>NC_060138.1:870781753-871141753 GCF_021461385.2 Schistocerca piceifrons | reverse complement strand
TCTGCTGCCTTCACTATTTCATTCCTCAAAGCTAACCATTCTTCTTCTACTGTATTTCTTTCCCCCCATTCCTGTCAATTGTTCTCCTATGCTCTTCCTAAAACTGTGTACATCCTCTGGTTTAGTCAGTTTCTCCAGGTCCCATTTCCTCAAATTCCCACCTTTTTGCAGTTTCTTCAGTTTTAATCTACAGTTCATAACCAACAGATTGTGGTCAGAGTTCACATCTGCCTCTGGAAATATCTTACAATTTAAAACCTGGTTCCTAAATCTCTGTCTTATCATTATATAATCTATCTGATACCTTCTAGTATCTCCAGGGTTCTTCTATGTATACAGCCTTCTTTCATGATTTTTGAACCAAGTGTTAGCTATGATTAAGTTATGCTCTGTGCAAAATTTTACCAGGCGGCTTCCTCTTGCATTTCTTAGCCCCAATCCATATTCACCTACTACGTTTCCTTCTCTTCCTTTTCCTACTGTCGAATTCCAGTCACCCATGACTATTAAATTTTAGTCTCCCTTCACTACCTGAATAATTTCTTTTATCTCATCATACATTTCATCAATTTCTTCATCATCTGCAGAGCTAGTTGGGATATAAACTTGTACTACTGTAGTAGGTGTGGGCTTCGTGTCTATCTTGGCCACAATAATGCGTTCAGTATGCTGTTCGTATTAGCTTACCCGCACTGCTATTTTTTTATCCATTATTAAACCAACTCCTGCATTACCCCTATTTGATTTTATATTTATAACCCTGTATTCACCTGACCAAAAGTCGTGTTCCTCCAGCCACCGAACTTCACTAATTCCCACTACATCTTACTTTAACGTATCCATTTCCCTTTTTAAATTTTCTAACCTACCTGCCCAATTAAGGGATCTGTCAATCCACGCTCCGATCCGTAGAACGCCAGTTTTCTTTCTCCTGATAACAACGTCCTCTTGAGTAGTCCCCACCCGGAGATCTGAATGGGGGACTATTTTACCTCCGGAATATTTTACCCGAGGGGACGCCATCATTATTTAATCATACAGTAAAGCTGCAAGCCCACGGAAAAAATTATGGCTGTAGTTTCCCCTTGCTTTCAACCATTCGCATTACCAGTACAGCAAGGCCGTTTTGGTTAGTGTTACAAGGCCAGGTCAGTCAATCATCCAGACTGTTGCCCTTGCAAGTACTGAAAAGGCTGCTGCCCCTGTTCAGGAATCACCCATTTGTCTGGCCTCTCAACAGATACCCCTCTGTTGTGATTGCACCTACGGTACAGCTATCTGTATTGTTGAGGCACGCAAGCCTTCCCACTAATGGCAAGGTCCATGGTTCATACGGGGGGGGGGGGGGGAATAGTTAGATATGATAAATAAATATGTATGTTTTCCTGGTAGAATAGGCCAAAATATGAAAGTAAGATAGCTTCAAAGTGAATTTACCAATGTGGCTGGTAGCGCAGGCCATAACAATAATTTGGAGGCCACTAATGCAAATATAGTTCGTCATTATCTGAGTAATTCTGATCCTTCAACATATATTTTTTTATAAATATTTTGGATACTTTGGGTGCAGCCTAGGTGAGGCTATACTACACTCCTGGAAATGGAAAAAAGAACACATTGACACCGGTGTGTCAGACCCACCATACTTGCTCCGGACACTGCGAGAGGGCTGTACAAGCAATGATCACACGCACGGCACAGCAAACACACCAGGAACCGCGGTGTTGGCCGTCGAATGGCGCTAGCTGCGCAGCATTTGTGCACCGCCGCCGTCAGTGTCAGCCAGTTTGCCGTGGCATACGGAGCTCCATCGCAGTCTTTAACACTGGTAGCATGCCGCGACAGCGTGGACGTGAACCGTATGTGCAGTTGACGGACTTTGAGCGAGGGCGTATAGTGGGCATGCGGGAGGCCGGGTGGACGTACCGCCGAATTGCTCAACACGTGGGGCGTGAGGTCTCCACAGTACATCGATGTTGTCGCCAGTGGTCGGCGGAAGGTGCACGTGCCCATCGACCTGGGACCGGACCGCAGCGACGCACGGATGCACGCCAAGACCGTAGGATCCTAAGCAGTGCCGTAGGGGACCGCACCGCCACTTCCCAGCAAATTAGGGACACTGTTGCTCCTGGGGTATCGGCGAGGACCATTCGCAACCGTCTCCATGAAGCTGGGCTACGGTCCCGCACACCGTTAGGCCGTCTTCCGCTCACGCCCCAACATCGTGCAGCCCGCCTCCAGTGGTGTCGCGACAGGCGTGAATGGAGGGACGAATGGAGACGTGTCGTCTTCAGCGATGAGAGTCGCTTCTGCCTTGGTGCCAATGATGGTCGTATGCGTGTTTAGCGCCGTGCAGGTGAGCGCCACAATCAGGACTGCATACGACCGAGGCACACAGGGCCAACACCCGGCATCATGGTGTGGGGAGCGATCTCCTACACTGGCCGTACACCACTGGTGATCGTCGAGGGGACACTGAATAGTGCACGGTACATCCAAACCGTCATCGAACCCATCGTTCTACCATTCCTAGACCGGCAAGGGAACTTGCTGTTCCAACAGGACAATGCACGTCCGCGTGTATCCCGTGCCACCCAACGTGCTCTAGAAGGTGTAAGTCAACTACCCTGGCCAGCAAGATCTCCGGATCTGTCCCCCATTGAGCATGTTTGGGACTGGATGAAGCGTCATCTCACGCGGTCTGCACGTCCAGCACGAACGCTGGTCCAACTGAGGCGCCAGGTGGAAATGGCATGGCAAGCCGTTCCACAGGACTACATCCAGCATCTCTACGATGGTCTCCATGGGAGAATAGCAGCCTGCATTGCTGCGAAAGGTGGATATACACTGTACTAGTGCCGACATTGTGCATGCTCTGTTGCCTGTGTGTATGTGCCTGTGGTTCTGTCAGTGTGATCATGTGATGTATCTGACCCCAGGAATGTGTCAATAAAGTTTCCCCTTCCTGGGACAATGAATTCAGTGTGTTCTTATTTCAATTTCCAGGAGTGTATAACAGTAATAATAGGCTATGATTGGGGGAGAGGAGAGATGTGTTTGACGTATTTTTTCGATAAATACTTTCGATCGTTGATAGACAAACACTTTCTTTCAAATCTAACAGTTTTCCATGGCTTTTTCGTTTAGTTGGCGGCTGTCAGTGATTGATGGTCATGGCGCTTCATGTTGGTGCATTATCTGTGACATGCAGACGTTGAATGACAGGCATTTAGATATTTTGACTAAGAAGAGGAGGGTGGGGGACTTTATTCCTATCGGCTGAGAGTAACTTGCTCAAGAGTAGTGAGGCCCTGCAACTGTTAGAAGAGAGCATGATGATGTCGGACAAGGGCGGACTGTGAAGAGGTGTAGTAGAGGGGAAATGAGGGAAGGACAGTGGCCTTGAACATAACAAGCACAATTTCCTCAGTTGTAATCAACACTGGAAATGGAATCTCTTGAATGCTGACTCCAAAAGTGCTGATGGTGGAGTTCCTGGAATGCTGACACTGGAAAGTACTGGCATCAGAACTTGTCAGACCAGAACTGGCATTGCTACCCTACTAACATACAATTCTTCCTGGCGTAATGTCCTCCGAATTTGGTAAAAATTCTTAATTTAATAAGGGTATCAAAAGATATATGACAAAGTAATTTTTTTCTTTCCATTTATGTACCAGCAGAAAGATACTTCTATCAGAGCACAAAAAAGGCAAATATGCTCCTGTTTAAAGGACAATGTCTGAAAAGTGGCGTACCAGATGCCTTATTCTACATTCCTCGGCACCTTTAAAAATTTTCCCAAAAATTTTGGCCCGCAAATATGTTCACACACTTTTTAACATGAAACTCACCTCTCATTCTCATAAGTTCTATTGACTGTAATTCGCCCACTTTCAATAGTGCATCACTGTATGTAGCTCAAGTCCATCCACACACACTTGCCTATTCTCACTCAGTCAGTCAGACCAACTCATTTTCATTATCTTTTGTGTTCCTCTCTAACTAAGTCAATGGCCCTGCCACGTTGCTAACAGTGGTTCCGACGCATCACTGAAGTTAAGTAACGTTGGGCTGGCTGGTACTTGGATGGGTGACTGTTTGGGGCTTTATGGACACGCAAGTAACCAAAGTGGCATCCAATTGAAAGACTTGTGCCACACAACTTTTTTTCTTCGGTCTCCTGTCCTACAGCCATAGTCTCCTTTGTACTGTTCTACTACTACTGTCACCTGTCACTGTCATTGTCTCGCTCTTCTTTTCTGTTACTGTTAAATCTCGTTCATTCCTTCACACTATTACTGTCTCTTCTCACTGCCACTACCTCTCTCTTCCATGTAGTCATAGAGTCTGCTCTGGGGAGAACATTATTTATTCATATGGAATTACGAGCATTGAAATGAATTAAGACCTTTATGATTCTTGACAGACTTTCGTAAAAATGCACAGAAAAACATTTATCATTCAACGTAATAATATCGACTTATTACGCATATCATTCTTTGTTTGTGTTAAAAATATTAATAACTGTGAAACAGTCAAATGATTTTACGTAATTACTTACTCTGGTCTTGATCTTGGATGGGGACAGGCGTGGGAGACATTGTATGCGTACTTTCGTCGCATTTTGGTTAACTGTATGTGTTTATTTGCTCTTAAAACCTTTATTTAAATATCTTTAGGATCACTACTTGGTAGGAAATTAATAACTTACTTTTTTCAGAATATCGAAATTACAGCGCGAATCCATGAATGATTGTTGTCGGCTATTTGTTCGGCCGCAACGTCTTATTTGAATATTTCCAATATTAAACGCCACAGAGCCGTGGCAATACCTCACGAACTTTTAATTTTAATTATATTATTTATCTTCCGTGTCATTTTAATTTATCTGCAGAGATTAATAACAGTTTTAATTAAAGTCTTGTGGTTACCGCTTAACGGGTATCTTTTATGTCAGCTACGTAAATTCACAGAAATTAACTTATTCCAAAATGATCATTGATAAATATGCCACAATAATATTTCTCTATGCGAACTCTAGACATTAAAGTAGTATTAATTTCAATGAAATTGCTATGCAAAAAGAACCGGAGATGTTTTGTTAACGCCAACCAAGCCAGCCAAGCGGTTCTTGGCGCTTCAGTCTGGAGCCGCGCGACCGCTACGGTCGCGAGGTTCGAATCCTGCCTCGGTCATGGATGTGTGTGATGTCGTTAGATTAGTTAGGTTTAAGTAGTTCTAAGTACTAGGAGACTGATGACATTAGAAGTTAAGTCCCATAGTGCTCAGAGCGATTTGAACTTTTTTTTTTTTTTTTGTTAACATGCAAATTAGTGCGGTGCTTCAGACCGGTGTTTATGCGTTGCATGTTGCTGGAATTAAGCTTTCAAATAATATTTCCATAAAAGTGATTGTGTAATTTGCCCGTGATAAGTCCTGTTGTCACTTTAGTGTGTGTTGCGTTATCTGATGTGTATCTGTCCGTGCAGATCATACAGTTTAATGAACTGCACATGTACACACAACTAAAGCACACCACTTGACGTAGAGCACGGAACACAACATACATATTAAAAAACAACACAAGTCTTACTCTCACCGTCCCTGGCTCTCACCTTCATCCATTGTCTCCTTCTCTTTATTCCTTTCCCACTGCCTTTGTATCCTTTAGTCATTTCCTAACACTGTTCTGCCACTGTCAACTACGTTCCACTGTCAGTGTGTCTCTCTCTTTCTCTCACACTGCCACTGCCCCCTATATTCTTTCTATACCCCCACCCCTCCATTCGGGTTAGCTGGAATTAGAAAACCTCCTTCCCACTGCTACTGTCTCCTTCTCTCTCTCATGCCAAACTTTATTTTAAAAAATATTAAAGGTGGTGTGGAACGTAGAATGAGTCTGCTTGTACCCCGTTTTTCAGTCATAGTCTTTTGAACAGGAGCATACTCGTCTGTTTTGTGTTCTGATAGGAGCATTTTATCCACTGGTTCCCGTCTTCTCCCTGCCAAAGCACAGCATGTCACTCATATGACAAGAACTTTATTTGTCACTAAAAGTTTGATTGTTTATTTATGTGACACTGAAATAACGCAACACTAATTTTGTACCTCAGGCAACGGCCTTACAGCAGTGAATACAGCGGTTCCCGTCAGATCACCGAATTTAAGCGCTGTCGGGCGTGGCCGGCACTTTGATAAGTGACCATCCGGGCCGCCATGCGCCGTGGCCATTTTTCGGGGTGCACTCAGCCTCGTGATGCTAACTGAGGAGCTACTGGACCGAATAGTAGCGGCTCCGGTCAAAGAAAACCATCATAACGACCGGGAGTGCGGTGTGCTGAACACACGCCCCTCCTATCCGCATCCTCAGCTGGCGATGACACGGCGGTCGAATGGTCCGGATGGGACACTTGTGGCCTGAAGACAGAGTGAGTGAATTTTATACCTCACACCGGACTTCACAAGCACAAACATATCCCAGGATCCTTCTGATGATATCGGAGACACATCACAGCTTCATTTCTCTGTGCTGTATCACTATATAAACTAAGTTTTCGCTTTACACCAGATTTTAAGCGCACAAGTAGGTTAAATTTGGACCTCTGTATCCCGGATATGGATAAAGATATTAATATAATATCCAGCTTTTTAAAGATCGGGATCTTAGAAATATACCGGTACCCTAAAAATTTCAGGCATTTGCTGTTCAGAGCCATCTTAGAACCAGCGACTCGGTGTTGGTACGAAAACTCGCTAAAAAACGGTTTTTAGGGTTCTAAGGAACCTCTCATGAAGTAATAAAGAGCTTTGAAAACGCGAAGGTGGTACTTCTAGATAAATATCTAGAGATTATTCCGTCGACATCTGATCAATTTGCTGCGATTATTTATTATTTAGATTTAGCCCCATAATAAATTTTACGTGCCTATTTTACGTGTAAAAGTAGGGTAACTTTGAAACTCTGGATAACGAAAACGAGCAAGTTTTTAAAGTTGTTCGAGAACAGGGTCTTAGGAACATATCGTACAAATTTCAGCCATTTTCTACCTGTAGCCCTCTAGGAATCCGCAGCTCGGGTTTGGTACGAAAAAATTGCAAAAAAAGACCTTTTCTGTGATTTTCTTAGGAACCACACATGTACTGTTTGTGCCTGCATGTGCCCCTTAAGGCCCACCGTAGACCTCATCGAAAGAAAAGAAGAACAACCCATTCGATCTATTTGCCTAAGCAGGAGGAAGTGTGTAATATTCACACTTCACCCCAGTAGTGTAGGTTAGTAGCACTAACACGGGAACTGTCCAATCCGACAGTCGAAACCCGCCCTACAATTTTTTACACAGGAATAATACCCCGAAAGAAACACAACGTCAAAATTTTAGCTGATAAGACACACCCCAAGTATTTTATAAAAAAATTGCGAAATTCGTAGCTCGCCAGGCGTCGTTGTTGCAGACAGCGCTTGTGCAACACAACGGGCACGTATCGTTGGTTGACGGCACGTCGGTAAATAGATAACACTCACAACTCGATCTTAATTCATAAATGAATTTCAGTTTTCTTTGATAGTATGTCTGACACAACTTGTCACAGTTATTATTCAATTGAATTTGCAACTCATTTAATATAGCCTTAAGAATAAGCACGGCCTTTCCAGTATCACTAAGTGTTAACAACTGAATTACTTTTGCTTGTGACTTCTTCGTGTATGCTTGCTAATAGCATTTGTCTTTGTGCACGTTTCAGTTTTTCACAGTAATGTGGAATCGAATTAATGTTTTCATCCTTGCAAAGATGAAATTGAAGAAAGTGGTATGCAATCGAAATCACTTCTCCTAAAGACATAAATTTATTTCTAGGACATGCCATGGAATAATGTCGACATTTCGGTAGGAATTATGGAGACATGAGAGGCGCAGGAAAGAACTCGGACAATTCTGTAAACTGTTGTTCAATGATTGTAGTGCTAATTAACGTCGAGAACAAAGTAGAGTACCTTGCAAGAAAGCAAGTGCAGTAATAGCTTTCAGTGAGAAGGAAATGGCTACACCTTTTTTTTTTTTTTTAGTTAAATGAAGGAGGAAGAAAACGCCTATACGTAATCGCTATGCAAAGCTGGTTTCATTTCGTAAAATTTGAACATGAATTGTGGAAATGGAAGAAATTTTTACACGAAGTATAAAATATGCTCCAAAATAAAACTCGCGCAAGTATGGAAGAAAAATTATTCGGAACATTTGGAACTGGAAGTGAAAATCTATGCACCATTACTGAAGGAAATGTACGAGGTTGGGTGCTCCGAATTGCAAGTGAGATGAGCACTACTATTATCGAGGCTTCTTCGACGTGGTTAGACAGATTCAGAAAATTTACACGAAAAGAAGTGACAAAATTACAGAGTTTTTTCTGGTAAATCTGCAGAGGAGATGTCTTTAATAGATAATATTATAGAGAAATTCGTAGTTGATGTGGAGATGAAGCTTCTCGTTACCCCCTGAAATGCTGCGTATATAGCCAATCAAGTTTCGTGTAAACCACATTTTATCGTTTCGGGCGAAAAAAAAAGCTTGCGCACTGTCTCCAACAGTCTTCTACGCTCTGCATCTCCTGCGCGCGGAATGTCTGCCAGCCGAGTCAGTGCACATTACTAACAGATAGAATCAGTGACGTTGTTATTTGATTTTGTCAAATCTGGAGTCATGCGACCTGTTATGTTAAAATGTGTTCTTAAAACTGGTAGGTTATGACAGCTAAACTTCCTTTAGCGATTACTAGTTTCGAATATTTGATGAACTATCTCAAGATTAATAAAAATTATTTCTTAATTTAGTGTGTATCAGACATCAGGCGTTACAAATGGACATAATCTGTTGAGCTGAATCACTCTTCTTGTCATGTTCACACCAAAGTAGGTCGTTAGGGTTACGTAATTTATTAAGTTTGCCATATATATCTGTAGTGCTCATATTGCGATACTTGTGTTCAAATGCAAGGTACGTGACTGATACACACTGATTTAAGTAATTGTTTTTATTGATCTGAAGAAGCTAGTAGTCAATGAAGGAATTTCAGCGAACTTGATCTAGGATTTTTATACACACATTTGAAACAATAACTTGAAAGAAATTCATTAAAAATGCAACCGGTGCGACTACCTATGTAACAGAATTACAATGATTTACATTCTTTATTTTTTTTCTAAATTAGTATTCAGCAACTACACGCTGACGATAGGTTCACAGCACTTACATATGCAGCAGAAGACTGTATCATTGGTTTGCTGTTGTTTCCACTGAATGTAATTGCAAATAGCATAGTATTTCTCTTCATTACTTCTCTATAGTTTCTGATAACTTAACACAAATACGATTATTTCACTGTGGTGCTTATAACCGAATGTCAACAAGTTTCATATAATTTTATAGGTGCCTGGCTTAAAGAATGACAATAGTCCTGATCATTTCACTCAGTCGTTCGGTTTCTCTGCTGAACTCTTAAAAACTCTTTCTTTAATATATTTTTTTAGAAATAAATGAAGTCAGAGCGGTGACGATGCCAGTATGTATGCTTCGTGAAAATATTGAATCTCTTTCGTAACTGGATATTCACACTAGTAGTGTACACAGAAAAATGAAGTGTAAGCAGTGTTATTAATTCGCTGTTTTAAATATGGTAGGCACACAACGCAAAAACGAGAGAAACATTAAACAAATGCTGTTTACTTTCAAAGGATGCATCTTGCTGTAGCACACGTAACACAACAGTTCCGTCGAGCCTTCGCCCATCAGGGCTCTTTTTTTCTTCAGAGAGTTAATTTCCTTGCGCATTTAACAGAGCGGACGCATTCACCTATCAGGTCAGCTACAAAACACGTGCACGCAACAGCGGTCAGCCCATCAGCGTAGCCCACTTTTAATTAAAAATTGAGCAAACAAGTTTGTGCGCCCGCGGACAGCGCACGCTCCCCAGGGCGAGCCGTCGCAGAACAGCCAGCTCAAAGCACACTCACGGAAATTCATTCTCGCCCCTCGTCTGCATCTACATTAAACATCTACAAGAGAAAGGCACAGCGAAGTGAGCTGCGGGGACTACTTTGCATGTCTTAACTACGTGTCAGCGTTTGGAGTGTAGCAAGAATGAAACCCCAGTGTGCCTATAAATTTAACATTATCTTCACCACGACCAGAGGAGCATTATGCTTGTAGTTGCACGATAACCTTTTAACTCCCACTCACAAGTTCTTCTTGGCTGTCTAGAAGTAGATTCATGCGATATATTCGCCATCTTCCTAACATTATCACTGACGCAGTTCGTTAGTTTTGTTACCGTTATCCGTGAGTTCTACATACCTACGCTGCTCGTCTCTGTAGTGTCTTTCAATCCACCATGAAACTGATCCAATCATTAGAGCAATGTTCTGCAGAATGGTGTACAAAATCTTTCCAGGGAGAGTGTTTGAGGGCTAACTTCAGTTTCGCTAATCAATAACAACGAGTCGTTTCCTCTCTCTATACACTAATAAACATAATTCTAATACCTAAAGAATGAAGCATCATGATTAAAAACTTCCTGGAATTTCACGAAAGATAGGAATTTAACGCCTAGTGGACGTAGGGGTCATTTGAGGAGGAGCATCAGCTCCTATCGCAGTCAGATGAGGCACGTAATTTGCTATCATCTTTTTAACGGAACCATCTCAACATTCCAGCAACTTTGATCATTACCACTTTTTCCAAATGTTAGTCCAGGCTCCTGTCCACAATGCTATATCATCTGGTAGAATTTATTGCATTTTTTTCTGGCGACGTGCACTCTTCATGATCTATTCCTAGCAAAGATAAACGGTTTCGATGTTGCATGTAACTGGTGCCTGTGTTGTATGAAAAGGTAATTTAATTTTCTCTCTTAAACTCCAATTAATTTTGTCAACTATATATGTGGGCTGCCTAAATCAGTTCATTGAACGGTAGGCCACCGGTGATTTGCTACCTTGTCTGGTACTGTTCAATCTCGGGCTCCGTCTCCAATCACTTGGACGTCGACAGGACGATAAATTCCTTCTTCCTCTGTCGATTATTTTCTCCCGTGTTCCTGACACGGTGACTATGCGTTTACTCCCAAGTATTTGCAAGCTTTAGGGAAGCTAAAGTGTAACTTGGGTGAAGTACTATAGTGCTAAAACACGAGACTGTTCTTGAGGAAAACGGCAATCCTAACTATCAATTTTACTTCACGTGATTATGAAAATGATTACTTTAATATTCCACGGTAGATTAACTTGCTATTCCTAACGAACTTAGGTAGAGCTATGCCTGTCGTATCTTAGGAAACTCCACTGAACATTAGCGTCACTCGCGTCTACAATGCCAGAGTAAATCTGGAATTACGGAAAACTACCTTGACACTGACCATCATATGAAGAAAGCCAGTATGAGTATTTTGGTAGCTATTTGGATTTAGATTGTAAGAGAATCCATCAAGATCAAATTAGCTTGTGGACAAATAAATTCTGTTAGGAACCCACTCTCGTCTTCGCGAAACAACAAAAGATCGTGTATTTGTTTCCACAGTGAATTAGTGTTTACAGATGTTAATATTTACGAAGTAGCAATCTCTGGGTGTAGGATCCAGGCTGTACTTCACTGGCTTCCTGTACGCTTTCTTGACTGAGCTACGTAACGTTCCCGACTTCTTGTAGCTGCCGCAAATGCAGTGGGACTTCCTAGCAGCCAGTTCTGTGCTGTGGTATTTCCGACCGGGGCCTCCTCAACGTTGTGAATTCCTTTTAGGGACGGAAAAGCAGCGGATAAAATATTTGTGGTCTGAAAACACCACGTTGATGTCATGGGTCGAGGAGTCCACGACACCCTCGGATTCAGGACGCACGTCTCCCGCGGTCAAACAATCGGACACATGCCTCCATGCTCCTATAGAAAAAGGACCATCTGACACCCGTGTCCCAGTCCTACCGCGGTCAGGGGTGGGGACGCAGTACTTCCGTTCAAAGCAGGTAGCTACACACTTCTAGTCGAAGCAGTAAAACAAATTCCGCGTCTGTCGCATACAACCAGAGCAAGCAGTACTGCATGTTGAGATCCAAGACAATGTGACTCTAATGTTTAAATGTGAATTAGTGGTTTTTGTAGGCAACGGCCTTGCCGCAGAGGATAAACCGGTTCCCCTGAGATCAGCGAAGTTAAGCGCTGTTGGGCGTGGCCGGCACTTCGATGGGTGATCATCCAGCCGCCATGCGCTGTTGCAATTTTTCGGGGTGCACTCAGCCTCGTAATGCCAATTGAGGAGCTACTCGACTGAATAGTAGCGGCTTCGGTCAAGAATACCATGATAACGACCGGGAGACCGGGGTGCTGATTCCATGACCCTCCTATCCACATCCTCCTCGGAGGATGACACGGCGGTCGGACGGTCCCGGTAGGCCACTCGTGGCCTGAAGACGGAGTGCTTAGTGGTTTCTGTACGATTTCGTTTAACTTTAGCTAGGATGTACCATGAGTAAGTGACCTGTCTGTCTCCCCAAAAATATTTATAAATTTAATTAGATGAAATTATATGGTTCCAGAGACCTTTTCAAGTCTAAGACGCTATGATGTAGGAGTACGTATGCAAACTGATATGACGAATGAAAATTTCTTTGAACGTCATGATTCGAACCTTGGTTTTTTGCTCACTAGGAAGATGCACTACCTGCTGCACCATTCTCTCACAGTGGCTTTGCACAACTGCGCAGACTACCCTAGCATGCCTCCCTGCTCAGTCCTAGTTACCGGTTACGCCTCAATCCATTTGGTATTCCTCCTAAACTCCAACAATATTTCAGAGAATCTCCAACTGCATTGGAATAGCACCTCAGCGTGGAACGAAACGGGGGATCCTGCTTGAAACACAGGCAGAGGTTCTTTAATCAAATGAAACTATGTGGCTCCAGAGATCTTTTCACGCCTCATACATATATGATGTACATACGCAGAGTGAAGGGACAAATAACAATTTGTACGAAGGTCGGGATTAGAACCTCAGGCCTTTTGCTCACTAGGGATAAGCGCTTACAACTATGCCATCCTTGCGTAGTGGCTTTGCACAACTGCACGGTCTACTTTAGCACACCCCTGTCCACAATACTAATTCCCACTTGGTATGCTGTTCGAGTATAAGGGGAATAGTAAGTGCACTGAGGTGTGAATGGGAATTTGTATTGAGGAGGGAGGCGTGTTACTGCAGTCTGCGCAAAGTTGCGAAGCCATTGTGCCCGTAGTGGTTAGCGCATATGCTTAGTGAATGGGATATCTGGGCTCGAGTTCCAGTGTTGGTACAAATTTTCATTCGTCGCCTCAATCTCCATGTATATATCACAGCCGTTTGAGACCTGAAAAGGTTTCTGGGACCATATCGCTTCATTTCATTGAAGCTCTTATGCCTGTGTTTCAGGCAGGATCCCCTGTTTTGATTGATGCTACGATGCTATTCCAAAACAGCTGGAGAGCCTTTGCAATGCTTTTTGAGTTTAGGGGGAATACCGAGTGGGTTTCGTCGTGAACTGGGATTTGGATCGATAATTCGCGTGTCCCAGGTTAGTCCGTGCAGATGTGCAAAGCCACTGTGCCACGGTGGCGTATGTTTAGCACACCTGCTTAGCTTGTATTAACGCTTTATTAAAAATTTTCAATCGTCACTTCAGGCTGCTTATATGCATCTACAAATTTAATTTCATGTATACATTATATTTATTTTAGCCCGCCTGGTTGGCCGTGCGCTCTAACGCACGGCTTTCCGGGTGGGAACGAGCGCCTAGTCCCCGGCACGAATCCGCTCGGCGGATTTGTGTCGAGGTCCGGTGAGCCGGCCAGTCTGTGGATGGTTTTTAGGCGGTTTCCCATCTGCCTCGGCGAATGCGGGCTGGTTCCCCTTATTCCACCTCAGCTACACTATGTCGGCGATTGCTGAGCGCCGGCCCGAGTGGCCGTGCGGTTCTAGGCGCTACAGTCTGGAACCGAGCGACCGCTACGGTCGCAGGTTCGAATCCTGCCTCGGGCATGGATGTGTGTGATGACCTTAGGTCAGTTAGGTTTGATTAGTTCTAAGTTCTAGGAGACTGGTGACCTCAGGAATTAAGTCGCATAGTGCTCAGAGCAATTTGATTGCTGCGCAAACAAGTTCTCCACGTACGCGTACACCACCATTACTCTACCACGCAAACATAGAGGTTACACTCGTCTGGTGTTAGACGTTCCCTGGGGGGGGGGGGGTCCACCGGGAACCGAACCGCACAATAACCCTGGGTTCGGTGTGGGACGGCGTAGGGGTGAAGTGGACTGTAGCAGTCGTCGTGGGGTTGCGGACCACTGCGGCTGCGGCGGGCTCTCCGTCGTTTCTAGGTCCCCGGTTAACATAACATAACGTAACATAACATTTGTATTTTTAATATATTCAGAAATTTATTGTCATACTAGCCTACTACGTATGCCAGGGCCAGTTACGGCGTGCCAAACCGCATGTGTGCCAGATGTGCGGACCACGCGTGGGGCGAGGCTCAGGCTGTCTCGGCTTTACTCGCTACTTCTCAGAAGTACCCACTACAGCGCGACATTTTATTTACTATTCCAGTGTGGCTTTTATCGGTCTCTACAGCTCTGTCCGGCCGAATAGTGGAGTCAGCGCCTTTTACCGATCGCAATTTGTTTTTGGTTTGAAGGAAATTCACAGTCCCAGAGGCTGTTTTCAGAAAAAGAGGAACTCTATAAATCTATCCTCCCAAGCTTTTAGCACTATATATGAATGAGAGAAGGGATGAAATTTCTCAGTAAATAGTATGCTCTCGCATAATCGACAGGGACTGCAAATTTGCTATGAAACGACATTACAGTATCATGTAGAAACAACCAAAAATTTATTTGACAAGGAAAGAGCAAAAAATTACAATGATCGACAGATGAGGGTCATTGTTCTGTATATCAAGAAGCACTTCGTGCTAAATTTGCAGGAATGGAGCACGTGAAGAAATCAGCGGCATGAACAGCAAAATTTCTGAAGACGCACACATTATTCCACTGTCGTTGCAACTGTTTTCGATGGAACTGAACGAAGAATGTGGAGACTTCGTACAGTATGATCCATTGATAGTGACCGGGCCAAATATCTCACGAAATAAGCGTCAAACGAAAAAACGAAAAAACTACAAAGAACTAAACTTGTCTAGCTTGAAGGGGGAAACCAGATGGCGCTATGGTTGGACCGCTAGATGGCGCTGCCATAGGTCAAACGGATATGAACTGCATTTTTCTTAAAAATAGGAACCCCCATTTTTATTACATATTCGTGTAGTACGTAAAGGAATATGAATGTTTTAGTTGGACCACTTTTTTCGCTTTGTGATAGATACAGCGGGAAGCCGGGCCGACGTCCTCGCCTTGCTCAAGAAGGGACACGATGCGAAGGGCCCGTCTGACAACGGGAAGCGTGCCGAGAGCTGATGGACACCTGCAGCCATTAGGACGGAACGCCAAGAAAGTCCGCGCGAAAGCATTTGAATTCTTCTGACCTTGCGGCAGTCATTTTACCTGCCTTAGGAAACTGGGATATGCCGACAGTTCCAGCACCCCACGGGCACAGGGAGGAGCGAACAGAAAGCGAGTGGAATCGCGCAGGGAGGCGTGTGAAAGGAGCCAGAATTCTTAAGAAGATGTTTTCCTCGACAGTGCGAACATTCCTTGTAAATGACGGACGCCGGCAGATTTTGAGACGGAACCCAAACATGAGTCTGACAAGGGCTCGCGCAGAGAGAGCGGTTATAAAGAAGTGTTGTGTAGCTGCTCCCCCAACAGATTCGGCATGCAGGAAAACATCTTAAGAATTTGACATTGTGAGGAATATGCCAATTCACGAGGCACACGCCAGCCCACGCCAGACATAAAATTTCTACCCCGCACGGAGAGGAATGGCTATGAAACGGCGATCTGTCATTGGCTGCATCGAAAATTTCGCCCGCCATTGACAATGCCGAAAGGAAGAATATTGCTAAGTGGAGTTGAGCTGAGAAAGGGAAGGAGAAGTGAGAAGTGAGGGGGAGTCGTGGAGACACAGCGGAAGCGAGAGGACGTGGGTGTTCTTCCACCGATCGCCAACATCCGTCTTCCGATGCCGTGATAGCACAGCTTCGACCACGGAACCGACGAACAGAAAACGCGGAGATCGTGACTGCGACCCGCTGCAAAGCCGCGATTGCTAATGAGGACAGCCAACCCGTGCAGCACAGCTCCGATGCGACGCGCCGCGCCGGCGCAGCGCCTGCCGCCGACAGCTGCATACGACGAACGATAACAAGGATAGTGAGAGCATTCGTTCCCTCCACGTTCCCCTTAATAACTGAGTCCTGTCCACGCCCAGTCAAATCGGCTCTGAGATTTATAATTTTGTTTTTGGTTTGCATACACAGCATAAATACATTTCTTTCATGTTTTGATCATATATGCAATCTTGTACATTCATACACGAATCCCTTCACAACAAACCATTTGTGATTCATTTCTTTTAATTTCTCGAGTTCACTACAATTTTGGCGCCCAGCGTGGAGCCACCTGATTGGTAATTTTCATGGTATGTGATGTCACAAAAATAATTTCCCAAGTAGATCACTTCAGTACCTTCACACACTATATAATCAAAAGTTGTATGTAATGTCTCAAATATAATTTCCCGAGTTGTTCACTTCAGTACCTTCACACAGTATATAATCAAAAGTATCCGGACACACTCAAAACATACGCTTTTCATATTAGGTGCTTTATGCTGCCACCTACTGCCAGGTAGGTGTTACAAAACATCGGCGTTACAAAACATCCCAAAGGTGTTCTATAGGATTCAGGTCAGCACTCTGTGCAGTCCATTACAAGGATGTTATTTTCGTGTAACCACTCCGCTGCAGGCCGTGCATTATGAACATGTGCTCGAGACATTAGACATTGTGAGAGAGCAGAATGGGGAACACACGGATTTCAAACGTGGTCAGCTGATTGCATGTCACTTGGGTCATACGTTTTTACGCGAGATTTCCACACCCCTAGGTCCACTATTTCCGGTAAAGTGAAGTGGAAACGTGAAGGGACACGTACAGCACAAAAGCGTACATGCCGACCTCGTCTGTTGACTGGCAGAGACCGCCGACAGTTGAAGGGGTCGTAATGTGTAATAGGCAGACATCTATCCAGGCCAACACACAGGAATTCCAAACTGCATCAGGATCCATTGCACGTGCTATGACAGCTAGGCAGGAGGCGAGAAAACTTGGATTTCATGGTCGAGTGGCTGCTCATAAGCCACTCATCACGCCGGTAAATGCCAAACGACGCCTCGCTTTGTGCGAGGAGCGTGAACATTGGACGATTGAACACTGGGAAAACGTTGTGTGGAGTGACGAATCACGTTACACAATGTAGCGATCCGATGGCAGGGTGTGGGTGTGGCAAATGCCCGGTGACCACCTTCTGCCAGCGTGTGTAGTGCCAACAGTAAAATTCGGAGACTGTGGTGTTGTGGTATGGTCTAATTTTCCATGGAGGGGGCTTGCACCCCTTGTTGTTTTGCATGGCACTGTCACAGTACAGGCCTACATTGATGTTTTAAGCACCTTCTTGCTTCCCACTGTTGAAGATCAATTCGGGGATGGCTGTTGCATCTTTCAACACTATCGAGCACATGTTCATAATGCACGGCCTGTAGCGAAGTGGTTACATGACAATAACATCCCTGTAATGGACTGGCCTGCACAGAGTCCTGACCTGAATCCTATAGAACACCTTTGGGATGTTTTGGAACGCCAATTTCGTTCAAATGGCTCTGAGCACTATGGGACTTAACATCTATGGTCATCAGTCCCCTAGAACTTAGAACTACTTAAACCTAACTAACCTAAGGACAGCACACAACACCCAGCCATCACGAGGCAGAGAAAATCCCTGACCCCGCCGGGAATCGAACCCGGGAACCCGGGCGTGGCAAGCAAGAACGCTACCGCACGACCACGGGATGCGGGCGCCAATTTCGTGCCAGACCTCACCGACCGACATTGATACCTCTCCTCAGTGCAGAACTCCGTGAAGAATGGGCTGCCATTCCCCAAGAAACCTTCCAGCACCTCACCGAACGTGTGAGTGCGAGAGTGGAAGCTGTCATCAAGGCTAAGGGTCGGTCAACACACACTGAATTCCAGCGTTACCAATGGAGGACGCCACGAACTTGTAAGTCATTTTCCGCCAGGTTTCCGGATACTTTTGATCACATAGTGTACATTTGTTGCCTAATGTGATTAGTGATTAACAACATGAACGAGGGAAGCTTCTCGTATATGAAGCTCCAACGGTTCTGATAAGGTGACTGTCAGATGTCCAGTCGAAAAATTGTGCTCTTCAGTAACCCACAGCTGGCTGTAGTCTCGAAACAACGTGAACTTGTTCGAAGAAAATTCTACCATCCGTCCAGTGCACTTATCAATGGAGCGAAAGTTTTATGGTAGTTTGTGGACTCATATTTAAGTCTAGGGCAGATTTCAAAATGAACATGTCTTCCAACGCGATTGTGATTAAAGTGAGTAGAAGGGGAATGAAACTGCTTCTACAGAAATATTACACTTTTTGATTCCAAAACTTATTAAAGGCTGGCGTAGCGCGATGGATGTACAACATTAATGATGGGAAATGTTTCACTACAACTGCCTCCTTTGAAGACACAGCATGAAGAAACAGCTGGTGCCAAAATTCAGATGCAGAAAATAATTTGTGATCTGAAGAGGAAAGCTACAGAAGATATATTTGAAAGACAATCAAAACTAACGTCTGATCAAAAGAAATGAGAACACATTTAATAAATAGCCATTAGAGATCACTACAGCTTACGTATATCCATTTACAAAGCTAGGCACAAAATTCTGTCGACACTATCTTCTATCATTCAGGAGGTTCATGTTTCTCTGAACACATTAAGTGTGAAAACTACAGATGGGGCGAATTTTTTGTTACGTAATGATGCTGACAAAAATATTGTAATGCACTGTGAAGGTGAAACCTGAAACTACTTATCCCCACAAATAAATGTTGATGGAACATTCAACTATTTTACAAAGTATATTTGTCAGCTATATACGATTCATGATCTTGTTAATAGACATAAACCCATCTTCTCAGTAAGACCGATTTCGGGCTTTGAAAAAGCGTTGTGAAAGCTGAAAGTGAAGTGGGGATTGATGTAAGAAACCAAAGATGTAGATTTTCTCTTATAAAAAAATATAAAAAAAACAAAATTAGTTCCCCACCAAATAAAACTTGGAAGTACATAAGTAAAATGAAACAAAGATGTTTAACTAAGACACACGTCAGGGGCAGCCAAGAACCCGCCTGATGCACCGTTCCCAGCCACAAGTGCCATAGAGCTCAGCCTGCCTACGTATTTCCCCCACCACCACGTCACGCTGTCTGTGTTTGTCGGGGATGAAAGGGGGGAAACAGCGAATGCGCTGCATTTAAATGGCAATGCAGTGGCACTACATATGACTTGGTTTTATATTTCACATTTCTCAATGACATAGATCACAAACAAGACGTCAGTATTATTTAAAAAATTTTGGCGATCTGAAAACATAATGTAATTTTTATCTGGTACAGACTGGCGGCATACGTACAAACAAAGACAGTTTCACAATTTTCCCACTCAGGCTGTCATGCAATCTTTGTTTGTTTACTTTCATAATCGTAAATAGGTCTTTCACACACATATGTTGGTGGAAATATTGTAGCACTTTTGCAACCCCATTACTTGGACGTGAAAACTGTACATGAGGGAAACAATGTAGACGTCCTGGACGTAAAAGGACTTGTCGTTAAAACTGGAATTACCCTGCTGGTCAAGCAATCACATCTGGAGACACGGACAGGGGAGCTTACAAGCGAAAAAAAAAAAAAGATATGAGAATGGCAATGCTGCCAAAACGTTCATAAAACTATTCTTATAATTCCTTCAATGAATTCTTCAAACCTCGTGTTTTATTTAATGCCAGTGAGCTTGTCAGAACTTGTCCCTCCTACAATGCGATTTTTTAAAAAATATGTCACCATCAAATCAGAATTAAATTGTTTCTTACCTTGCGATGTCTTACTTTGCGAAGTATGTAGTCAAGTTCACTTAATTTGCAATCCATTCCGGATGTTCCAGTTTCCGTTCCATCTTCCTCCATAAATTCAACAATAGTGGATTTTAAATTGAAAAATCGTTCCAGGAAAGCCCCTTGATTAAATTAACGTACTTTTCGGTAATGTACAAGATGGTCCATTGATAGTGACCGGGCCAAATATCTCACGAAATAAGCATCAAACGAAAAAACTACAAAGAACGAAACTCGTCTAGCTTGAAGGGGGAAACCAGATGGCGCTATGGTTGTCCATGCACCCGGGGACTTGCCCCAGGGAGTCCGGCCCCTTCCTCCTCCATGGCCGCTCGCGGCGACTTGGCGAAACTGGCTGCGGTATTACAATACCATTACAATAACTTTGGTTAACAGAGGCCGATTAACACAGCGTATGGCCTAAAAGATTCCCTTTTCTGCCAAAAATATTTCTGTTTTCCATACTGGGTTGGCCAAAATTATTGTTACGTTATTCATTTTTTACTTAATTTTCTTATATAAAATAATATTCGAAATTCGTTTTAGAGAAATTTGAGTTGGCTTATTAGATTTAAAAACCGTTCTTCGTTACGTTTTAATTACTGTAAGAAATTGGTATTTCGAAATTTATTTTATTGTTTCGTTTATCCCAATGTGGAATTTCAATGTCATCATAGTGTATACCAGTGGAAAAAATGCTCCTATCTGAGCACAAAAAAGACGAATATGCTTTTGTTTAAAAGACTCTGACTGAAAAGTGAGGTTTGTTTCTTTCGTAAAATATATAAAGGAAAGCGCATTCACGGACAAAATACGCAGATTTCCAAATCTGTTTCAGTTACGAGCTAGTTAGTTGGTTTGCATTGGCTGTGCTTTCTGCGGATTCTGTTTTCAGCCATAGCATTGAAATAATACCTTTGCGGAATTCTACACTTCGTAGGCGTTATGGCCGCCATGCCATATTTACGTGTGGGAGGTACTATTATCTCTTAAAAATTAATTCTTGAATAACAGAAACATCATACGCCTCGCAGATTAAAACTGTGTGCCGGACCGAGACTCGGACTCGGAACCTTTGCCTTTCGCGGGCAAGTGCTCTACCAACTGAGCTACACAAGCACGACTCACGCCCCGTCCTCACAGCTTTACTTCTGCCAGTACCTCTCATTCTGGATCATACGCTTCAATTGCAGTGTAACTTGGTTCAAAATGGCTCTGAGCACTATGGGACTTAACATCTGCGGTCATCAGTCCCCTAGAACTTAGAACTACTTAAACCTAACTAACCTAAGGACATCACACACATCCATGCCCGAGGCAGGATTCGAACCTGCGACCGTAGCAGTCACGCGGTTCCGGACTGCGCGCCTAGAACCGCTAGACTACCGCGGCCGGCGTGTAACTTGGAAGACTACAGGAGTGAATTGCAGTCGATTTCTAAAAAGCTATTTTATTGACAATATACAAAGTACTACAGGTAATAGCGATCAGCATGACGACAGACTTCGCTTTTGAAAATCCGTATATTACAGTTTCGAGTACGTTCCACAGCCGGGGTGGCCGAGCGGTTCTAGGCGCTACAGTCTGGAACCGCGTGACCGGTACGGTCGCAGGTTCGAATCCTGCCTCGGGCATGGATGTGTGTGATGTCCTTAGGTTACTTAGGTTTAAGTAGTTCTAAGTTCTATGGAGTAGGTACCCGTGGTCTCAGTCTGGCTTTAGCTGTCGCAGCGGTCGCACGCTCCTCAAGTTTGCTCCGTGAACGTTCAATGCTTACACCAGTGCTTTCGTGTTTCGTGCTCGTTTATTGACGTTTTGCACGTGAATTAAGCGTTATCAATTGAGCATTGGTCTTCGTTAGTGTCATCTTTCTACGTAGTGCCGTTGGGATTTCGGCGTTGTCCGAGATTTCTTCGCTGCAGAACACCATGGCGAACTCCGTGAGAAAAAACACCGTGATTTTCACCTTCGACAAGTACACCCGTCGAGTACAGCCCTCTGCACTTGAAATACACGACTGGATTACCGAGGTAATTGGCCTTCATTCTGAATCTGTTCATACCATGCAGCTAGACTCTGATGAATACTGCATTTTTGTAAAGTTTAACGATTCCGTGAGTGTAGACCGCTTTCTGGCAAAATTTGGTTATGAAACGGAATTTATACACCGTGATGGTACTAAAAGTACTGTCATACTCCGGAATTCGGAGTCTGTAATTAGGAATGTTAGGGTTTTGAATATTCCCACAGAAGTAGACAACTCGAAAATTAAAGATGTCCTTTCAAAGTATGGGGTTGTCAGGCAAATAGTCAACGAAAGGTGGGCTTCGCATTTCAAGCTGCAGTGCTTTAACGGCGTTCGCTCCGTGGAGATGGAAGTGAAAGCAAACATTTCCTCCCACATCCTTGTTGACGGGCACAAAGCGCATGTTATGTACTCAGGGCAAACCCCTACATGTCATGTATGTAACAAGTTTGGTCACCTCCGTCAGGACTGCTCTCGCCGTGTTTTTGTGCTAACAAATAACCTTACGCAACGCCGGAAATTAACACTCAACGATTTGTTGCCAGCCAGTAAAACAACAGAGCCGGCGGCTGTCGTGGATCCTGTTACTACCTCTGAAAATGTTGCACTTAATGTTAATGACTTTCCGTCTTTAAAACCTGCATTAACTGCTGAAATTCAGTCCCGTGACAGCGAGATTCCCACTAAAAAGCGTCCTCTAGAGGACACTGAAAAAAATGTTGATGAGGACTGTTCCTGTGAAACATCCGTTGCCAGGAGGCCGAAGCCCAGTCCCGAAGATCTGCTGCAAGTGGAAAAAGGAGATGGAATGCAGGTCGTTGTGGCTCCCATTTCCGCACAAGGACTTACACCGCCACGAACAGATAGTGACGCAACTGGTAGTGACCTTTCATGGAAATGTGACCCTGAGCCTGAGGTCACGGCTGAAATAACCGCATCAAGTGCACAACCCATACAGTGCGAACAGTACGAGGAAGTACCAAGTAAACAACCTGCTGACTCCGAAGCGCAACGCCGCGCCGAAGGAGGAAATAAACAAGCATGACCGCCTCGCCAGCAAGACAACACAACAGACACCACGCCGGAACCAAACATGACGACTCGCAAGCCACGGCCGTTGCCCCATTCAACCACCGCCGGCGGCTGCGACCGACACCGGGTCTTGCTGTCACGCGTCATCAAGCGAAAGCCACACCAGAGAAGAAAGACATCAAGAAAAAGAATATTAAATATGAAGTCATCAGGGCCAACACTGATGAGGAGAAAGAGAATGGCCACAGTGACTTATAGCATTGCATTGTCAGGATTTCAGGTTGCTTTTCTTCTCAAGCTCTTTGTTTAAAAGCAGTGCAAATTTTTCTAGGACGTTAGTACATGTAATGGGCACACAGCTTGTAAAGATCGTGCCTTGTAGGGAAGCACGTTGCTGCTATAATCATACCGATCCTCATCCCAAATAGCTTCTTCTGGTATGTCTGTGACGCAAGATTATAGCATTATTACTATTAACATTAATGAAATACAGTCACCCTTGAAATTGGCAGCACTAAAAGAATTCTTGTACCAGTCCGGGACAGATATCGCGTTGCTACAAGAAGTTGCGATAAAGGTATTTCGGATCCCAGGCTTTTTTGAAATTGTTAATGTTTCTACAGAAGCGAATATCGGTACAGCCATTCTTATAAGGGAAGGCATTCCGGTGACTGAAATCGAACTACTAGAATCAGGAAGAGCCATAGGCATAAAAATTTTCGATGTGACAGTGCTTAACCTTTACGCCCCATCAGGAGATTCCCACAAAATGGATCATGCGAAGTTTTTTCAAGATGAACTGATTTATTTATTGAGGAAAAATCCGTGTTCTCTTATACTAGGTGGAGATTTTAACTGTGTTTTAAACCAGAAAGATCAACAACCCAACTTCAATTACTCGCCACAGTTAAAAAAGTTTGTAAGTGATCAACACCTTAAGGTTGTGTGGGAACTTCAGCACCCGACGCCTGTCTGGTTCACGTATATAACCAGCCACTCCCGCAGCAGACTAGATAGAATTTACGTGTCACCAATTTCGCAAAATTATTTATTAAACGTTGAAACCATTCCCGTGTATTTTAGCGATCACAGTACACTTTTAACTTGCTTTAATTTAAGTGTACAGCCAACCCGTCGATACAGAGGCCAATGGAATTTAAATATCTCTGTTTTAACTGACGAAGAACTGGAACAGTAAATAAGAGTAGCGTGGACTATGTGCCTTCGCACAGTAGACAAGCACCCAACAGTCATTGACTGGTGGACTAGGAGGGCTAAACCAAGGCTGCGGAAAGTTGTCATGCAGTACAGTGCAACGAGGCACAGGGAGTTGAGGAATACAATGGAGTTTTATTATAAAGTTTTAAGAGACTTATATCAACAGGCCCATGATGACGTAATTCATCTAAATGATATCAAAAAAATAAAAGCCAGGTTATTAAGCATTAAACGGCAACAGATGGAGGGACTCAAAATTAAATCGAAAGCCACATCAGTCGTAGCATATGAAACAGCTTCTCTGTATCACTTGGTGCGGCATGCTAAAAACAGACGTCTAACTTTAATTGATGAAGTCCAGACGCATACTGGTACGAGGCTCACATGCCAGAAACAAATACTGGACGAAGTCCACAGGTACTATGAAACCTTATATGCCACTACCACAGTGGAAGATGCAGCTCTCGAGGACTTTCTCACTATTTTAGGTCCAAAATTGTCGGGAACAGACAACGCTGACATCCTGTCACCTATTACTAAAGATGAAGTGCATGAGGCAGTGCGTAACTCACCTCTCAAAAAATCTCCGGGACTTGACGGCCTCCCTGTGGAGTTTTATGCCCGCTACTGGTCTATATATAATTGGGGACAAGATCACTTCCATGGCAAATGAGGTCCTGAACGGAAAACCGGTCCCTGCAGAGTTTAAGGAAAGTAAAATAGTACTGATTCCTAAGAGTAAGGGCAAAACCAACTTAAACAATTTTCGGCCTCTTTCGCTACTAAATTCTGATTACAAAATAATTTCGCGTATTATCAACAAAAGACTCTCTGCCTTTTCCAACAAAATATTGAGTCATCATCAATCTTGTTCTCCGACCAGAACGATATTCGAAAGCCTATCTGCATACAGAGACGTCATTGCAATTACCTCAGTGACAAGTATAAAATGTGCGTTAATCTTTATAGATTTCAACAAAGCTTTTGACCGCGTTAGTCATAGATACCTCTTTGCGACGCTGTCAAAAATGGCTTTCCACCCCCAGATTGTGAACATGCTAAGGAATATTGCAACAGGTATAAATGCGAAAATAGCAATCAATGGCCAAACATCTAAACCCATACAGATAAGGCGAGGGGTTCCACAGGGCAGTCCCTTATCTATGTTTTTATTTTCCGTATCTTTAGAGCCCTTCCTCCGCACTGTCCACGCAAGATTAACAGGCATAACATTGAGTGGTGAGAAAACTGTCATACGAGCTTATGCTGATGACGTGGGCGTTGTAATAAGGAATAAGGAGGAGACAGTTACACTGGAAAGAGAAATCCAAAGGTATTGTCTAGCGTTGGGAACGACAGCAAATGAAAACAAAAGTCAAATATTGAATCTACGGGGCCTAGATCACCTTCGACTGGCATGGGCAAAACAAGACAACAAACATAAAACTTTGCGAATAACCTTAATGGCAAGTCCGATGCGGATGGCTGCTTTTAACTGGACGGAAACAAGGAGGAAAGTTCATGGTGCTGTAATGGAGAACATCCATCGATCTATGGACCTGGTGCAAAAAGTCAGAATCATCAACTCCTGCGTTTTGTCTAAAGCGTATTTCACTGCGCAGGTATTTCCAATCCCTAAACTAGTAGCGAAAAGGATCATGTCCACTGTTACCAATTATTTATGGCGAGGAGACATATTCAGGGATGGTGCGACTACCGTTATACTGGATGTCAGAAACGGGGGCCTCGGTTTGGTGGATATTCGCAATAAAGCGTCTGCTCTGTTCCTCAAACGGACTTTCCATATACTTAGAGAACTTCCACAATGTATAACCGCAAAGCTCTTTGAGGCTGTGACACCCCATAGCCTGCAAGCACCGATTGATGTGCGAAGGATTAATGCCCGTCTGCAATATGTGAGGAACTTTTTCCCCGAAGCAAATTATCTTAGTGACGAAATCAGAAGCAACACACGTATCACAGCGCGCGACATCATACTTGAAAGGAAGTTAAATAAGGATAGAAACAAAATTGAAACGAAATTCCCAAATTGTGACTGGAAAGCTGTATGGCGGAACATCAACTATGCCGGGCTATCTACAGATGCTATTTCCGCATGGTACAAAACAGTTAATAATGTCATCAGCACCAACGAGAGACTATATGGGATCGGTTTAAACCAGACACACCTTTGTGGAAAATGCAATCTGGTGGATACACTCAGCCACAGATTCACCTGTGGTGGCAATGTGCATAACTGGAATTGGATCAGGCAACAAATCGCCTTTCTCACCAGATCCTCTACGGAATATATAACGCCATCGCTCCTCCTGAGACCAGACATGACATACTTTCCGAAATTAAAAACGAACGCCATCAGCTGGTTACTGGGAAAATATGTTAGTTATGTCATCCACACACTTGGGTCGAACAACGAGATAGAATTCCGCGTTTACATGAAGTGTGAATATGCAAAAATCAGCACATATCGCAACCACAAGAAGCACTACGGCAACATGCTGAAGATCATTTTTGAAAGAATGGGTGTTGGTTAAATATGTGGAACCACTACAACACCTTGAACGAGAACGAACAGAAGAAAATTAAAAGTCACTTGGTTTCTTATTATTATTTACTATTACCTTGCTTCCGGAACATTTTTTTTCCAAAACATTTTGTTCAAAATTACTCGTGTTCAACTTCCAAAGTATTTGTGTGATTCGAGAAGAATTGTTAAGTTTTTTTATCAGTGTTCAGTTTCTACTCAGAGAAGAGGTTTCTTTGTCTTTCTTACATCGGAGAATGGGAATATTGGGTTAAGATTTCTGCACACTTAGTGCTATGACCCAACAGGGAACATGAAGCAGGGGTGAGAGGGGTTTGGGCCTCGACGCACTGGCAGTGCCGTGACCAGACCCCACTACTAGTGCGGCGTGTACCACGCCCTGACCATCCTAAAAATACAAAAAAATAAATCAATCAATAAAAAATAAAAAATAATTAAAAATAAAAGTGGTTAATAAAAATTGGATTGCTGGAAAAAAAGGATGGATAAAAAAAGTGGATAGAAAAAAAAGTGGTCTGGGGTAGCGGCTTCGATTCATAATCAAAACGTCTTTGGTCCCGGGTTCGATCCCCGCGCCTAAATTTTGATAAATAATCAGCATTGGTGGCCGAAGACTTCCGGCATAAGAAGTCAGCCTCATTCTGCCAACGGCCTTGTCAAAGAGGTTCAGTGCACTCTCTTGTCCTAGGGGTGGGAAATTGCCCCTAAAGGCGGAAGAATCAGCAATGATCAACGACATGAGGATTCAGAAGGCAATAGAAACCACTGCATTAAAGACACGTAACGTATATCCACAGGACATGTGGCCTGTAATTGAAAAAGTGTCATGATGGTCTCTCCATTGGCAACAGATCCCGGAATAGTCCCCCATTCGGATCTCCGGGAGGGGACTGCCAAGGGGGAGGTTACCATGAGAAAAAGATTGAATAATCAACGAAAGGATAACGTTCTAGGAGTCGGGGCGCGGAATGCCAGAAGCTTGAACGTGGTAGGGAAACTACAAAATCTGAAAAGGGAAATGCAAAGGCTCAATCTAGATATAGTAGTGGTCAGTGAAGTGAAGTGGAAGAAACACAAGGATTTCTGGTCACATGAGTATCGGGTAATATCAACAGCAGCAGAAAATGGTATAACAGGTGTAGGATTCGTTATGAATAGGAAGGTAGGGCAGAGGGTGTGTTACTGTGAACAGTTCAGTGACCGGGTTGTTCTAATCAGAATCGACAGCAGACCAACACCGACAACGATATACATGCCGACGTCGCAAGCTGAAGATGAACAGATAGAGAAAGTGTATGAGGATACTGAAAGGGTAATGCAGTATGTAAAGGCGGACTAAAATCTAATAGTCATGGGCGACTGGAATGCAGTTGTAGGGGAAGGAGTAGAAGAACAGGTTACAGGAGAATATACCTTGTTCAAGAATCACAAGAGGAGGAGGTATACTTGGAAATGGCCGGGAGATACGGGAAGATTTCAATTAGATTATTACATCAAGGTCAGACAGAGATTCCGAAATCAGATACTGGATTGTAAGGCGTACCCAGGAGCAGATATAGACTCAGATCACAATATAGTAGTGATGAAAAGTAGGCTGAAGTTCAAGACATTAGTCAGGAAGAATCAATACGCAAAGAAGTGGGATACGGAAGTACTAAGGAATGACGAGATACGTTTGAAGTTCTCTAACGCTATAGATACAGCAATAAGGAATAGCGCAGTAGGCAGTACAGTTGAAGAGGAATGGACATCTCTAAAAAGGGTCATCATAGAAGTTGGGAAGGAAAACATAGGTACAAAGAAGGTAGCTGCGAAGAAACCATGGGTAACAGAAGAAATACTTCAGATGATTGATGAAAGGAGGAAGTACAAAGATGTTCCGGGAAAATCGGGAATACAGAAATACAAGTCGCTGAGGAATAGGAAGTGCAGGGAAGCTAAGACGAAATGGCTACAGGAAAAATGTGAAGACATCGAAAAAGATATGATTGTCGGAAGGACAGACTCAGCATACAGGAAAGTCAAAACAACCTTTGGTGGCATTAAAAGCAACGGTGGTAACATTAAGATTGCAACGGGAATTCCACTGTTAAATGCAGAGGAGAGAGCAGATAGGTGGAAAGAATACATTGAAAGCCTCTATGAGGGTGAAGATTTGTCCGATGTGATAGAAGAAGAAACAGGAGTCATTTAGAAGAGATCGGGGTTCCAGTATTAGAATCGGAATTTAAAATAGCTTTGGAGGACTTACGGTCAAATGAGGCAGAAGGGATAGATAACATTCCATCAGAATTTCTAAAATCATTGGGGGAAGTGGCAACAAAACGACTACTCACGTTGGTGTGTAGAATATATGAGTCTGGCGATATACCATCTGACTTTCGGAAAAGCATCATCCACACAATTCAGAAGACGGCAAGAGCTGACAAGTGCGAGAAATATCGCACAATCAGCTTAACAGCTCATGCATCGAAGCTGCTTACAAGAATAATATACAGAAGAATGGAAAAGAAAATTGAGAATGCGCTAGGTGACGATCAGTTTGGCTTTAGGAAAAGTAAAGGGACGAGAGAGGCAATCCTGACGATACGGCTAATAATGGAAGCAAGGCTAAAGAAAAATCAAGACACTTTCATAGGATTTGTCGACCTGGAAAAAGCGTTCGACAATATAAAATGGTGAAAGCTCTACGAGATCCTGAAAAAAGTAGGGGTAAGCTATAGGGAGAGACGGGTCATATACAATATGTACAACAACCAAGAGGGAATAATAAGAGTGGAAGATCAAGATCTAAGTGCTCGTATTAAGATGGGTGTAAGACAAGGCTGTAGCCTTTCGCCCCTACTCTTCGATCTGTACATCGAGGAAGCAATGTTGGAAACGAAAGAAAGGTTTAGGAGTGGAATTAAAATACAAGGTGAAAGGATATCCATGATACGATTCGTTGATAACATTGCTATCCTGAGTGAAAGTGAAGAAGAATTAAATGATCTGCTGAACGGAATGAACAGTCTAATGAGTACACAGTATGGTCCGAGAGTAAATCGGAGAAAGACGAAGGTAATGAGAAGTAGTAGAAATGAGAACAGCGAGAAACTTGACATCAGGATTGATGGTCACGAAGTCAATGAAGTTAAGGAATTCTGCTACCTAGGCAATAAAACAACCAATGACGGACGGAGCAAGGAGGACATCAAAAGCAGACTCGCTATGGCAAAAAAGGCATTTCTGGTCAAGAGAAGTCCACTAATATCAAATACCGGCCTTAATTTGAGGAAGAAATTTCTGAGGATGTACGTCTGGAGTACAGCATTGTATGGTAGTGAAACATGGACTGTGGGAAAACCGGAACAGAAGAGAATCGAAGCATTGGAGATGTGGTGCTATAGACGAATGTTGAAAATTAGGTGGACTGATAAGGTAAGGAATGAGGAGGTTCTACGCAGAATCGGAGAGGAAAGGAACATGTGGAAAACACTGATAAGGAGAAGGGACAGGATGATAGGACATCTGCTAAGACATGAGGGAATGACTTCCATGGTACTAGAGGGAGCTGTAGAAGGCAAAAACTGTAGAGGAAGACAGAGACTGGAATACGTCAAGCAAATAATTGAGGACGTAGGTTGCAAGTGCTACTCTGAGATGAAGAGGTTAGCACAGGAAAGGAATTCGTGGCGGGCCGCATCAAACCAGTCAGTAGACTGATGACAAAAAAAAAAGTCCTAGGGGACTGATGAGCTCAGAAGTTAAGTGCCATAGTGCTCAGAGCCATTTGAACCATTTCACAACATAACTGAATTTATTTAGTACCTACTGCCAATTGTAGTGGCCCGTATCGTCTAAATAGGCATTGCTCCTTGTATACGCGGATTCGCTTATCGTCCCTCCTCTGCGGTGACACAAACGAACTCTCATCACATTCACGTTAATGGATCGTGCCTAAACAAAAGCCAGCAAACACTTGAGGACAGAAGCCAAGTATCTACATCGACAAACATAGTCCGAAAGTCAACGTGTGGTGCATGGCGGAGGGTACCTTGTACCACTACTAGTCATTTCCTTTCCTGTTCCACTCGGAAATGTAGTAAGGGGAAACGACTGTGCATATGCCTCCGTACGAGCCCTAGGTTCTCTTATCTTTGAGGTCTTTGCGATATATGTACGTTGGCGCCAGTACAATCACCCTGCACATTACTCCTCATCCCGTCAGCCAGATCATTTATATATTAGCGGAAAAATGCTACTATCGGGTCACAAAAAATGCGAATATGTTTTTGAATGTTTAAAAGAATCTGCCTCATTCTACCTTCCTCGCACCTTTAAAAATTATCCCAAAAATTTAGGCATGGAACATATTCTGAGGTGACAAAAGTCATGGGAAAGGGATATGCACATATAAATATGGCTGTACTGTCGCGGACACAAGGTATAAAGGGTAGTGGATTGGCGGAGCTGTCATTTGTACTCAGCTGATTCATGGGAAAAGGTTTCCGACACGATTATGGATGCACAACGGGAATTAACCTACTTAGAACGCGGTATGGTGGTTAGAGCTGGTCCCATATGACATTCTATTCTGAAAATCGTTAGAGAATTCAGTATTCCGAGATCCATAGTGCCAATAGTGTACCGAGAATACCAAATTTCAGGCCTTACCTCTCACCACTAACAACGCAGTGGCCGGCGGCCTTCACATAACGACAGAAAGCAGCGGCTTTTGCGAAGAGTTGTTAGTGGTAAGAGACAAGTAACTCTGCGTGAAACAACCTCAGAAATCAATGTGGGACGTACGATGAACGTATCCGTAAGGAGGTTGGACCCTAGAGGACTGGAAATCCGTGGCTCTTCCGGATGAGTATTCGACTTGCCGAGTCGATGCCATGTCGGGTTGCTGCACTACGCCGGCTTAGAGGATGTTAGACACGATATTTGGAGGAATCACATGGTTTTTGTCACCTCAGTGTATTTGCGATTTTTTTTTTTTTTTTTTTTTTTTTTACAAATAACTCACCTCAAATTACCACAAACTCCCATAGCCGTAGCTGACTCACACCCATTGGTCCATTGCTGCAAGTCCCTCATACCCGCCCACAGCCAGTGTTCCTTTGTCGCTCACTCATTCAGCCCAACTTACTGTCACTGTATCTTTGTATCCCTCTGTCGTTGTCTCCTGCATCACAGTCACAGTCCCCTTCCTTCTGTCCTACTACTACGTACTACTCTCACCTCTCACTGTCGTTGTCACCCTCTTGCTCCCTGTTACCTCTAATATCTCATTCCTTCCTTCCTTCCTACAGCTTCTGTCTCTTCTCACTGTCACTATCTCTCTTCCTCGTTGTCATGGTCTTAGAATCTGTCTCTCATTCTCATTGGCTCTCTCCCACTTCCTCCTTCGCTTCATTCTTTCATTCCTCCCCCCTGTGGCACTGCCTCTTCACTCTTTTTCTGGCAATGTTCTGTCATTGTCGACAATGTTCCAACACGACTGTGTTCCCCTACTTCTCTAATACTGCCATTATCTCCTTCGCTCTTTCTATATCACAACCACTATCTACTATCTTCCAGCGTTTATTACTTCGCATTCCCTTTGTTGCTGCCACTGTCTTCTTGGCTCTCAGCATAAAAAAACGCGAATATGTTCGCATGCCAAACTTTTTGAGAAAATTTTTAAAGGTGCTGAGGAGGGTAGTATGAGGCAGCTGCTAGCCCATTTTCCACTTAATCTTTCAAATAAAGAGGTGCACGGTGTATTTTTCCGTAGTGTGTCACATTATAAACTACGTTTTCAACTCACACCTGATCTTAAGTGAGCATTTTACGTGTACAAGTACAGTAATTTTAAAAATCTGTATCTTGGAAAAGGTGAAGTTATGAAGAAAATGTTGAAAGTTGTTGGAGATCAGGATCTTAGGAGTAAACTGTAAAAATTACACTAATTTTCTGTGCATAGCCGTCTTGGAATCCTCAGCTGTGTTTTGGTCCCTTAGCGAAGGTGAAAATACAGAAAAAAAATCTCTTTCAATGGGCTCTTTTCGAGGAACCATCTATGAACTAACCGTGCCTCCATAAGTCCCATCAAGTCCACCGTAAACCACGTGAAATGCAGAAAGAACCAAACGACTTGCTTCATTTGCATAAGTAGGAGGAAGTGTGTAATATTCATACTTTGAGCCTGTATGTAAGATACTGACGTTAAGACGATCTTTCTATTGGGTAAACAAACGGTTCCTAGCCCGAGGGCTATCCAATGTTGACCCTACCTTTTTGTCACCAATAGAACCCGAGGTATGAACACTAGAAAGTCGCGTTTTATGAGCCGCGTTCTGGCACGCTGTCGCATGCATATCGATATAGAAAATATAATAGCGGTCCAGTCATTTTTTCCTGCGGCACTCTTGGCAATACCCACTCCTCTGATGAACATTCGCCATCGAGGACAACCAACTGAGTCATATTACTTAAGAAGTCTTCGAGTCACTCACATATCTGGGAAACTATCCCGTCTGCTCGTACCTTCGTTAACAGTCAGCATTGGGGCACCGTGTAAAACGCTTTCGGAAATCCCTGTAAGCTTCTTTAATCCGTTTCAAGACTCAGTATTAAGTGAAGAATGTAGAACTGCACCAACGTATGGCTGCCGTAGGCACCGCGAAGACAGTATTACAGTAAAAGAACGCGCACAGAGGCATTTAAACGTTCACTTTTTCCGCGCTGACTGGAACTGGAAGAAGTAATAATAAGTGGTACAATGCACGTCTCGGTCAGCAGAGTAAATATGTAGGTGTATCTGTAGTCATTTAAAAATGAAAATACTAAACTGTGGGTGTCAGAATACCAGTAAATAATTCCGAATTTCATTTTGCACCCTGTGAGTGTTTTCTTATGCTTCCGCAGCAGTGGAAATTTTGTTCTGTAAAGATATCAGATATTTAAGTGTTATCTTTGAGTCATATCACTGGAATCTTGCCCATTTTGAAGTGTCTTGGTCAACAGTTCTCTCTTTCTTAATACCTATAACATTGTTTAGGACCGTTTCCGTTCATTCTCAGTGGAAGGGAGGATTGTTAAGTATTAGTACTCTTTTTCGACAGAGGCCATTCAAGGTAAGCACAGAATGAGAGAAGTAATTGGTTGTAGCCTTGCTGAGGTAAACATCTTTGCATATTACCTTTGTTTGAATGGCCATTTCCCGCAGCAGCTGTTTTAATTAATTACTATTTGTTCCTCCGTCTTATGCTTATTGCAATAAGCGTAAGACGGAAGGACCAATGTTAATTATTAACATATGCATGAAACGACGTGGGTAAATAACAGAAGATATAAGTTAGAATTCCTGGAAGGAAACTAGAACTTCATGTCTCAAATGTCTCAACGCCTTACCAAGTGATCAACAAACTGTTGCCCGAGAAGTGTCACTGAATGTCTGAGAGGCTGATGTTTTACTGCCTTGCTGAAAAGAAATGTGTACGTTTTTTATGGTAGGTTCTGCCGCTTCCTTCCGCTTCTTTTCTGTGATGGACCCTTTAACGCCTCCTAGTCATTTCCCAAAAGGATATCACCACTACCCTGCGCATTGATGTGGTGGCAGTTCGAAAATTGAAGGAATAGGGTTTAACGTACCGTCGACGACGAAGTCATTATAGACGAACCACCAGATCGGATCGCTGAAGGACGGGGAAGGAATTCCTGGCGTTTATACTAAATGTAATTGGTGCCTTCATTTTCTTAAAAGAAATCCAGTCTACAGTGTCCACCATTTGATTGCTTTTCTGGCGAAGACAGTGATGGAAACTGTCAGAATCACGGATATTTTATAAATTAATGCGACCATTGCACGACGTACATGTAATTTAAGAAATCCTCCCAAATGACTTCGTGCTTTTCCCAGGATTTGCCTTAAGCGCTTTAGGGAAATCATGGAAAACCTAAATTTGGATGGCCGGACAGGTCATGCTACGAAACTCCAACGTCGTTATTACTATGCTTACGACAATTTCTGTGCCGAATGACGAGCTGTTTGCAAACTGGATGCAATGGGTGGGTACGCGGCATCCAGATCTGAACTAGTGGTGGGCGACATGCTGCGTGCGGTGCGCTGTTTACAGGAGACTCCGGCGCGTTGTCGCATTGCTGACTGCGACAGCTCATCTTGGTGGCAGCGGTTTCACCCGAACCGGAGTTCACATCGTGGAAGAAGGGCATGGTTATTGTTCAAATTCCAGTACTTCGACTATTTTAGAGACAGAATACGCAATGCGCTTGTTCTTGATAAACCGTCAAAATGCAAAACGAAATATTGAAGAAGCTCTACGTAAGATCAGAATTAACTGTATGTGCAAAGAACTTTATGAGAATTGCAGACTTTCCTGACCACGAAATACCTCTCCTATCCACATCTACATCTCAATCTATAGGAAGCGGCCTAGGATTCGTCAGGTGTTTTTGCAACACTAAATGCCAAAATATGAGGGGACTTTGTCCAAAAAGAAAATCAAATGCATTTCAAAATATCACTCTAGTGTTTCCTGCTGCAACAGGTAGGTCATGCCAGTTCTGGTTTGTGTTTCACCAGTAATAGTAGTCTGTTCGCATTCTTCTTTAAGTCGTGAAATGTATCTACAAGATCAAGTTGCCAAAATGTAAAGCTTTTTTTCTGTGAAGAAGAAAAATGATTACTTACTGCAAAAAGTACTTCAGTCTCAGTTCTGCTCTCATTATTTTTGCGGTAAGAATATCCTGTGCTTTATTTCCTGGTTTTGTTCTTTCAGTTTCAAATGCGTATTAATTGATAAAGGCTTCTCATCTTGCACCATTTTAACACTCTGCTTAAATGGTACTGTTCTTTCTGTATAGTGCTTAGGAATTCTACAGGATGTCTACGAAAAAATTGTAACATATTCCACAAAAAGCTTGTATTTGATAGTTTGCTAAAACCAAGAGGCATTCTATTCATTAACTAGGCATTCCAGTGAATACCGGGGTTTCACACATTGCCACTTCATGGTAAGCAACAAATTTACTGATCCTTGATGCATTCAGTAAGCTTGGCTTCATAATTCAGGAACGGGTGAATCAGATTCATAATGAAAATAAGATACTTTTATGCAGCAAGTAGCGTTAAAAACTGTAAGGTACACATTGCTTTGAAGACAAACGCCGTGCTTAAATACCATATATTACACAATATTCCATATTCCTTAAATGACAAAGTGAAACATGAACTAGATCGACTAGAGCAGATAAGCAATACCGCATTCATGACCAGTAGCCAATGGGAAACGTCAGTGGTTGTAATACAAAAATTAAATGGCACATCACGGATCAGCGGTGATTTCAGAGTGATAGTCGGTATGCTATCTGTCATAGATTCTTATGCAGTTCTGTTTCTGGAGGAACTAATATCTAAATTAGCTGTCGGTTTATGTTTTACAAAATCAGATATGAAAGCAGCCTACTTAGAAACACATCTGGCTGAAGAAACACTATTTGAGCTTTTCATTTGTGATTTTCGCTCCATGGAGTTTGTTTCGAAGTTATTTAGAATAATTAATTATGATGGTTCATAACACTGTGATCTAACTAGATGATGTCATAGCCGCTGTTACATATTAAGTATAAATAGAATAACCTCTGGCTGCAGGATAGCTTTATAAATTTTTCATTATTTGATCGATATTGGGAATTACATTCTCATCTTCAGATACATCTACGGATACCCATTTTCTGGCGTGGAAGATACACAACTTTACTACCCATCATAGTGGATCGTGGGAAAAGAGCCGTATTTGTTTATTAATCATAAATAAAGTAACCTCTGGTTGCAGGATGATTTGAGATAGTTTTTATTGCATGATCGAGTTCGGGAATTTCGTTTCCATCTTTAGATGCTCCTACGCACGGTTTCCAGTTCCTGGTGTGAAATATACACATCTTTACTGTCCACCATAGTGGATCCTGGGAACACAGCCCTGTACGTGTACTTATTATAAGTAAAATAGCCTCTGACTGTAGATTAACTTTTTTATTGAATGATCAGTGTTGTCACCATCCGCTGTGATGGATAGTCAAAATACAAATACTGCACACAAGAAAATGGGAAAAGTGCAGAGCTACGTCTGAAGATTGTAATGCACTTCCCGTAGTGGTGCACGTAATTAAAAAAGTTGTAATACCATTCTGCATCCAAAGGCTATTTTACTTATGATTAGTAAACATATACAGATGTGTTCCACTATGATCAATAGTCATGACGTGTATATGCCACGGCAGGAAATGCAAAAAGTTAACAGGTGCATCAGAAGATGGGAATCGAATTCCCGAAATCGATCATGTAATAAAAATAGTTATAAATCACTCCTGAAGCCAGATTCTGTTTTATTTATAATTACAAACCATATTCACCATCCACTATGACGGATAGTGAAGAACTGTTACAAAAAAAATTGTTCAAATGGCTCTGAGCACTACGGGACTTAACATCTGAGGTCATCAGTCCCCTAGAACTTAGAACTACTTAAACCTAACTAACCTAAGGACATCGCACACATCAATGCCCGGGACAGGATTAGAAGCTGCGACCGTAGCGGTCTCGCGGTTCCAGACTGAAGCGCCTAGAACCGCTCGGCCTCACCAGCCGGCAGAACTGTTACATAATTTCGAATTTGTGTTTAGGATTTTAGCAGAAGCCAATTTAAAATGTAACAGCGAAAAGTGTACATTCATCCACTGAGAATTTCAATACTTAGGACACATTCTGTCACAAAGAAGTATGAGGGAGACTCCACAACACATAGAAGCCATAAAAAAACCCCAAGCCATAATGTGTTGTAGTCGGCCAAATTAGGTACTAGAGGAAATTCATTCCACATGCTGAATACAGTAGCGAACTGTGTTACAAAAGCTTATGGAAATGCACGAAATGGACTTGAAAGGATCAATTCCACCCTTTATTTGATGAACTAGGACATAGATTTGACAAACTAAGACAAAGTTTACTAAGCGTTAAATGTCTCATGACATATGATCCAAATAAAATGTTAACAAACGCAGCAGATGCTTCTGAACAAAGAAATGGTACAGTTGTGTCACATAGACGGCCGATCATGTTTTGTATCCAAACCATTGAGAGTTGCTCAGAGAAAGCACAGTTAATTTGAGAAGGAAAGCTCTTTGCTATCAACTTTAAAAAGTTTCGGCCTCAGATTCATTTTACTTATAGATGTCAACCACTGGCGGCTGTATTTTGACCAAATAATACTGTTCCTTCCGGAAGAGCTCAACTTTTGCCCATTTGTGCATTGTTTTTATCAAACTGTGACTACCAAATAGTTTTGAGGTCCCCAGCACAAATCGCTGGGGCTGGGCGCAAATGTTGATTCTTCTGCTAATGTATGTATTACTTTAGATTCAATTAGTCAAGACACTGTGGAAAATTTGTCTCGGAATTTCAATTTTATTGTGAAGCTTGTGCCAAATGGTCAGTGTTTTCTGAAAGCAAACAATACTTTCAATTGAAGTAGCCTTTAGATGGAATCATAAGCACATATGATAGTCTAATATGGTGTCAGTGTATACAAAAGTATCATTCTAGTACATTCAGAATCAAGAAAGATATGAGCGGTGATTCCTGAAATAATTCAAAAACACCAGTCAGGTTTCCTTCGACAATACTTTCCGTGACTGTCGGCGTCAGAACCCTATCACATTTACATGTCTATCATTCTCGACCATATTTTGAAAGCTACTGGATGACTGTCGTAGATAATTTTTCAAAATTTCAATATGTGATGCAAATGTCATCTATAATTTTTATGAAAACTATCCAATCTTTGTCAAGGATTTTCTGTATTGAAGGATTGCGAAAATCAATAACCATTCACAATGGAATTCAGTTTTCGTCACAGGGGCTCAAACTTCAAACGAAATAAATGGCATTTCACACTTCAGAATCGCATCATTGTATCCTGAAGGAAACGGATTGGCTGAAATATTTGTACAGACGTTCAGGTCACATTTGAGAAAGTTCACTCAGCAGTAGAAAAATTGTTAATTTTTCTTACGTAGTACAGAACCACTCCACGAAATACAAAATATACAGCTGAATCTTTTTTGGAACACCACATCATACTCTAATACCTATCCTAAAGCCACTTACTAATGCACAGACCAAGCATCGATAACAGTCGAGACAAAATATATAGACATGCACAAACCAGTCATACCATATTTCAGGAATATCAGGAATCTCCAGGGTGGCGCCACATAGGTGTCGCTAGTCGCCACAGAAGGTGCCACCTGACGTCAAACAACCAGTTAACAAACGAACGTGCTTCCAGATAGTGGATAAGCGTGCACACAACTCCACCCGATTTGTTGCCGCAGTTGGCAGTAGTTTCCTGTGAACCATTGGAGCCGTCCGCGGTAGCCATGCGCTTCTAGGCGCTACAGTCCGGAACCGCTGGACTGCTACGGTCGCAGGTTCGAATCCTGCCTCGGGCATGGATGTGTGTGATGTCCTTAGGTTAGGTTTAAGTAGTTCTAAGTTCTAGGGGACTGATGACCTAAGATGGTAAGTCCCATAGTGCTCAGAGCCATTTGAACCATTTGAACCATTGGACAGCTAACACGCTGGCACTGTCATAACGTAATGTCGAAGTAACTGCCGAGTTTCGCAGTGCGTCTCTGTTCATAGAGCAAGGCGTAAGATACGATCACCGTCACCACAGCCAGACTGGAACTACTGTTGGATTAGTGGCTCAACGTTATTAGTTGTCCAACGTTGACTGAGTTTGGTTTTGACCAATGTTGATAATTTTTGCTTCATTGCAACACCTCATCGTCGTCATCATCATCATCATCATCATCATCATCATCACACTAAAACTGAGTACGTATACACACCAAGACAAAAAAATGACGAAAAACGAAGGAATTAATCCGAATGGGACAGGAATCGGTAGATGTGATGTACATGTACACACGAACAAATTATTACAACTTAAAAAAAAGGATGGTTTATTCAGAAGAAAGAGCATCACAAATTGAGCAAGTCTGTAACGCGTTGGTGCACCTCTTGCTTTTATGCAGGCAGCTACTTGGTTTGGCATTAATTGATAGACTTCTTGGAAATAGTTTCCAGGGATATCGTGCCAGATTTGATCAACTGACGAGTTAGATCCTCAAAATCCCAAATTCGTTGGAGGGCGCGGCCTATAATGCTCTAAACGTTCCCAAATGGGGAGAGATCTGATGATTTTGCTGTGCAAGGTACAGTTTGGCAGACATGAAGACACAGTAAAAATTCTCGCCTTGTGTAGGTGGGCATTAATCTTCCTGAAATGTAAACACAGAATGGAATGCCATCAGGGCAACAAAACGGGGCGCAGAAAAACGTCGACTTACTGCTGTGATGTAAGGGGGCCGCGAATGACAGCCAAAAGGGTCGTACCATGAAATGAAATGACACCCCTGACCATCACTCATGGTTGATAGGCCGTGTGGCATGCGACTGTCAAACTGGTATCCTGCTGCTGTCCGGGACGTCTACAGGTACGTCTTCGCTGGTTATCGGGACTCAGTTCGAAGCGGGAAGTATCACTGTAGATAATTCCACTCCAGTCAATGATATTCCAAGCCGGCTGTGCCTAACACCACTGCAAAAGGGCTTGCTGATGTCCAGAGGTCAGTAGCATCCGGCACAGTGAGCTCAAGCTCCTTTGTGCGAGCCGCGTTGTAACCTCCCAGCAGAATATGATAAATGAAAATGGAGCCAAATGTAACCTCCCCACAAAAAATGTTAATGAAAAATGTGAGCCAAGCGTAACCTAGCCACAAAAAATAATAATTAAATGAATTTTTCTAATATTATGACCTCTGAACAAAATTGGCTCCGATTTATATTCTGTGTGCAGAAATGCATTCACATTTAATGTTACCACAAAATTCTTTCCTCATTTGATGTCAACTTCGAAACAGAAAAATTCCTAAACACCAAAATAATAAAAGAGTTTAGTAACCTGATAAATTTTATGAGGACAGCAGCGCTGACCTTCGGCCCTGTATTCTGAATAAAAAAAGCAAAAATTCTTACCTCAATAAAACTGCAATTATATCTGCTCTTAATTATTCACTTTTCGACACAGCTTCGTGCAATGCTGTCGTATATTATTATTTTTTGATTCTTGGAAGCAATGATAATGCATTGGAAATTGAAATGAATGCTTTTCTTTAAAAGAGTTACTTTATATTATAAAAATTATTATTGGGGCATTTTTTGAACAAATTAAATTACAATTAACATACATTATTAATTATGCGCAAGGCTGCTTCTTTACCTTCTACAACAATACTCATCGTCCACAGTCCTGACCAGAGTCGCGAGCAGAGCACACTGCCGACGCAGACTCCCGCAGACTACACCAGACTAGCTACTGTCCACTCGCTACTAAAGCCGACCGACTACTACTGGACTACTGACGACTCGCGCAGACAAGCACAGACTAGCGACAAGCTACAACTAACGTTAAACTACTCTCTGGTCAGAGATTCTGTCATGCCTCGCCCATCGCCGGCAAAGTACACGTCTTACATAACCCTCCACTGGGGGGACAAAACTTTGGCAGCGATGGTGAGTCAATTGGACTTGCCATGAGCAACAAATTTTTCTTAATTAACTAAGTTGACAATCACAAAATATATACATATATATAAGTGCAGAACATGAAATAAAATATAGTGCACATGCACTGAGTACAGAACATATCAGGTAATGACAAAATGTATACACAATGAGTACAAAACATATTAACAAAATGACGAAAGTGCACACGCACTGTAATACAGAACATATCTGGGAATCACAAAATGTATACGTAATGAGCACGAATGGCATATTAACAAATGGTATAAAGTGCACATGCACTGTAGTACTGAACATATCAGGAAATCACAAATGTATAGGCAATGATTACAAATCATATTAACAAATGACAAAAAGACAAAAGTGTACACGCACTGTAGTTCAGAACATATCAGCAAATCACAAAACGTGTATGCAATGAATACAAATCATGTTAACAAAATGACGAAAGTGCGCACGCACTGTAGTACAGAACATATCTGCAAATCACAAAAAATGTATATGCAATGAATACAGATCATGTTAACAAAATGACGAAAGTGCACACGCACTGTAGTACAGAACACATCTGGAAATCACAAAATGTACACGTAATGAGTACAAATGGCATAAAGTGCACACGCATTGTATATGTCTTTATCATTTTACAAGAATTAGGAAAGCAATGGGAAGGACTGCGTCATGGTTGTAGCACTTTAGGTTGCACGCAGTTGCACTGAAAGTCCATATCTTTCTATAGAAGCACAACACCAAGTGAGACAATCTGTAGTTCTTTTCCTTGAAGTATTAATCAGTGTAGCCAAAACACTGAAATGTAGTAGTAATATTCCATGTCATCATTTTGATAGTACATTAGGTACACCAAACAGTGGGACCATAATAACATCTCCATCGCTCAAGGTGGTGGACAGCATGTCGTGTCAACACCATGTTCTTGTAAAGTACACCAACGTAGAATTAGTGCAAAAACCAAATATAGTGCTCCATGATCATGAGGATAGACAGGACAAACGGATATTGCAGTAATTTCTGGTAATTACGTCAGAAGGTGAAGGACATTAAGTCACATAGTAGTCTTCAATGAGAATTACACTAATCTAACAACTGATCTGAGTAACTGGTGGCACTCATCGCCCAGTTACTGAACATTTCTGTACCATGTATGTAGTATTACAGAATAATGTTCATAAATTATCTGAACATAGTAATTATTGGCACTCATTGGCCAGTTACAAACCATCAGAAGTCATCACTCAGAACAGGAGCTAATGAATGGCATAGTATTAACATAATTCACTTAATTATAGTAATCATTGGCATCATAGGTCATCTTATTACAGTAATCAGTGGCATTCATTGGCCAGTTACAAGGCATTTTTTATGCATTATTCAGAAGTCATCATTCAAAATTAGTTAATTATTGGCATAGCATTTGTACATAATTAATCTAATTATAGTAATCATTGGCATCATTGGTCATCTTATTACAGTAATCAGTGGCATTCATTGGCCAGTTACAAAGCATTTTTTATGCATTATTCAGAATTGATCATTCAAAATGAGTTAATTATTGGCATAGCATTTATACATAATTAATCTAATTATACTAATCATTGGCATCATAGGTCATCTTGTTACAGTAATCAGTGGCATTCATTGGCCAGCTACAAAGCATTTTTTTATGCATTATTCAGAAGTGATCATTCAAAATGAGTTAATTATTGGCATAGCTTTTATAAATAATTAATCTAATTATAGTAATCATTGGCATCATAGGTCATCTTACTACAATAATCAGTGGCGTTCATAGGCCAGTTAAAAAGCATTTTTTTATGCATTATTCAGAAGTGATCATTCAAAATGAGCGTTAATTATTGGCATAGCATTTATAGAGTATAACAAAAATATTATTTACAGAAATTATGCGCATAGTATTTATGCGTTATTACAAAGCATCATTTAGTATTATTCAGAAGTCATTATTGAAGTGACATACTATTCAGAGCTGATCAGTATTACTCAGAATTCTCTTAAACTGGTAGCATTATTTGGGACTGGTAATACAATTTTTTTTTGTGCTAGCAATGCATTGCGTTAGGATCGATAATTAATAACAATATTTGCTTTTGAGTTTTTGCTGCAAATGAAGATGTGTAACGTCATTCGTCATGAGTCAGCTGTAGAAAGGTTATAAAACAAGTAGAGTATATGTGATCACATTCATAAATGACATAGGTTTAATTATACACATTAATTTCATGAATAATTTCTCCTGCAAAATATGCAAAATAGATTACTAGACTGAAAGAAGAAACGCATATTATGCTGAAAAGTAGTGAACTTCGAATTAACAGGTAGTGAAATGTGTATAAAAAATACATATGTTCTCTAGCTGTCCTTTCCAAAACCTTCAGTCATCATACCATGCGATATAAGATATACTGTCAAAACGAACTGCAACAAATACTTAAATAACTACATAGCATCTCTTAACTAACAGTAAATATATAAACTTCATCATTATCCTCATCTGTAAAGAAAAAACGTCATTATCCATATTATCATAACTCCATTATTATTCATCATCATTCATTATCATCTGCAAAAAAGTCACTTCATTATTCATTATACAACTATTCCTTATTTGTAGCATATTTCATCACTAAAACTAAGATGTGTAGTTCTGTCTGACAGCCTGCATCAATCGCCTCATATTCTGAAAGAAGAAATCAGTTAAGACTGCTATCATACGATGTGTATAGTATATTCTTGTTAATGCTTGTTAATTCTGACCCATTTACACTTCGTCACGAGGTATTGCATCTTGTTTCGTTCATTTCGAAGGTGAAATTACCATTTCTGTTTAATTTATTTCGTTTACATGTTATTTCTTTCTGAAAATGATGAACAAAGATTAATGTCTTGCATTTAATTCATATACCCATGAAATAAAAACGGGTTTATAGTAACATAATTGAGCATACAGCATAGCATGACAGAAAACGTAATATGTAAAAAACATCGACAGTGTTCAGAAGCAAAAATGTACACAGTGTATCACAATGTAGTAGCAAAGAAAGTAAAGTAGTCACGATGTTGAGATATCATAAGGCAAAATGTTAAAGTCAATTGGTGTTTGTTATATCTTAAATATTTCATAGTGCATACAAACAAAACAGGAAAACAATCATACATACATAAAAAATGGAAAATATGCGCAGACTGATATATGATGACCAGAAATGTGACCTTCTTTGTGTTCAGCTTGTATGTTGTGTAGTTAATAAAGGCGAGAATTGAAGACTTTATTGGAGAGAGAATTTAATAAAATTAATATGTCACTAGATAAAAGTGCATAATTATTCATAAGATACGTAAGTTTATCTGGAAAAATGTGCACGGTCTGATGTGTAACGACAAGAAAAGCGACCTGCTAACCTTACCCTGCCGGGCACTTGCCAAGAAAAAATACGATAATCATCAGTAAGTAGTCACATAAATATAATTGCATAAGTGGTCAAAAAATGTGTAAGTTCATCTGGAAAAATATGCACGGTCTGATGTGTAACGACAAGAAGAGCGACTTGCTAGCCTTACCTTGCCGGGCACTTGCCAAGAAAAAATACAATAATCATCAGTAAGTGTTCATGTGGATATAATTGCATAAGTGGTCATAAAAAATTAGGAAATGGCATGACAGTGTGATAAATCATAAAGTATGTTCATTCAATAAAAGGTTTGATGTTCGACATGTGGTGGTTCCCTTTGGTTTTTCTGGTTCTCAAAGTTTCGACGTGTACTACATTGGGGTGAGGAATGCTGCGAATCCCATATGGACCTGCTTATAGTAGTTCAAATTTACTACACCTACCTTTTCCTCTATTGGATAAATAGTGTGTACGTACTAATATCTTCTGTCCAATGTGAAAGTCACGGCGTATACAAACCTGTTTTTGCTGTCTTGTCCGGCGCTCTGCGGCACGTTTGATGTTGTTCAGCGCAATGTCAATTATTTCATGGTGTCGTAGTCGACGAGATGTAGGAAAGGTTACTAATTCTTTAATTTTGTTAGGTGGTTCAACATTTTTCAGTATAACAGACGGAGATAGCATAGTAGATTCATTTGGTATGGAATTAATTACATCCTGGAATGAGATTATGTGTGTGTCCCAATCAATATGTCTTTTATGGCAGTATATTCTACACAGTTTACCAATTTCTTTCATTAATCGTTCACAAGGGTTCGAAGAAGCTTAATACCTGGATATATACACTCCTGGAAATGGAAAAAAGAACACATTGACACCGGTGTGTCAGACCCACCATACTTGCTCCGGACACTGCGAGAGGGCTGTACAAGCAATGATCACACGCACGGCACAGCGGACACACCAGGAACCACGGTGTTGGCCGTCGAATGGCGCTAGCTGCGCAGCATTTGTGCACCGCCGCCGTCAGTGTCAGCCAGTTTGCCGTGGCATACGGAGCTCCATCGCAGTCTTTAACACTGGTAGCATGCCGCGACAGCGTGGACGTGAACCGTATGTGCAGTTGACGGACTTTGAGCGAGGGCGTATAGTGGGCATGCGGGAGGCCGGGTGGACGTACCGCCGAATTGCTCAACACGTGGGGCGTGAGGTCTCCACAGTACATCGATGTTGTCGCCAGTGGTCGGCGGAACGTGCACGTGCCCGTCGACCTGGGACCGGACCGCAGCGACGCACGGATGCACGCCAAAACCGTAGGATCCTACGCAGTGCCGTAGGGGACCGCACCGCCACTTCCCAGCAAATTAGGGACACTGTTGCTCCTGGGGTATCGGCGAAGTCCATTCGCAACCGTCTCCATGAAGCTGGGTTACGGTCCCGCACACCGTTAGGCTGTCTTCCGCTCACGCCCCAACATCGTGCAGCCCGCCTCCAGTGGTGTCGCGACAGGCGTGAATGGAGGGACGAATGGAGACGTGTCGTCTTCAGCGATGAGAGTCGCTTCTGCCTTGGTGCCAATGATGGTCGTATGCGTGTTTGGCGCCGTGCAGGTGAGCGCCACAATCAGGACTGCATACGACCGAGGCACACAGGGCCAACACCCGGCATCATGGTGTGGGGAGCGATCTCCTACACTGGCCGTACACCACTGGTGATCGTCGAGGGGACACTAAATAGTGAATGGTACATCCAAACCGTCATCGAACCCATCGTTCTACCATTCCTAGACCGGCAAGGGAACTTGCTGTCCAACAGGACAATGCACGTCCGCATGTATCCCGTGCCACCCAACGTGCTCTAGAAGGTGTAAGTCAACTACCCTGGCCAGCAAGATCTCCGGATCTGTTCCCCATTGAGCATGTTTGGGACTGGATGAAGCGTCGTCTCACGCGGTCTGCACGTCCAGCACGAACGCTGGTCCAACTGAGGCGTCAGGTGGAAATGGCATGGCAAGCCGTTCCACAGGACTACATCCAGCATCTCTACGATCGTCTCCATGGGAGAATAGCAGCCTGCATTGCTGCGAAAGGTGGATATACACTGTACTAGTGCCGACATTGTGCATGCTCTGTTGCCTGTGTCTATGTGCCTGTGGTTCTGTCAGTGTGATCATGTGATGTATCTGACCCCAGGAATGTGTCAATAAAGTTTCCCCTTCCTGGGACAATGAATTCACGGTGTTCTTATTTCAATTTCCAGGAGTGTAGATCAGAGAAATGTTTCTAGCTCGTAACATATGTGTCCATATAGCAGATCGAAACTGTGGTCCATTGTCGGAAATTACTTTCAACACATGCCCTACATGAAATAGAAATTGTTTTCCAAATGCTTTCGATACAGTTTTAGCAGTAGCTTTGCGTAACGGAGTGAAGGTAACAAATTTTGAAGTGAGTTCAACAGCGACAAAGATGTACCAAAAACCTCTATTAGATCTGGGAATCGGACCAAAAATGTCTACAGCGGCCATATGTCTCAGTTTAACAGGTACAATGGGATGTAATGGAGGAACATGTGAAGTCGTGTCTGATTTAACTTTCTGGCAGATTATACATGGCGCTAAAACTCGTCGTATACGTTTCTCCATATTGGTAAAATAACAGTTCTGTCTCAGTATAAGAAAACATTTTCTGGCTCCGTAATGTGCGTAACTTAAATGAGTATACCAGATTAATTTGTTAACAAGTTCGTCAGGAATGCATAATAACCAATTATTGCTGTCAGGATGAGAGCGGCGAAACAGAATGTCATTGCGTACAGTGTAATGGTTTCTAATGGTAGCATTATTCCTATCTTGCCAAAGGTGTTTAATTTCTTTCCACACGTTGTCATTATACTCTGCTCTTGTGCTATGTCTTGTAATGAAGACGAAATGAAGTTTTCAAATGCGACTTGTTGATTATACATGACGCTATAATTTGCTTTGCAAAAGTTGGTTGCGATGTCTTGCTGATTGTTGTTAAGAGAACGGGATAGTGCGTCTGCTACAATATTTTGTGTGCCGGGAATGTGAACAATTGCAAAATTAAATTCCTGTACATAAAGTTTCCATCTGCTTAATCTGTCGTGTGTAAATTTAGCCGAAAGTAAAAACTGTATCGCTCTATGATCTGTGTAAACGGTAGTGTGTCTTCCATAAAGAAAATGCCTAAATCTGGTAAAAACCCATACAACACATAATGTTCCAAGTTCTGTAACAGAATAATTTCGTTCAGCGGGTGACAGAATGCGACTTGCAAAAGCGATGTTTTTAATTACTGTAGAGCCATCTTCTTCAATTCCCTGAAAAATATGTACGCCTAAAGCGGTGTTAGAACTGTCGGTGGCAATGGAAAAATTTCTGGTAAGATCTGGGTGCGATAAAAGTGGTGCATTCAACAAGGCTTCTTTCAGGTTCACAAATTCAGAATGTGCTTGCCTATCCCAAGACCAAATAGTGGTTTTACCTGTCAATTGACATAATCTAGGGGTGTCTAAAGCAGAGTAATCAATAAATTTACGAAAAAAGTTAATTAAACCCAAAAAACTGCGTAGATGTTTCTTCGTCGTAGGAACAGTAATGTCACGTAAAGCTTGAAGTTTTTCCGGGTCAGGCGTAATGCCTTCTGCTGAAATTACATGTACAAGAAATTTTATAGAAGTTTTACTAAAGTGCGATTTATTTAGATTAACTGTGAGTCCTTGTGCAGGAAAAGTTTGCAACAGTTGTTCAAGAATCAGATTGTGTTCAGACCAGTTAGCTTCTGCAATAAGAATGTCGTCTACGTACGTTGTGATTCTGTCTTTAAGTTCTGTCGGAAGTATTGTATTCAAACCGCGAATGAATGCAGCTGAAGAAATTGTTAAACTGAACGGTAATATACAAAATTGATAACAGTCACCAAAACAGAGAAATACTGTGTACTTTCTGCAGTTCGGATGGAGCTGAATTTGCCAAAATCCCGATTTCAAATCTAATGTGGAATAAATAGCAGTACCATGAAATTTCTGTAGAAGTTCTTCTAGTGTCTATGGGCGATCTGTTTCATTAATAATAATGTCATTGATGTGACGCGAATCAAGTACGAGGCGAAGTGAACCATCTTTTTTCTTAACAATATGGAGCGGGTTTATGTACGCATTAACTGCCGGTTCAATAATTACTTGATGAAGCATAGCTTGCAATTCTTTCTTAACTTGTTCTCTATGAATATACAGAATGGAATAATGTTTGGCTTTAAATGTGTCGTGCTGTTTAACTTGAAATTCATACATAAAACCGGACATAGTACCAGGAACGTTGTCAAAAACTGGAGCTTGCTGTAAAAGAATTTTGTGTAGTTGCGAGCGTTCGTCGTCTTTATTTGCACTGCTCTGTTTATCAGAAATCGTCTCTATAACGTCATATTCAGCTTCGTCTGGAGTATTATAGTTGTGTATGTACGTATCTGTGAACAATGTGGAATTACAGTCTATGTTACGTGATGCGGAAATGACCTCTGTACGATTTATTGTTTGTTCTTCTGCAGATAAAGAGTGCTGAAATTCTAAAGCTAGTTGTACATTTTCATCCTTCAACATTAAATAGGAATTTTGAAAATCAATAATTGCGTCGTGTTGTACCAGAAAATTCGTACATAAAATAATGTCTGTCGTCAATAAGGGAACAATCCAAAAATTTGAATGAAATGCATGACCTGCAATACAAAATGATAAATGTGTCTGTAATTTTACATCCACTCCTCTACTAGATACTGCTCCTTTTACTTTCGTTTTGCCTAATGGTAACGTAGGATAGGTATTCTCCTTGTTACACTCGTTGAAAGTTTCTTCCTTTATAACTGACATAGGTGATCCAGAATCGATTACTGCTGCAAATTTCGATGATACAATTTTTACTTCAATGACAGGGTGTGAAATGGTTTTTTGAATAACTGGTCTTTCCTGCAAAAGAGTGTCTCGGATGCCCTCAAAAGTAATAACATTTTCGTGAACAAGATTCTGTGTATCTGAAGTATTGCTTACGTTGCTGGAAGATGCAACCTGTACTGTATTTAGTCAAATTCTATCTGATGTGCTATTATTTGCAGGAGGATACTGTGGCATTTCCACTATTTGTACTGTTCTGTTATTTCTTCCTGACGTATTACGTTCGGAATGATATCTACTGTCTGGTTCATTCATGATAATATGTTGTTGCGGATGATTTTGCTGCTGGTAAGACCGACTGTTATTAAATGTACGCTGATAATTGTGTTCATTACTTTTACTTCTGTCATGATAGTCATTTCTATACGGTGCATTGCGATATGAATTGAAATAGTGTGTTTTCTGTACGTACTGATTCCCTTGTTGCTGTGCGTTACTATTTGTTGTGGCCGACGCTATACGCGTACGCGGCGAAACATTAGAGCTTGGTTGACCTTGTACATTACATTGTTGGTTAGGTATGCTAACCGGTTGATTTTGTTGCTCTTGCGGTGAAAAACGTCTATTGTTACCAAAATGTGTTTGTGACTGCTGAAAATTTTGTACATACTGATGATTAAAATTTTCTCTGATATTAAAATTACGCTGGTAGTTGTCATTTCGGGACTGTCTAAAGAGAACTGTCACTTTCGGTAAAATTTGTCATATCAGGTTTTCTTTACTCATTCTTAATCCTAGATAGAGCGATAGTTAAAGAGCTGTTTTAATAGATATAAAGGATAGTAGAAGAGAAGGCAGCAGTGCAGAAAACTAAAGACGAAATAGCACTACTACGGTTCGGGGCCCTGTGCACGTTACGTCACATATTCATTAAAGCGTAATGAATCCCCTGAGGTCAATTACGTGCTGCAAATAAATTTTAGCTTTTGCGTTACAGGCAATGCCGGTGAAAATTCGAAAGCAAGTTGTTGTATCCATGCTAATTCTAGTTTCTGCATTACAGGTAATGGCGGTGAAAGTACAGAAATAAATCGACGTATCCAGTTCAATGCGTGTACCTGTGCTCTGTCATTTTCAAATACTTTAAATTTTTTTTACAGATACGAATTGCTTATAATCACCGTTCTCGTCACTGAATGTGTGAACAGGTTCACGATTACATAGGAATCTGTTTGTATCTTTTCGTATTTTAACTCCCGTAGTCTCCGTAAATTACCCAAGTTACACTGGCTGTGTGAGTATGACAAATGTTCGCAAAGTGGCGTCTGCTGTGATGTGTTAAACGCTGAAACATTTTTCATCTCTGTTACTTCTTGCTGTAAAGTTGACAATTTTCTACGTAATGTATTATTAGACGAATCTATCTCACTGATTGTCTGCTGTAGATTTTGGAATTCAGGTGTTTGATTAAACGAAATCGGTGAAGTATCGTCTGATTTGCTGTCATTATTACTTTCAATAACGTCAATACGACTGGCCAGTTCGTCATATTTTTCAGTCAGTATTTTTACCTGATCATCGTTTTTAGTGTCAGAAGCATTAATTTGTTTTTGTATTTTACGTGTGGTTTCGTTCAATTTTTTAACGTCAGCTTTGATGACATCGGAATCCTGTGTTAGTTCTAATTGTTCGAGTCTGTCGGTCACTGTCTGAAAGTCTACTGTGTGTGTATCTGTTTTTGATTTAAGATCGGAAATTTCATCACGCAATTCGGTGTTCAACTGTTTGATAGTATTAATTTCGTCTGATACAGTAGTAATATTGTTGTCTACGTATGTTTTTGCTTTCGTAAACAACTTGCGTTTATCTTCCTGTCTCTGTGCGGTAATTGCTCCATGACTTGTCGTTTTACTTTCTTTTGTTCCTGTACAAATTTACGGAAACGCGTTTCACTGTTTTGTAGGTGATGATTAAAACGTTCGTCAATTTGACTGTTCTGTTGGTCGAATTTCGCGTCTACTTTTGCATCCAGTGTGCGCGAAAGTTCTGTTGTCATTAATTTAAACTCGTCGCGTAATTATGTTGCTTTTTCAGAGCATTGTTTACCGACTGCACTAATTTCGTCTCTAAGTGATTCTGTTGCAGCTGTTTGCATATCCCTTAATTCTTGAGCAACAGATCTAATTTCTTCACTACTTTTCCTAGCACAAGCCTCAATTTCATCACGTAATTGTTCTTTAGTATTATGACACTGCGCGGCAACGGCTGTAATCTGTTCACTAAGCTGTCTGGAATTGTTGTCTAATTTTTCATTAAGGTGTTGTTTGAGATTTTCATTATTTTCATTAAGTTGTTTGATCTGTTCACTAAGTTGTTTGTAATTGTTCTCTTGCTTATCATTCAACTGTTTGGAATTGTTGTCTAGTTTTTCATTAAGTTGTTTGAAATTTTCATTCTTAAACTGTAGCAATACTGCCATAATTTGATCCAAGCCAATATTACCGGCTCTATTCTCTGTGCTGTTTGATGACGTACCTGCAATTGCCACGTTTTCTGTAACCATTTGGTCATTCTGTAATTTTTGAAATGGTTTACCAATCGGATGTGCACTGTTGGTCACTACACCGGAATTAAATAAATTTGTCGTACTTTGAGTATACTGTTCATTTTCGTTGGAAACAATTATCTGTTCGCTACGTAAATTTTGCAAACCGGGTGTTTCAAGCTGGGCGGCGTTCATTATAACAGAACGTCCCGCGTCTTCAATTGTCGTTAAATTAACAGAGGACACAACTGAATTTTTTTGCTCATCATTAGAATCAAAATCGTTACTAGCGGTCGGTACGCACTGATTGTAAATGGAGGATTGTCATCGTTACACTGAGTGTCGCAAATACTATCGGTCAAATTATTAGTATCGGCTACTTCACTCATTACACATCGCGATGTACTGTTAACAGTTTTTCGCGGCATTTTTCACAAATCAAAATTATTCACAAATGAAACAAAGACAATGCAAAATGCAACAAACACAAATACAACAAAGAGCAACAAATTGCCGATGAACTGTGAAAGAAAGATTGACAAATTAGTAAATGCGTTGCGAAAGACGTCAACTACGTTTAAGTAAATAAGAGCAGATATATGACTACTTCTCAGAAGATTCACAAAGAAATACGATCCTGGTCCGGATGTCGCCAAGTGTAACCTCCCAGCAGAATATGATAAATGAAAATGGAGCCAAATGTAACCTCCCCACAAAAAATGTTAATGAAAAATGTGAGCCAAGCGTAACCTCGCCACAAAAAATAATAATTAAATGAATTTTTCTAATATTATGACCTCTGAACAAAATTGGCTCCGATTTATATTCTGTGTGCAGAAATGCATTCACATTTAATGTTACCACAAAATTCTTTCCTCATTTGATGTCAACTTCGAAACAGAAAAATTTCTAAACACCAAAATAATAAAAGAGTTTAGTAACCTGATAAATTTTATGAGGACAGCAGCGCTGACCTTCGGCCCTGTATTCTGAATAAAAAAAGCAAAAATTCTTACCTCAATAAAACTGCAATTATATCTGCTCTTAATTATTCATTTTTCGACACAGCTTCGTGCAATGCTGTCGTATATTATTATTTTTTGATTCTTGGAAGCAATGATAATGCATTGGAAATTGAAATGAATGCTTTTCTTTAAAAGAGTTACTTTATATTATAAAAATTATTATTGGGGCATTTTTTGAACAAATTAAATTACAATTAACATACATTATTAATTATGCGCAAGGCTGCTTCTTTACCTTCTACAACAATACTCATCGTCCACAGTCCTGACCAGAGTCGCGAGCAGAGCACACTGCCGACGCATGCCGACTCCCGCAGACTCACGCAGACTACACCAGACTAGCTACTGTCCACTCGCTACTAAAGCCGACCGACTACTACTGGACTACTGACGACTCGCGCAGACAAGCACAGACTAGCGACAAGCTACAACTAACGTTAAACTACTCTCTGGTCAGAAATTCTGTCATGCCTCGCCCATCGCCGGCAAAGCACACGTCTTACAGCGTATTAATAGTGCTTGAGATCACTGAAGTAGCAGTTGCGCGTCGGATAGATAACAACGATGAATCGGGTGCTCTGACTGCCTCTCTAGCGAGTGCTCAGTCTTCATGTTATGTCGTCTCTACAGGTCCTTCTTAACGCTGTGTTTAGGCACGGTTCACCCAGTACTGCCAAATCGTCAAACAGTGGCATCGCTCCTATTAAAATGACGAGTGATTCACCGATTACTCTAACCGCCTACTTTGAGCCCAACCACACGTCTTTTCTTAAACGCTGACATCTACGTATTCTATTCACGTGGCTGTCTGCGGGGCATAGATACTGTCCAACTGGGTACACGGAATGAATTTCGCAAAGTCTTTATGTCGTGGAATTGTTAGATACCCTGCTTACTATCGTTGCCAGCTGCACAGTGAGTTTGCGCTGCAGCGTCCCACATTCATCCATCGGCAGCCAAAATCTACAGTTTTGCATTTTTCGTCGATAAATGTATGAATACCAATGTGTGACCAGTTTGCGTAAGTGCTTTGGTGTGCTCCATTTTTTTTTTTTTTGTAGTAGAATTGTCTAATTTTCCCTATGATAAGACGGCTGCTCCCTGCAAGCACGCTACGTCTATGCAGTAACTACTTTTTGTAGTAGGTGGTACACTTCTTGCTACCTTTGTGTTGGGTGACTAACTTGTTGGATGACAATTATTGAATCATGTAAAATAAAATCGTCATAACTTCTGTACAATTTGCGTTGGGACCTTAAAACTGTGTGGTTGGCCGCGGGGCATAATAGGAATTAGTATACGACGAAGCCCAGGTTCATTTGGATGGGTTCGTCAGTAAGCAAAATAGGTGCATTTGGAGGACTGAGAAGCCACATTTAGAAAAGTCTCTTCACCTTCAGTGGGTCACTGTGTGATGTGCAATGTGCAGTCACTGAATAATCGGTGCGATATCCCTTGATGGCATGGTGACTACAGAACGGCACGTGAAGGTTTTGGAAGATGATTTCATCCCCAGGAACAGAAGTGACCTTGATTTCGACAAGATGTGGTTCATGTAAGACGGAGCTCGACCACATCGAAGCAGGAGAGTGTTTGATGTCCTTGAGGGACACTCTGGGAACCGAATTCTGGTTCTGCGGTACCCAGAGGCCACTGGTATAGGCTTCGATTGGTCACCATATTTTTCGGATCTGAAGACATGCGACTCCTTTTTGTGGGGCTTTATTAAAGATAATGTGTACAGCAACAACCCCAAAACCATTTCTGGGCTGAAAACAGCCGGTCAGGAGGTCATCGACAGCATCGATGTACCGCCACGTCATCGCCAATGATGGCAGGCAATCGAACATGTCATCACCTAAATCCAAATATCTGTAGTGACGTTTACATGTTGAAGAAAGTATGTGCACGCTGTAGTTTGTAACTAATTTATCTTTCTTTTTAAATAGTTCAATAATTGTCACTCTGCAGCATGTAACATATTTAATCGTTTATGGTGACGTTCTCTACATGATTAAGTGTGCAGCAATTTACTCATCTCGATAGTAGTAAGGTTTCTCCAGCTCTGTGCTTCGTAAAATGCTTGTAAGAGACAGTTTCACCTGTATCGTGAAATATGTTTTCCACATCACTATGCCTATGTAGAAACTGGCAGTATGTTGTTCATTCCCGATTAGTGTGTGCGAGTTGCGTTTGCGTGAGTGTGTGGGTGCGTGTGTAAATGTGTGTCTATTGTTAACAAAGGCCTTAATGGCCGAAAGCTATAATTGTGTGAACCTTTTTGTTGTGCCTATCGCGACTCAGCATCTCCGCTATATGGTGAGTAGCAACTTCCTTCTCTAATATTGTTCATTCCATCCTGGATTTTCCATTGTTTGATTGAGACAGTGTAACTATCGAGAAGGTACAAGCGATAAGGTGCTGGGTAATAAAATATAACATATGTACCAGGAAAGATATTTATTCATAAAAATAAGTCATGGCCTTTTATTTGTACAAACATACACGGGAGCTTCCATCCAGAAAATCAGTGGGTTGGGAGACTTTTGCAATTTGAATATGTACAATACAAAATCGGTTAACATTAATTATTCCTTTGCCTCGGCTTCCGCATGTGGTATACACACACATATGCCCTAAAACAGAAGAAGAGAGTCTTAATTAACCAAATTACATATTAATAAAACTAATAGAAAAGAAGGCTTGCAAAACTGAGTCACAGTTACAAAACACTATTACAACAGTGGACGACAATAACAATATGTACACGTGGAAATCATGGAATGGGACCGTAATGACTGTAGAAATACGTATGACCACAAATAATAAACTTGAGCTAGATTCCCACATTATAAGAGAAGCTCATGTGTTAAAAAATTTAGGGAATGTCGTGCAACGAGTAATAGCGTCCATTAATAATTTACCTTTCAATTAACATTGCAATACACTTTCGAATTAAGAAAACACAATTAAATAAATGAGTAACAGTAAACAATGTATCATTAAATTAAACCCAAAAGTCCCTGCTGTCGTCTACTTGCAGAATATTTATACCCAAGCTTGCACCAGCAATACTCCACTGATTGGGTCCAAGCACCAATCAACAAAAATATTTGTAACACCACAGGGTAAAACTCTTAATAAGGTACGGTATATCTTGCACTCTTGACAATTTGATAAAAGGTTGTATAAATACAATTAGAAACAGAACACCTCAGCGCACTTAGTTAAGAAAATTCATTTGAATCATTTGTGACCATAGTCTCATTCAGCTATTTGATGAAATTCCCAATTTTATTATCTTGTGTGTTAATGTACCCATGTTTCACATGTGCTAGGGCTACACTTTTTTAATAAATTTAATTTAGTAAGTAAGTCGTCGCGCGACACTTGTCCTGAAAGTCACGTCGTTCTATGTTTTGGTTTTGGTTTGCTTTAGGGCGTAAAAAACAACTGAGGTCATATGCGCCCAAGTCAAAACCACAGAAAACGAAGAGAGAGAGAGAGGAGTTAAAAAACGACTATACGTCAGTCCCAATTGACATACTAGAAGACAGCTAAAAACAGGTACGTGGAAAAAGAGCTAAAAAAGACACCATGCAGAAACGCAGGCCCAAAACCAAAAATTAAATGGCCTTCACCATGTTGCTTTGGCCGATAAAATGAATAACGCGGTCGACAGGCCGTACCGCACTTTCTAAAACGGCGGATAACTCAGACTTCCTTCTATGGGGAGCGAGTTGGTTATCTGAAAGGTCACCCGGTAAAACCCTTCCTGACATCCACAGGGGTACGTCGATGGCCCAGCAGTAATCTCATATCTGTGCGCTGAATACGTATTGCAGCACAACTCGCAATATTTATGATTACCCACAATGCACAAGGGCAAGTGCCACACACGCACATAAACATAAAGTAAAATCATTTCCACAAATGTTATTTCTAGTAATCATTCCTTTACTAGAGGCTTGCTTAAACCACAAAGTACGAGTATTCTACAGCACAGAATAAAATGGTCATCGAAGAAGTCCACATGCTTCTGCGGTTCCACTTTGACTGTGTATCCACACAATGACAAACAGCAGGGGGGTAACTAAGCCCGCCTTGTAGTTCGACTGCCGTGTTTTCCTGCCAAGTTAATTTGCCTATGCAGCCCTCCGCTCAGAATACGGCCCGATTCTGGCAGGTGTTTGTGTCCTTCAGGACCCATGTAAACACCCCTCGCAGCTGCTCCATGGCCTTCCTCCGGTTAGCGGTGAGTAACAACTGAGGCCAAACCGAACCACAGAAGAGTTAAGTCGACACATCACGCTGTGCGCTTGCCCCTTTGCGGGTCGCCGAGCTGGACGCCGCTTAGCGAGCGACAAAAAAAGTTACATTGCGCTTTAGATTACCCATCGAAACCACGGTCGGCCCAAGACTAGATTTTTTTGAAGAGTAAGCAAGTGAAGACGAAACAGTTTAACTGCGAGAGCGCTTATGGTTGTGACATGACATATAAAACGATAAACTGAGTCGTCCTATAGTCGGTCTATCCTGAGAAAACAGAAGAAACAGCACTTCACTACGTAGCTCCTTTTCCGTGAGGGCAATACCGCGAGCAGTGGTGCGTTTCAATCCCGGCTACCAGCGGGTGTTTGTTGTTTAGTATTTAGCCTTTGCAGAAGGTTCTTGAAATATCTTATATTTGTAGTATTTTTATATTCTGGAATAGTCAATGTTTGTGCAACTACCAGCATTCTGGGATATCTGAAGTTTGTATAAATAGCTACATTCTCCGAAGAAGAGGTCAGTTCTTTCCGTCTACATTGGGGTTCATAATAAATTTCCTTTCAGTGCTGTTTTATTTCAGAGACGGCCATGCATTCAGACTTGGACTCGAGGGTGATTACGCCATGACGACCTTTAAATGACAGCAGAATGTAAACAACAGAAAGTTTGTGAAGGCTGTTATTATATAGTTCAGGGTCAGCAGTGGACAGTTCAGCAATAAGACATTGGACAAAAAATAATCAGAAGGAAGGTGGTCATCGCACAAAGTCTGACATCATAGTCAAGCGTCATGTACAGCATTCCTCTCGTCGAAGCTAGCTGTCCTTGACCAAGGCAACAGCCTCTAGTTTCATTAGTTGTCAATGAAAAATATGCATCTTTCTTCTCATCTGTCTAGTCATACGTAAAAAAAAACGTTTCTTAGGCGAGATCGAGCAGTTTTATCCACAATCTATGATGAAAATGAACTTACCGGGTGATATGTTACAATGGTTATGTCCCTGGATTCATATTAGAGAGGAGAGGGATTCAGTTCTTTTCCGGACCTGCAAATTTCGGTTTTCTATGGTTTCTCTAAATCTCTTAACGTTAAGTGCAAGACAAGGCTAATTTCCTTGCCCGCTCTTTCCGAACTGTAGCTTTTGCGCAACATCCAGTCCTGGTAGTCGGAGGGACGTTAAATCGTTAACATCCATTTTTCTCGAATACTCATTACTATAAAACGTAATCTTCTTGCTAGAGGACTTTTATTTGCCAAGATCGCTATAAATAAATATATAGACCGCTACTTTCGACAATTTAAATTGCCGTCTTCAGATCATCTATACACATCGACCACTGTACCATTCAGTGCAAAGTACTGTCATCTAGTCATAAACATATTTGAAAGCAACTCGCTGATGAAGGCGCACCAGTGTAAGAAACATATCCTTTCCAGATTCAGATATCGCTCTCATGCTGACAGTGTCAGGCAACCACATTAGTAAGAGTCACGCCCGTTGCTGAAAAATTGTTGGAGGAACTGATCTACAGTACCTCAACACAGTTTTCGCTGTTCCACCACCGGTAATCCTGCATAGATCTATGAACGAATTGGCAATGTCAAACAACAAAAGGTAAGAAATGGAGGAAGGGGAATGAACTGCAATGGGAAAAAATGAATTGAGAAAAAGCCAGGGTACTTGCGATCACACAAAACAGAAGAAGCGTTAGGTCCAATGGCTGTGTGTATGTCAATGTGGAAGGTTGAAATTCAGATCCCTGACTGGTCCACTGGGTTTACACCACTCTGTAGTTTTTCTGCCGACCTAATGTTTCAGGAAAGTCCTCTAATTGTTATCTGGACAAGTCCACGCTCGATTGTATCTGTCACTCTTATCTAAATTGCAGCATTCTTTCTATTTCTGTAACATTACTAGTGGGAAGTTGTTATACGAATGTTTTAACATGGAGCAAAGAGAGAGCGATGTGTCCCATGACTCGGAATCTGTCTCCAGTTTCATGATAATCGCGGGTACAGCAACTTCAACGAAACTGTTTCTGTTCGAGTGCAGCATGCAAAGCTCTGCCTAGAAGTTGTGTCTATGAAAGACACTTTTAGAAAATGGTAGAAAATAAGAGAACCAATTTGCAAGTATGTTTTAACATCGATGTTCAGAAAATTCTATATCTCTCCTAATCTTGTTGAATGTTTGTGTTAGCACTTGTGATGAAAGTTTTAAACTGGGGAGCATTGACGATATTTTTTTGCATTAAGTATTATCTGGAACAGTACTGAACAAATTAACAAATCTTCGACTCACCCATTTATTAATGCTCGTTTTCGTAGATTCTTCCAAAAAACTGTACATTTGAAAAAATATTTTCAGTCTTTAAGAGACTGACACGCACTTACGAACAAACGTCGGATATAATGAGCCATGTTAACAGCATCATTCCAGTGTTGATTGTGAGATATTATTCATTTAAGAGTGAAATTTTCGGTCTATTTAGTAGCAAGTAATGGTGGTGATCATTGTTTGACTATGTACCGTTTGTCATTACGATATTTCAGGTTTTATAGTCCATCACTGTATACACTGTCAGTAATCATCACACAGATTTATGATATGATTACCGTTTGCAGTCTAAAGTTACGAATTTCCAATGAGACACAGAGATGAGACATTCTCTTAAGTCACAGTCGATATTTCTTTCGCTTCAGTTAAAGATTCGCCTTCATATATAAAGAATTTTATTCTATTAACCAAAAATTATTGAAATTTGTGACTATGTTTAAATGGAACGGACTACTTCATTGCTGAAAAATATTGTGGCTGCATGTCATTTCGAAAGAAGACAGCTGTATTTGCAATCATACAATCTGTTTTCAGAGAGAAGTTTGAGATAACAATTTGCCTGCTAAGAGCAATATCAGTTTTGTAATGAGATCTTTTCAAAACCCACAGATTTACTGAGGCTTAATAATGACTCGACTGTGAAGGGACTAAATATTGGTAGAATGTCTATACATTCTCGAAATTTAAACAAGATTTGGGAACGAAAGAAGAATGATTTAAGAATCACCCCCAGTTTCGACAAATCTACATGTTCTGCTTAATGTCTATACCTTGAAATATAAATTCTGTAAATCAGTGTATAGGATTATTATGAGACATTTTGAGGGATACAGCTTTTATCGTTCCAATGGACAGATTTTATCGTTCTGATGACTCAACAAACACTGCTTCTGTTTTAAGATGCGATACAATAACAAGTCCTGTGTTGAAAGAATGCGAGTCATTAGAACTTGGTAAACGAGCGCGAAAAAGAGAATAGTCGAGTAAAATAGTAAGATGCATACCCATGAGGAATCATCAGTAATCTAGCGGAGAATCTGAGCCGTGGCCGGCTCGAACTGATGCCGTTTTTTCTTCTCGGAATTTTCTCACCATCGGGTGGCGCCTTAGTGCTCCCTCAGTTACTACCTGAACGAGTTGCTCACTTGCCTTCATCAGTGGCAGCAGCAGCGTTTATCGATACTAGTACTGCTGTACCATCTTTGGTGTGACCGCTATATTTTCCGTGTGGTGGTGTGTGTGGGTAGTCGGTCGGTTGCGAGAGAGCATCAAGGAAGTCTCCACGGCGTGACATCTCTTTGTTCATTGCCGGTTGTTACTTCCTGGGCCGTTTTCGCAAGCAGCGACGTATGGTGTGCTGGAGTCGGCAAATTTTGCAACCGTCTTCCTGTATTGTGTTTAACTATTGAAATGATTGTAACTTGTTAGTGAAGTGCACCAGTGGTATCTTCTGCCTTGTGGCTGTTAACGTTCCGGCTACCTGCCCTGGTCGTTAGCATATTTTTCTGGTTAGAATATTTTTCTGGCAGTGTGTTCTCGCTATGTTGATGCTGTCCAGCACGGCTTGTAGTTTGACAGCTTTTTTTCTTTTTTAGTCGTTATTGTGCCTTGACTGTGTTTAGATGCCAATTATCAAGACGTAGTGCTGCTACGATCTTCATCCTCTCTGATATTTTCGGTTGTTGTGCGTAGGTTGGGTGGAAGGGAATTGATTAGGTTGTTCGTTCGTTCTTCAGCCGTCACTGGGTCGTGCTGCCACCCGATTATTTAGTGTTGCGCTTTACTGCCTGTCTCACCTAACCTGTTTCCTCCCCAGGCCAGTTTCCTTCCCAGGCCGACCCTTGGCACACTTTTGAGCACCACTGTTCTGTTGTCTGGGATTGTGATTTTCTTTTGTCTCAAGTACTGTGCGAGGCCTTCAGCCGTGTATTAATTTAGTTTGTTTTAATGTTCAGTTTGTGGCCTTCAGCCGAACCTTATGTGTAATATTTTAAGACACGGCCTTCAGCCCTCTGAAGTAAAAAAGTCATCATTTGAAAATTTTTTCTATATCTTAATTAATTATCCAGGCCTTAAGCCTTGAGTTGTTCTATCTTCAGTATATAGCCTTCAGCCGAACCTTATGTCAAATATTTTAAGATTAGACCTTCAGCCCACTTACATTAAAATTTGAAAGATCTTTGTCTAAAACCTTCTAAAATTTCCTTACTGTAGTTCTTGTTATCGAGGCCTTAAGCCCTCAGTTCTTCTATTTTGTAACTAAGGCCTTCAGCCGTGTGTATTCCTTACCACAATTTTAATAACTTGTGTTCTGGCCTTCAGCCGTATTGTTTCTGCATCCCTTTAAGGGCATGTGTGATTAAGTGTTTTTAGTAAACAACTTTTGTATGTTCGTGCAGCTAGCAGCAACTTGATCCGCTCTGTCCTGCAAACCAGATTTCAGAAACAACAAAAGTGTGGGAATAAAGAGAGAAGACGAATATTATCTGGAGCAGTTTACACAAATCAAATGGTTAGGGAATTACATTGAGTGATTCAAAAGTCATGTCCCATAGGACAAACTGAAACAGAACTCCACTTTCAGAGATGGTAGTATGGACCAAAACAAGAAAAAATGTCTAGTAAACATGGGCTCCAAAATCTGTAACTTAAGAATCGTGAACACTTCTTCATCCTCGTTACTTAAAACACATCTCATCAACTGAACGAGAACTCATACCTCTTAAGGTGTCGAATTCAAAGCCCTTGTTTACCCGACACCTTTTTTTCTTGCTCTGGTTCGCACTAACACCTCTCTAAATGTTGTAAGCAAAGGGCATGAAGTAGAAGAGCTACTCTTTTTTACAATACCGAAGATGAAGAAGTGCTCATACTTCATAAGATATTCATTTTGGAGCCATGTTTACGAGACTCTTTTTGTTGTTTTGGCCCATACTACAGTCGATTTAGTTCTCGTTGATCGAATTTGTACTATGGGACATGAGTTTCGAAATACCCTAGATATTGGAAGACCTACAACGCTACATAGAAACACGATTGAGAATAGCGATAAAGAAGGAAGCGTTCAACAAAGCAGGAAATTGCTAGGCGGATCACTAAAAAAAACCAGGGCAACAGATTTGCCAATTTAGGTTGAAACCTAGAAAGCGCGAAAACATGAGAAAAGAAAGCTCACTTTCCCGGAAATGTCGATGTGGATGAAACTAGTGGGTGTGTGTTGAAAGGTAGGATGAGGAACAAAGTGGATTTGAGGAAAGTTGGTGAGAACAACAGGAACCTCCTAACCGTCATAAGGAAAAGAAGGCAAATTGACTGGACGAGAACTTGAGACGCTAGTGCTTACTCCAACACAGAATGAAGCAATGGTAAAAGAAAATAAATGGAGAGGAGCAAGAAAATACCGATTAAGTGTCAGGGGCGAAAGCGAAAACTAGGTGAAACTATAGAGGAAACCACAAGACACGGAGATGTGGCAAAGTACGACGCTTAGATCTGTCGCGATGCAGAAGACCTACTGATGATGATAGTGAAAAGAAGAATACGAACAGAAATTGTGACTAAATTGGGCACTCCATACAATAATGCAAGTATTATTAACTGTCGCATACTCACCGTAAGTAACAACCGAAATCGTGTGGTCAAAGGTATAAGTAGACCACGATGGAAATAGTTCTGCAGAAATATCCAAATGCGTCACTTGGCCTCAGAGGCGCCACTTAAGTGATTGTTGCGTGGCAACCGGGTGAGTATGCATGGAGCTGCTATATTTGGTTCTGGGTCGAAGGGCAGACACCTGACGCTCACGCATGCAAGACGCGATCGAATGGCCGACGTAATGCCTATCCAAGTAGTCTGCCCTCGAGAGCACGGAAGGCCTGCATTACGGCTCACAGATAACGAACACCAAGCTCCGTACCAGCGTAAGCACTGACCTTACAGTAAATCACTCAAATTACCTCCCTTGTGCTCAGCTTGTAAACTGTGTGTGAAGTGTTCTTCACTCTGCAGCACAGCGTTTACTGATTTGACACTCCTTCACACCTGTGTGCCGAACCAGTGGCTTATCAATCCAGGCACGATCCGCAGTGCGCCCCTAAGGCTTCGATTCAGACAGTGCTTTTTTCCTACTTTCCAAGACTTCACCACACTCTGTTGCTAAGATAGGAAATGCAGTCCTTAAAGATTAAGCGCTAATCAGAGTCCACATCTAAGTAAGAATTACCGTTACATGATTTAAGGAACGATTTTAGAGTTCAGATAGGTTACACGTAGACTGCAACCAAACAACCACGGTTCGTAACAATGTTTACCATCACTGTAACAGTGTACTAACTCTAAGCTGTCTCCTGGTGATAGTTGAGAATCCATTAACGCTGCTAGTACGATGTTTCCAGAATCTTTAAACTACGTCCTACAGCAAAGAGAGAAGTGATCGTATAAAAATAGTTTTATCGATGAATCAGAACCGATTAACCAACTGGTGAGGCACTAGTCTCGTATTTGCAGCTAGAGGGGTTCAAATCTCCGTCCGGTTATCCAGATATTTCCCAAAATAATTCTCACGAATGTAGATATAGTTCGCTCAAGAATGCCACTAGTAGTTAGCGTTATCCAACTTATGTAGTATTTCAACTCTAGCGTCCTTGACGTGGATGGTACAGACATTCAACTTTAACTTGCATTCCTCTTTTTAGGTTTCAAAAATGACTTGTATAATTTATTTTCAGTAGTGGAAGATCTGATCTTCAAGTCATCATTGTTTAGAAGCAAAATCAGTTGATGACATAGATTAAAGTCACAATGACTATTAACAGTGACTGTTTCAGAAATATGAAATGGTTTTCGAGGGACCGTTTCCAGATACAAAATGTCAATATGAGTTTAACTGTTTTGTGTCAACAAGCAAAGCTCAAGTACTTCAGGCGTACTAAAACATAAAGTCAACTATTATATACTGTGAGAAGCGGACGTTGTGACTTACGGATATGGTACTAAAATTTCTAAGGCCATTACCATATCGCCATATAACATTCACGATTATTAAATAGTTGGAGAGGTACACTGAAACACATGTCAAGCAACTCGTAGACTTTTTTCTGTTCCACACCCTTACAGATACATATACACTACGCCCTTATATTTTTTTCTGGAATGTAGAATCAAAGGCTAAAAATATAAATATTTTCATTACCAAGGCTCGACCATTGTTGTTGCGGTGTTTCCTATATTTTTAAGGAAAATGCCCATTTCTCCAGGCCTTGTCCAGTTATTTCTCCTCCTCTTAGATTCCTGAGCAGCATATTCGCTAATGCTGGCAGCAATTTATTTCATGGCTCACGGAATCTTTCTCCTCCCTGATTCCTCCTACGGACACAACAGTCTCCCAAAACTCTACCCTACATTCCTTCTACATTATAGCCTTTCAGTTCCTCACGATTATTAAATTCTCACCTTCTTTTACGTACTGAATATCAGTTCACTTCTATCAACAACTATGCCTCGTTCTGTTCTGTTTGTGAAGTCGTCACTTATATCTAAACTGTAGTTTTCGACATTGATTTTGTTTCTATTCTGATGAGAATAATCCTGTTGCGGAGTTGTTTACAGTGGCCCAACTCACTGGTTGACCTACTTCATTGCTCATAACGAATCCTACTTCCCCTATAACACTTTCTTATTCTGTTCGTACTACCTCGCTTGGCAGATCTCTCTTGGAGATCTGGGTGAGGGGTTAATCTAAAATCTTTTGCCAATGGAGAGGTCGTCATAGCATATTTTCAGTTAAAATCCACTTTCCTATGGACACAGATTATATGTTCATAATTCAGTGGCTCCTTTGCCTTATACATCCCCACGCCCCTCTCCCCTTACATGGGCAGTTCCGCAGTGGAAGGGCATTTCGTCACTAATCTCAACCTGCTCTTCCGTTCTCTTATGGTAAGGCCATTGACAGTATGAAGGGACTCCTTACATCGGAAATCTTCGCTTCCCAAGACTAGCAATTTTTTTATTCACAATCTGTGCATTGATAGAGTTAGAATCAGGAATATAACACCTTTGACTTGGTGTTCTATGTCGTTATCATTTGAGCAAAATTCTCTTAATTTGTTTACTTGTAAGCTTGTAATTTGCAGGAGTAACTACACTACTACATCCAAAGCATGTCTATAACAACTGTCTTGAATGTGCACAGTGGTTAGCTATATTTGCATTTATTCTACTGGGATCACACGCCTGTTAAATGAAATATATTGTGATATAATAAAATGAAGGTGGAGGCTTGAATTTATAATTAGTTCATAAAGTTACTTTAAGCTAAGGCGGTTCAATTAATTTGTCCAATTTGGCGCCAATACACGGCATAGTGTGCACACAATCCTGAAATGTAAGATATTAGGAAAATGATAAGGAGTTTTATGTTCCAAACTGACTCAGCCAGGCGCTGGAAACAAATGAAGATGATGATGAAGATCATATGGAAATATGATACATCAGGCAAATGAACATTATCGTTAAGACCGGCCGGAGAAGCCTACATAATAATGTCAAACATTAACGCTAGACACTAGATGTATTTCATCATTGGAAATAACTATAAATAGCAAGAAAAACTCTACAGTGTGTGAGTGACTGACAGAAAAAAGAGCGGGCTTGAAAACGTGAGAGAGACTTGTTAATCTTGGACCATCATGGCTGAAGACCTCTGGTACCGTCAGCAGCAGAGTGTGAAGAGGTTGGCAATGGTGTACATAGAAGAACTGCTTTCTTTGTGCCACTTTTACACTGCAGTTTATGCCCAAACTGTCATGCAACCTAATATATAACGTACAATGCTCGTCCTAATTGCTGGCATGAAAACTGCAGGCAGTATCACTACTTCCAATGACTGCACTGCTGATTACTTCTTATCCTTTTCTTTTACTACAGTGATGGAGAACATTTTCTGCAGCCTTGGACACATTCTTTTGATGACCCGAAACAGGGAAGTTAGCTCAGAAGGACCGGAGTGTTTTAGACTTGTTGTTGAAAGTCACCCGAAGCAGATTTAGAACAGGAAAGTTACAGTGTCCCACGTCCACACACCAGGTGTACAGGAGGGCTGTCCACATTCCAAAATGTTTTTTTTTTTGTAATCTCATTTTGTTTGCTATAGTTCGTTGTAATTGTTCGTGGCGGACGTCCCATGACGCCCGTTGAAGTTCATTATTTATCCAGTCACTCAGTTTTTTTATTACAGAGGGCAGCTAACCCTCTGACCGAACACGCTTTTTTTTATTTTCATTTTGTTCGCTTTATTTCGTTGCATCTGCTCGGGGCGGACGTCGTAAGACATCCATTTAAGTTCGCTATTGATCTGTTAACTCAGTTTTTTTTATTACAGAGGGCACGTTACCCTCTGACCGAACACGCTGAGCTACCGTGCCGGCTAACACGCTGAGCTACCGTGCCGGCATGCTTGAGACCACGAGACTGGCCATTTGTCACAGCTGTTTGCTTAAACCCGAGTAAGAGGGTCTGTGATTGGCTTGCTATAATTATTTTGGAAGATGCGCGTTTTTCTGTGCATGTTCTACGTGCAAGATCCCATGGTTGCCCAGAGCTAGAAATCTGTCAGGTAACGGGAGAGCTTTTCTGCGGGAGAGATTTTCTGCCTTCCTTGCCGCACCGTAGCATTATTGGTTAACCATGACCAAATCAGCGAAAGTAGGAATTTGTTAAAATTGTTTACAAAATTATTGTTGGTTGGATCTTGCAAGGTGTGATGCAAGTGGTCGACGAGATTCCTATGCTATCTGAGCCAGTTAAGTTTCGTAATGTCGGAACACATTAAAGAGAACACTGGTTGCAGGGACGTCGAAGAACACACTTGCTTCAGGAACGCCCTCAAGAGCGCACTTCACTCTAGACAGCCGCAGAGAGCGATGTCTCAGAGCAAAGTACAGAGACTGACCTGGACTCAGAATTACCAGCTGCTACTGCAGCCGTTCTCAACACTCGCTTCATCTAAGAGTGGTAAGCATGAGCCGTCGATGGAATCGCCGAGGTGAGGAGGGCATGAAACTATTTAAATTGCACCAAGGTTTAATTCTGCAGTTTTAACATCTCACCCATCTAGTTGCACCCATCATGCCTTTGCAAAATACATTGGTGTTCGTTCATGCTTTTCTTCAAGTCAATAACTATATTCGCAGCCACTGGCTGTATCCGCGATAAAGCTGCATGTAATGCTTTTATGTGTCCAGCTATATGTGCCAAGCGTATAGTTCATAACTTCAATATTTTCTCCATTTATTAGATTTTTATATACTTAATTCAGTTGGTAAATGATTTATTTGATGTATTATTGAAATAAACCAAATAGTTGTAGTGATCGCTCATTTCCTTTTCTAGTTAGATGAGTCCCTTGATTAATATATCTGCGAGGAGTTTGGTACCCCTGTTTTCATGTTTAATGAGGCCATCCTTAGTAATTTTCATTGAATAAGACGTTATCCATCATCTGACATTGATTCTCCTAAATTTGCATTCTCTTCCTTTCCCTGTAAGCACAAGAGATCAGACTTGGGGTATCTGATGGATATACTAAACAGTTAAACCAAAACTTCACACTATGTGTTCTTTTCCAACACTCCAGTTCAAAAGAATTCATATATTCTCCTCGCCTTGGTCTTTTTTGACTCACAGTTTGCTTTCACTGATTACCTGTAACACGTTCTCCAGCCACTGGGGTTAGGGATTACAAACTACTGACTTGCATTAAGTCATTTTGGTTCCACCTTATCTCACATGCTTGCTCCAGAAACCCGTTGCCATCGTAATTTCTAGGTCTGCCTGTCTGACGAAGGAACAGATCCTTGCAGGACTTGTTGTTTTGTGGTGGCGAAACTGGAACATTCGCACCACCTAGGTACACTCAGTCTCCTGAGACCGACGTTTCCAATGTCCAAGTATGTGCCCTATCTTTGAGAGAGGTATGCAAGACATCTTAGCCAGGGGGACTTCTTCTTGTTGTAGCAGCACGCTTTCCTTTCCCACGAACTTCCGTTGTGAACTGAATCGTGCACAATGCCTACATCAGTATGTGAAATCATAGGAATCATAGACCATAATTGACTCACCTGAATATGAATGCACTTCACTACTATGATCTCCACTATGTACATATATTTCTATCGTCGGAATACAAAACAGCAACAATCTCCAACTAGAGACTAGTTTTCCAGAGTAGTTTGATTCACATTTCAGTACGAGTACGATTTTTTCTAATTTCATGTTAGCTAACGGTATGTTCATTAGTAATACAATTAAATTATTTCTTTAATCTCTACTAACAAGCTCTGTATTTGTGAGATTTCAGTCTTCCTAGCATAATTACATAGATATTGTAAGTTTCCATCCCCGTTCCATATTTTGATGTATCTTAACGGCTACAAATTTAGATAAAGACAATCGTACACTAATTGGGAGCAGAAGGGGTAGGGGGGAGGGGTGGGTTGGCGGGAGGAGGATAAATAGGTAAACACGAGAAGGTTGATAACTGTGACCATGTGCCTAGTACCCATCCAACAGGCCTGTTCGATTAAATCACTATAGTTGTTACTTATGTAAGTTCAGTAAATAGATAGACATGGCTAATAAAGGGACCACAACCCATGCGTTCAAGAGTCCCTCAGACCCATCCTCACCTTAATAATTGTTTCTTTGTTCTTCTTGACTCCCAAGTTTTACTGCTCCCTAGAATGACATGCACCTTTCCTATCTGATTACCCATCTAACGCCAAATCATGGAGTCATCACACCCCCTAAAACACATAGATCATCTTCGCCTGTTTTATATATTCCGCACACTGGAGTGCCAATACCCTTTAGTATATCATGTTTTCGAGTAACCTAATCTACTGTCGCGCTTCTGTCATAATTTCCAATCTTTCCCTCCATATCCGAATCCTATGTATCTCTCCCTACGAAATTTCAACCTTTCCCACTCGCAGATCAAGAAATCATGCTCTTAATCTGACCTTCCTATTAAACAAAACATATTCTACACTTTCAATCCCAAATTAAGGATAGAACTCGTGCTTTGTCTACGTAGCTGCAGTCCAATCCACTTCCCAATACCGACATCCCAGCCGTTTCCTATTTCCCATAAACACACCCAACACGTATCCTGTATCATCCTCTCCAATCCCACATCCTTGCATAACCCTACCATCTAGTATTATCGTGAACCCATAGTCGTTTCCATAGATATAGAAGGAATTTGTACCATACAAATCACATCACGCATAGTTATTTGATATTGTTGTTGTGGTCTTCAGTCATAAGAATGGTTTGATACAGCTCTCCATGCTATTCTATCCTGTGCAAGCCTGTTCATCTCCGAGTAACTTCTGCAACCTATATCCTTCTGAATCTGCTTAGTGTATTCATCTCTTGGTCTCCGTCTACGATTTTTACCCTCCACGCTTCCCTCCAGTCATAAACCGGTGATCCCTTTATGCCTCAAAACGTGTCCTTCTAGTCAAGATGTACCAAAAATTCCTATTCTCCCAAGTTCTGTTGAGTATCTCCTCACTGGTTACGTGATCTATCCATCTAATCTCCAGTATTCTGCTGTAGCACCACATTTCGAAAGCTTCTATTCTCTTCTTGTCTAAACTGTTTATCGTCCATGTTTCACGTCCATACATGGCTAACCTCCATAAAATCCTCTCTACTTCGACCGTCAGTTATTTTGCTGCCCAAGTAGCAAAACTCATCTAATACTTCAAGCTTCTCATTTCCTAATATAATTACCTCAGCATCACCTAATTTAATTCGAATACATTCCATTATCCTCGTCTTGCTTTTGTTGATGTTCGTCTTAAAGCACCCTTTCAAGACACTGTCCATTCCGTTCAACTGTTCTTCCAAGTCCATTGCTGTCTCTGACAGAATTACAATGTTATCTGCAAACCTCGAGGTTTTTATTTCTTCTCCCCGGATTTTAATTCCCACTCCAAACTATTCTTTGGTTTCCTTTACTGCTTGTTCAATGTACAGACTGAATAACATGGGGAATAGGCTACAACCCCATCATTCCCTTCTCAACCACTGTTTCCCTTTCGTGCCCCTCGACTCTAAAAATTGCCTTCTGGTTTCTATACAAATTATAAATAGCCTTTCGTTTCCTGTGTTTTGCCCCTGACTCCTTCAGAATTGGAAATAGAGTATACAAGTCAACATTGTCAAAATCATACTCTAAGTCTACAAATGCTGTAAACGTAGGTTTCCCGTTCCTTAACGTAGCTTCTAAGATAAGTCGTAGCCTCATTATTCCCTCGCATGTTCCTACATTTCTACGGAATCCAAACTGTTCTTCCCCGAGGTCGGCTTCTACCAGTCTTTCCATTCGTCTGTAAAGAATTCGTGTTAGTATTTTGTAACCGTCATTTGTTAAACTAATAGTTCGGTAATTTTTACACCTGTCAGCACCTGCTTTCTAAGGAATTGAAATTATTTTATTCTTCTTGATGTTGAAGTATTTCGTCTGACTCATACATCTACCCCACCAGATGGAAGAGAGTGATCTTGGCTAGCTCTCCCTACTCCCAGGGACTTGCTTCTGTTCAGGTATTTCAGTGTTCTGTCAATTTCTTCATGCAGTATCATATCTCCCATCTCATATTCATCTACGTCCTCTTCCAATTCAAAAATATAGCCCTCAAATACATCGCCCTTGTATAGACCTTCTATATGGTCCTTCCTCCATTCAGATTTCCCTTCTTTGCTTAGGACTGGTTTATCATCTGAGCTCTTGATATTCATATAGGTGGTTCCCTTTTCTCCAAAGTTTTCTTAAATGTTTCTGTAGGCGGCATCTATCTTACCCCTAGTGATATACGCTTCCACATCCTTACATTTGTCCTCTAGTCACTCCCGCTTAACCATTTTGCACTTCCTGTCGACCTCATTTTTGAGATGTTTGAATCCCTTTTCGCCTGCTTCACTCACTGAATTTTTATATTTTTCCTTTCATCAATTAAATTCAATATTTCTTGGGTGACCAAAGGATTTCTACTATCCCTTATCATTTTACTTATTTGATCACTTGCTGCCTTCACTATTTCATCTCTCAAAGCTACCCATTCTTCCTTCTACTCTTTTCTTTTCCCTGTTCTTGTCAGTCGTTCCCTAATGCTTCCTCTGAAACTCTCTACATCCTGTATTTCTTTCAGTTTATCCAGGTCCCATCTCTTTACATTCCTACCTGTTTGCAGTTTCTTCAGTTTTAATCTACAGTTCATAACCAATAAATTGTGGTCAGGGTCCACATCTGCCCCTGAAAACGTCTTAGAATTTAAAACTTGGTTCCTAAATCTCTGTCTTACCATCATATAATCAATCTGAAACATCCCAGTGTCTCCAGGTCTCTTCCACGCATAATCTTCTTTCACGGTTCTCAAACCAAGTGTTAGCTATGATTAAGTTACGCTCTGTGTAAAATTCTACCAGGCGGCTTCCATTTTCATTCCTTATCCCCAGTCCATATTCGCCTACTACTTTTCCTTCTTTTCCTTTTCCTACTATCGAATTCCAGTCCCCCATGACTATTAGATTTTCGTCTCCCGTTTCAATAATTTCTTTTCTCGTATCATTCATTTCCTCAATCTCTTCATCATTTGCAGAGCTAGTTGGTACATAAACTTGTACTACTGTGGTAGGCGTGGTCTTCGTTTATGTCTTAGCTACAATAATGTGTTCACCATGCTGTTTGTAGTAGCTTACCCGTACTCCTATTTTTTATTCATTATTAAACCTACTCCTGCATTACCTCTATTTGATTTTGTATTTATAGCCCTGTATTCACCTGACCAGATGTCCTGTTCCTCCTGCCACCAAACTTCACCAATTCCCACTATATCTAACTTTAACCTATCCAATTCCCTTTTTAAACTTTCTAACGTACCTTACTGATTAATGGATATGACATTCCACGCTGAAATACGTAGAACGCCAGTTTTATTCCTGGTGATAACGACGTCCTCCTGAGCAGTCGTCGTCCGGAGATCCGAAGGGGGAACTCTTTTTTACCTACGGAATATTTTACCCAAGAGGACGCCATCATCATTTAACATACAGTTATTTGAGAGAGGCGACTTTTTTATCATTCCATCGTTTTCAATGAAAGTCTGAATGACGGATATATGTTCGCTGCCAGTTATCTCCATCTGAGAGACGCAAATAAATAACAAATAAAATGAAAATATCAGGCGGGTTTGTTGCATCAGACTGATCTGACTGAAAACTACGACAATAAACTCAACGTTCAGTTCAGCAGGCGTACTTTCTAAGTCATACGAGTTTGAAAACTATTATAATATAAATATCTTTGATACCTTTTCTGAGAAGAACGAAAGCCTGTGGAAGAGACCGTGGGGGAATGACGATTTAGGATTAACGTTCAGTCTGGTTAGTTGTTGGCGAAGGAACAGTACATAAACTGATGTCGCGGGATTCATGATGGGTAGTAGGTGGTGCTTGCAGTCACTAAAGAAACAACAGAAAAAATGTAAGATATAAATCCAGATCATAACTCCTCTAGGCCTTTTAGGGTCTGTAATGGATGGTACATGCTTCCGCACTACCAGTCTTTCCCCACGCTCATCCCCTCCTGATCCACTTCCGAATGATACGAAGAAAGGTTAGTTTCGAAATGCTCTTATATAAGCTGTCCGGCTATCCTCTCATAGTGGCTTGGGAGATATTTGTAAGATAAAGTAAACTCATGCAAAATATTAGTCATCTGCTTAAAAGAGGAAGCTACTCACTTTGGACTGCTGTAGCCGGTTATTTATTTATTTGTGCCAAAAGTGTTGCATAAAAATAGATAAAAAAGAGAAATGCAGACTAAATGTATAAAGTCAATACATACAAAAGAAATATAGATATAATGTGAGGCAAATAGAGCCTAATAATAATAGTTATATATAAACAGATTACAGTTATAATCAGGCCAAAAGTTAACGGCCTCGACGGAATTGTCCATGGCCCACAACAGATCCTCCAGCGTGCGGTAAACTGGCCACTGAGGAAGTTGTACAGCTATTGGTGGTTTGTTCCGCTCCACATTCGCATACCGTTGGTGGGTCCCCAAGATAGACCCATTTGGCCATATTATCCCCTGTTCTAGCCACAACACTTCTTAATCTGTTGAGGGACTTCCAGGTTTTCCAGTGCAGATTTTCGCCTGGGGGAGGACCTCCGAAGGTAGGATCCCTGATGCTATATTTGCGTTTCTAACTATCCACAGATTTTGTCGTGCCATTGACGGTGATGTACTGTCTTTGACGGAAATTTTTAGAAATGACTTTCTGGATTTCAGCATGTTTGAGGGAGTTTGGTGACCATGAAGCGGGTGAGCAGCGTTAAACTCCATTTTGCTTCTCTCTGTGTTCGCGCCAACTTTGCGCCTGAGATCTTGTGGGTTATCGCCCCCAGGCTATAGAGCTTGTAGATAGGCCTTGCTCTCAGGCATTCGATATGTCTCGTTGAGTGCAACATCCACGTACCTGGCAAGAACAGAACTGCACCAAACAGGGCAGGTGTATTCAGCGGCAGAGTAACACAATGCAAGTGGCGATGTTCCGAGTACTGTCGAATGGGCATACCATCCGCTACTTGTGAGCTTTCTGATTATGTTATTGGCGACGGATACTTTTTGTTTTGTATTTAGGCATTGCTTCCTAAATATAACCGCACTGTCCAGCGTGACCCCCAGATATATTGGATTGTGAACGTAGCCCAGCTCCATGTCATCGCCTTTGTTACGTAGATGAACATGGAGTACCTGGGTTTTAGCCGGATTCGGTTTCAGGTAGTTATTTTCGTACTATTCCGCGAGAGTGTTAAGTCCATTTGTTGGGTGTCTCTCTGCTGTTTCGAAGTCTGTGGCTTCAGATATTAGCTCCAGATCGTCAGCATAGATGAAGCATTTTGTATTAAAAGGTCGTGACTGATCGTTACTATAGATATTAAACAAGGTTGGTTCCACGAAGCTATGTTGAGGCAGATCGTCTTTTTGTATGCTCCACCTACTTTTCTTGCCGTCTTGGTCGACATAGAATCTACGGTTGCAAAATGATATGTACAGTATCATAAACAGTGGAGAGATCCACGAATACTACTCCTGTGACCAAACACCGCATAAAACCATCCTCGATATTCTGTGTCAGATTGAGTATTTGTGCTGTGCAATTTTTATTTGGTGCAAATCCAGCTTGTTGTGGAATCAGGTGTAGCTCGGTGACAAGACCGAGACGATCACGTAACATTCTTCTGAGATAAAGATGGTACAAAAGAGATATAGGGCGGAAGTTCTTGCCATCCGAAGGTGAATTTCAGGGTTTCAGTATGGCGATAACCCTTATCCTTCTTCATATTTTACGAATCTGCTGTCGTGTTAGCCAGTTATTATAGAATTGCTATAGCCATCCGTTTAATCGTAAGCCCAAAATGCTTTTCTGCTCCACTAATAAAATGTCAAGTCCCGCCGCCTTGCTGAGGTTACACTTTTTAATAGGAGCTTTCAGTTCTTCTAAAGTAAACTTAGCGGATAGCACCATTGTTTCTGGATGTTGTCGGGTTATCCTTGCTTTTTCCTCTCCTCCTTCAGTTTTCCCATTCAACAGCACCTGGTAGATGGCTTTAATTGCGGTAACGTTGGATCTTACTTTTGTGAAAGTAGGGTCATTATTGAGTCGTTTGAGCGGTATCCAAGCTTTTCTGCTGCTCTTAGACATGTCAATACTCTCTCCCGTTTCAATTGTGGAACACTGTTACCAGGTGGCTGCGTGATCCCCCGACGCTGATGTAAGGCCGACCTTACACTGGAGGTGTTTCCCATCGTGAAACACACCAGATGTGATGTCGATTCCGGTTGGTGCACACTTAGAAACGAGATGGCGCATCACGTGGAACCTGATCCTCATCGTGATTTGCGACCGCAGCGCTCCTCAGCGGCATTTGTTGGCTACCTCTAGCTTGCAAATGGATGCCCGTAAAAATGCTACGTTGCCTATTTTAAAACGCACATTTCCTGCCTTTTTCGTACATTAATCGTGTTTTTTTCTGTCTGGAGTATACTTAAGTAAAGGTAAAAATGATAGTTCCGTGCCCAGTCAGTAACATTAGTTTTTAAACCTTCCATTACAAAAAGCGCAATACGAACCAATAGTAGTCTTGCACATAAGATATAATTTATTTCGTCATTTTCACTTTCCAGTAAAACCCCAACGTCATTCATATGCGTCACTGCTTCTATTCCACGAATAGAACCCTTGAAAGAAGAGAGTGTTAACACGAGCCATGGCTGCCGCCGATATCCTTGGTTCACGCTGGTTTATCTACGTGAGAGGGCGCGGCGGCGCGCGAGAGAGGCCGTCTGTACCGAGCATTGGGCAGTGAGTGACAGGCCACTTCCTGTGGCAGCCCGGCTCTGTGGGACTCCGTGGTGTGGCGTATTTCCGACAGCTGAAGTGCTGTTTGGCTGGGGGCGTAAAGCAGACGTGGTTGTTGCCGATGGCTGCTTGTGTTCCTATGAGCCTACCGTAGTCGGTCCAGGGGACAGACGGAATTACTGCCTTCCTGCACTGTTCGAGTTGATATCAAATGGTGAGCCACATTCACTGCTCTATATATGACATGTGGGCTCGTGCTTTACGCTGTTAAGGCGTTAACGCCTTTGTGTTCAGCTTTAATACAACCTCTGACAATAAATTTCGGTGAATGAAGGCAGAACGGTCGATCGGGCAACACTGCACCTGCGTAGCTGCCAGTGTTGACAAGCTGCCCCCATCGTAGTTCAGTTGAGTATCGTGTGTGATTCATGTTCGTCCTGTTGGACGAATTGTTTGTTTAGTGCGTTGGATCTGTACTGAGAAAAGGACAATGAAGAGCAAAGGATCAATTTAAAGTTTTGCTTTAAGCTTTGCAAGACACCAAAAGAAACGCATGCAATGCTGGTGCGTGTTTATTGTGATCAAGCACTGTCCATGAAGTGTGTGTACGGGTTGTTCGCCCCTTTTCGAGGAGGCCAGGAAAGCGTTCCTGACAATCCCTGTAGCGGACGACCGGCGACCGTCGTCAGTGACAAAAACATTGATAAAATGAGGACATTAATCACTAACGAGTGTCGATTATCTGTGCACACGATAGTGGATGAACTGCAGATGAATCGTGAATCCGTGTGACAACTCCTTACCCAGGAGTTAGGGAAGAGAAAAACGTGTTGTTGTCTTGTGACACCACTTGACTGACTGACGATCAGAAGCGGCCACATTCACAGGCTTCACAGGATTTTGTCGAAACTGTGGATGCGACACCTAATTAATTGAACCGCATTGTCACTGAAGATGAAACCTGGCGTCTCCAGTACGATCCTGAAACGAAACAGCAAATCGCGGAATAGCATTCTCCGACATCACCTCGTCGGGAAAAGGTTAGAGCCGAAAAATGAGACATCAAAACGATGCTCATCACCTTTTTCTATAGTCAAGTCATTATCCACAAGGAATTTCTACCTGAGGGAATGACGTTGAACGCTGCACGATGCGCTGAAATTTTGACGCGTTTCATGCAACGTCTACGGTGGGTACAACTCCAGTACGCACAACAAGGTTCCTGGTTTTTGGTTTCCGACAATGCTCGCCCACAGACAGCCAATATCGTCAAACAGTTCCTGACCAAAAAGGAGGTGGTGCAATTTGAACATCCTCCATACTCGCCGGATCTCAAGCCTCCAGACTTTTGCCTATTCCCTCGACTCAAACTCACTTCGAAAGGAAAGATATTTGACGATATTTTTGACAACGAGCGAAACATGACGCGACTTTTGAACACCATTCCAAAGGAAGTCTTTGTGCAAAGCTTCCAGTACATGTATAGCAAATGTATGAAATCTTATGGGACTTAACTCCTAAGGTCATCAGTCCCTAAGCTTACACACTACTTAACCTAAATTATCCTAAGGACAAACACACACACACACACCCATACCCGAGGGAGGACTCGAACCTCCGCCGGGGCTAGCCGCACAGTCCATGACTGAGCGCCTAGACCGCTCGGCTAATCCCGCGCGGCTCGTGTATCGCAGAGCTCAGTGGTGCATAGTTATGGGAGATGAGTATTTCGAAGGACAGTAAGGTAACTGTAGTTCATAGTTCATCTACGTTAGCGTTACAGAACTATTCACCGAACTTTATTGGCAGAGGTTGTAGTTGCATCGACTTGGTGCCTTGTCCGAGCTTGTTGTTTGGTTCTGACTGTACCCTGGCTGTTCTGAACGTAGCGTTAAGAAGGTAGGAAAGATATTTGTTGTGCTTTTTTGTTGTGGTAAAGGTAAGTATTTCTTTCTGTAAATCCTCTGTTGAGAGTTGTAAAAAGTTTTTTGCTAATTGTACCGTGAGACTGTCCCAGTTACCACGTTAAACAATTGCTGTTGAAGCAGAGGCGTTAACTATTTGGAGGGTTAATATTTCTAGTGGTTGTATAAGCCATGTATAAAAGACGCTGTTATGAGAATACGCTACTTGAAAATTACCAGTGCTAAGTTTGTATTCGGTGGCACATTTAAGTTTCATGGTACTTCTTGTTATAGCCGTGAGCGACCGGCGAGCGGTGCACGGCATAGAATGGAGACGCGAAGCCACCAGGCGGGGGAGCCGCTGGAGGTATCGCTAACAGCGGACAAACGGGACAGAACAATTAGGCGACGACAGACACTACGACTGACCAGGACACAACACGAGGCAAGCAAGCAAGAACTGAGGTGATAAACAGGAGGAGAAAAAAAATGGCTGTGAGCACTATGGGACTTAACAGTTGTGGTCATCAGTCCCCTAGAACTTAGAACTACTTAAACCTAACTAACCTAAGGACATCACACACATTCATGCCCGAGGCAGGATTCGAACCTGCGACCGTAGCAGTCGCGCGGTTCCGGACTGAGTTCCTAGAACGGCATGGCCACCGCAGCCGGCACAGGAGGAGACAACAACAACGGACGAACACTCCTAACAACAACAGTATGTATCTCAAAAAACAGAACTGGAACACAGTACGGCCGAGATGCACGTGCGAACTACGGCGAGTGCCAGACTGCCGGGGTAGCGCCGCGAAGCCGGCTAAACATGCGATTGGCCGCGTACTTCACGTGATACGGAGAGTGGCGTACTCGCACGGCGAGGCTCGCGGCGCAGGCGCGTGCCGGAGCACAGAGACCACCAGTGGGTATCGAGATCCATACCCTCTGGTGCCCATTCAACATCCGTGCCTTCCGACACCAGACTTCTGTTCCATTTGAAAAATAATTTGGATTACGAGCACAAGCTATAATTGTGCAGATAATTTAACCAATAGTGCCCTCATTCACGACAGAGTCCAAGCTTGTACGTTGCCTAGTGCCTGATGTACCAAGATATAGTTACTGAAGCAACTTCTGTGTGTTAATAGGATTTTTTTATGTTTTAGATCTAGCTGTTCGTAGTGTACTGTCCTGGCTAGGGCGCAGTGTCCGATTGTGTGTCCAACTTGGCTAAGCGACTTCTGCTATTGTCATCGGCCATCCACAAAAAGCCTGTGAGCTCTTGATTTTTTTCCTGGGGCAAGTTTTTTCCTGTTGCTAGTAATATCAGTTAGTGTAGTGAGTCTGTAAAATAAAAATTTGTAAACGTGGAGTTGGCTGATAAGCTGTAACTTGTTTAATGCCAAGTAGCGAGAGTCGATAGTCGTCTGTTTGTTTTCAAAACTAGTGACAGCTTGTTGGCGTTAGCCAGTCAGGCACCAGCAGCCGGCCGAGACACGAGCAGCAAAGGGGAATTAGCTGATACTGTGCCTTTTAGGAGTTCCCAACCAGGAGCGAATTTTATAACATTATCTGTGTGCTTTAATAGTTCAGTTTCTTGAGTTTCTGCGTGTTAATTTAATATCTAATAGCCACAGTTCTAGCGTTTTCGTTTGCGTCGGAAAGTAAACCGATTTTGTGACATTTTACAAGTTCCTAATCAGGGATGAATTATTTAGTTTCACCTCAGTGCTTCGGTAGTTAGGTTTTTGAATCTCTGCGTATTAATCTAATTTATTAGACACGGTTCCTGAATTTTCGTCTGGGTCTACAGTAGAGTTGCGCAGCACGTGCAGATAGTCCGTTTATCTGCATAATTTAGTTTTCCACAGTCTTCAACATGGACAGGGACTGCGATTGTTGTGTGCGGGTGCGAGCCGAGTTGGTGACACTTCGCTCTCAGCTTCAGGCTGTGTTGGCTTTGGTTACACAGCTTGAGGCTGCACTGGATGGGCACCACTTTTGTAGTCCGGCCGTGGGGATCCAACGGACGTCCAGCACATCTGAGTCCTCAGATCGGTCCTCACAGGTGGCCAGCCCAGTCACTGCTAGCACTGAGGTTGACCCCTCGCCTGTGGTCGAGTGGAAGGTCACCTCGGAGCGTAGCAGGCGGCGAAAGACGTCCCAGGCGGCCGCAAGCAATGCCTCCCCGGTTTGTCTGTCAAACAGGTGCCAGTTGCTGTCTGTGGCTGATTCTGTCGCAGAGCCAGATGCTGCCACCTGTCCTGTTTCAGAGGAAACCTCTCATCCTGCGGGATCCGGACAGTCACAGATGGTAGAATTATTGATAGTTGGCAGCGCCAACGTTAGACGCGTTATGGAGCCCCTTAGGAACATGGTCGCCAAGAAGGGAAAGAAAACCAATGTGTACTCCGTTTGCATACCGGGTGGAGTCATTCCAGATGTCGAACGGGTCCTCCCAGATGCCATGGAGGGCACAGCGTGCAGCCATCTGCAGATGGTTGCTCACATTGGTACCAATGAGATGCGTCCCTTTGGATGAGAAGAGATACTTGTTCGAGCGGCTAACAGAAGTGGTAAAGGCTGCCATTCCTGCTTGCAAGATGAAAGCAGATCTGACCATTTGCAGCATAGTCGACAGGACCGATTGCGGACCTCTGGTACAGAGCCGAGTGGAGGGTCTGAATCAGAGGCTCAGACAATTCTGCGTCCATGTTGGCTGCAGATTCCTCTACTTGCTGCAAAGGGTGCTTGGGTACTGGATTCCGCTGAACAGGTCAGGTGTCCACTATACGCAAGAGGTGGCTGCACGGGTAGCAGGGGCTGTGTGGGATGGAGTGGGCGATTTTTTGTGTTAAAGGGTCTCGCGAAAACACAAGAAAGGCTTCAGTCACAAAGGGTGCATGCCGAACACAGGAAGAACGTAGATACAGGAAACATAGGTATAACTATTGTAAATTGTCGTAGCTCTCTTGGGAAGGTACCAGATCTCCAAGAGCTAATAGAGAGCATGATCAAATCGCTATAGGCACTGAAAGCCTGCTAAAGCCGGATATGAACTCAGCCGAAATTTTTGCGATGAACCTGACGGTGTTCCGAAAGGATAGGCTAAACACTCCTGCGAGTTAGTATGGACAGAGATCATTTTTAGCAACCGGAATAAAATAATAATTGGATCCTTTTACCGACCTCCCAATTCAGATGATACAATTGCTGAAAGTTTCAAAGAAACATCGATATGTACGCGAAAATATATATTTAATTCCAGAGGTGAGCATAAAATATCATCCGAAATGGTGCTAAACGCGTTCTCTGAAAATTATTTCGAGCAGTTAGTTCGACAGCCCACGCGAATTGTAAACGGTTGTGGAAACACACTTGACCTCTTAGTAACAAAGAATCCTAAGTTAATAACGAGCATCAAATCGGATTCAGCGATTAGTGAACACGGGGTTGTCGTAGGGAGATTGAATATTTTAACCACCAAATCCTGCAAAAATAAATGAAAAGCAGACCTATTCAAAAAAGCAGAAAAAATTCACTTGACACCTTTCTGAGAGACAATCTACACTAATTCCAAATTAATAAGTATAGACCAGGCGTGGCTTGAATTCAAAGAATTCAAAAAAATAGTATCGGCAGCAATTGAGAGATCTATACCAAATAAATTAACAAACGACGAAGCTGATCCTCCTTGGTCCATAAAACGAGTCAGAACACTGTTGCATAAACAACAAAACAAACAAGCCAAATTTAAACAGACGCAAAATCCCCGACTGGCGATATTTTACAGAAGCTCGAAATTTAGTGTGGACTTCAATGCGAGATGCTGTAACAGTTTCCAGAACGAAACTTCGTCTCGAAACCTGGCAGAAAATCGAAAGACATTCTGGTCGTATGTGAAGTATGTTAGCGGCAAGAAACAATCAGTGCCTTCCATGCGCGGTAGCAATGGAGATACTATCGAAGACAGGTCTGCCAAAGCAGAGTTACTAAACACGGCTTTCCGATATGCCTTCACAAAAGAAGACGAAGTAAATATTCCAGAATTCGAATCAAGACTAGCTGACAACATGAGTAACGTAGAAGTAAATATCCACGGAGTAGTGAAGCAACTTTAATTACTTAATAAAAGCAAGTCTTCTGATCCAGACTGTTAACCAATTAGGTTCCTTTCAGAGTAAGCTGATGCAATAGCTCCGTACTTAACAATCATATACAAGCGTTCGCTCGACGAAAGATCCTTACCCAAAGACTGATCACACCAATATTCAAGAAAGGTAGTAGGAGTAATCCACTAAATTACAGGCCCATATCGTCGATATGCAGCTGGATTTTGGAACATATATTGTGTTCGAACATTATGAATTACCTCGAAGAAAACGATCTATTAACACAGAGTCAGCACTGGTTAAGAAAACATCGTTCTTGTGAAACACAACTAGCTCTTTATTCGCATGAAGTGTTGGGTGCTATTGAAGAGGGAGTTGCGTGCTTATGGAATATCGTCTCAGTGACTGGATTTGTGATTTCCTGTCAGAGAGGTTACAGTTCGTAGTAATTGACGGAAAGTCCTCGAGCAAAACAGAAGTAATTTCTGGCGTTCCCCAAGGTAGTGTTATAATCCCTTTGCTGTTCCTCATCTACATAAACCATTTGGGAGACAATTTGAGCAGCCGTCTTAGGTTGTTTGCAGATGACGCTGTCGTTTATCGACTAACAAAGTCATCAGAAGACCAAAACAAATTGCACAACGACTTAGAAAAGATATCTGAATGGTGCTAAAATTGGCAGTTGACCCTAAATAACGAAAAGTGTGAGGTCATCCACATCAGTGCTAAAATGAATTCATTAAAATTCGTTTACACGATAAATCAATCAAATCTAAAGGCTATAAATTGAGCTAAATACCTAGGAATTACAATTACGAACAAATCAAATTGGAAGGAACACATAGAAAATGTTGTGAGGAAGGTCAACCAAAGATTGCGTTTTATTGGCAGGACACTTAGAAAAAGTAACAGATCTACTAAGGAGACTGCCTTCACTACTTTTGTCAGTCCTGTTTTAGAATATTGCTTCCCGGTGTGGGATCCTTACCAGATAGGACTCACGGAGTACATCAAAAAAGTTCAAAGAAGGGCAGCACGTTTTCTATTATCGCGAAATTTGAGAGAAAGTGTCACAGAAATGATACAGAATTTGGGCTGGACATCATTAAAAGAAAGGCGTTTTTCGTTGTGACGGAATCATCTCACGAAATTCCAATTACCAACTTTCTCCTCCGAATGCGAAAATATTTTTTTGACACCGACCTACATAGGGAGAAACGATCACCACGATGAAATAAGGAAAATCAGAGCTCGTACGGAAATGGTTCAAATGGCTCTGAGCACTGTGTGGCTTAACATCTGCGGTCATCAGTCCCCTAGAACTTAGAACTACTTAAACCCAACTAACCTAAGGACATCACACACATCCATGCCCGAGGTAGGATTCGAACTTGCGACCGTAGCGGTCGCGCGGTTCCAGACTGAAGCGCCTAGAACCACTCGGCCACACCGGCCGGCTCGTACGGAAAGATATAGGTGATTGGAATACTAGAGAATTGTGAAGGTGGTTCGATGAAACCTCTGCCAGGCATTTGAATGTAATTTGCAGAGTATCCATGTAGATGTAAATGTTGATGAATTTTTTGTAATGTGTGGTAACCAGAAAGGTTTTTAGAAGAAAGTTTGTGTCTAGTTGTAAAATGATTGCTTCACTGTTTGTTAATTTGATGTTACTGAGACTGACATCAGAGCAAGGCAATGTTGTGTGAGAATTTTCTTTTAAATTTGGGGTCATGTATTAATCTTCCACAACGATGGGGCGTTAAAATGAGTGATCAGTAGCAATCTTTGTTGCTGTTACCTGTTAATTTGGTGCTAATAATTATCTGAGATTATTTTTATACAGTTGAACAACAATCGCCTCTAGCTGAAAAGTAGTGGATCAAAGAAAAGCGAGAAATAATAATATTTTAGTTCCATTGCCATTAGCTTTTTTAAGAAGAAAAGGAGTGGAGGAATTATTTAAGAGTACGGCCTCTCGTGAGATTGTTGCCTAGCCGATTTATTCAATGCTGATTTAACTACAGTAAGTTCATCATGTTGGATTCTAGTCAGTCCGTGATTATGATAATAAACGGCGAAGCTTGTTTCATATGTTTTTGAATAAATTAACAATTAAAACGTTTATCCTCTGTTGGATTCAGTCCCTGTGCCCTGCTTCCCTACCTACCACTCCTACCGTAAGCAGCGTAAGCTCTCCTGTAGATATAGCAAATAAGTCGATGAACAATATGAATTAATAAAATTACTGAACCACCATCGAATGAAGCAATAACTTCGAAAGCATTCTTGAAATTTTAAACGGTTAACCGATCCAGTTGCAGGCTGCCTTGTCTAACGGCTACTAGGGACAGCAAAAATTTTATTTTCAGTACTTCATATAAAAGAAGATCCGATTTAAAAATGTTAATTACTATCATAATCTACTCAAATGTACAATCTTAACTTGACGTTTTAATGCAGTAAGACAGTTATTACAGTCAGAAACTGTATATACATCTTGAGGAAGCGTAACTCACTGCGTGCAAATTACTCAGACTGTATTCATCCAGAATTTGAGAATGAAAGCACTTATCAACATTCAAGAAAGATGCATAATTTAGAATCTGAACGAAGCTTTTTCTGACTGAAACCCTCCACAAAGTAATGAAAGGAAAAAGTTTGTCCCTTGGTACGTTTTCGTTGGTCATGTAGTAAAACTTCAGCATCTGGCATGACGTTTTAATTTATTACTTCTTCACTACGAAATTTATTCGCATTATATCGTTGTACGAAGTCTTGATAAACATTGAGATTCATAAGAAAACTAGTTTTTACTTAAAACGGAACACAGCGTAGCCACATTATACTAAGGGTTATTGACAAAGAGCATTTTGCGACTTCCAAAAAGCGTTAAACGTAATTTCAAACGTTTTCGAAACTTTCTTCTCGCTTGCATGCTTAACGACAAATATTTAACACTTTCACTCATTTGTAAGGTTGAAAGGTGTTTATATCACGAGAAAAATTGATTTGTTGGGTACGTTTGCCACTATAAGCATTTTTGCATGCCTGGACACTTGAGTGAACCGTACGTATTTGACTACCGGAGGTTCTACTATTGAGTAGAGCTCAGGCTGGTGAGTGAGACAGATGGAGAGAGAGAGAGAGAGAGAGAGAGAGAGGAAGAGAGAGAGTGCTGAGTCGTCCCAGACAGAGGAGCATGGATGGCGGATGTGCTACACAGAAAATGAATTTTATTTGGGATGTCAGTAGGTATTCCCATACATATCACAATAAAAGTAGAAGGGAAGATCAGTCTTTGTGTCGACTTTAAAGCTATAATTAACGCTCAAACAATATTGCTTCCTTACGGCAACCACACGCTAATGAGCTTGTGGATCATTTGGCAGGTGGAGGATTCTTTTCAAAAATTGATTTAGCTGGTGCTTACACCCAGCTTGCGACTGGAATGCAGTTGTAGGGGAAGGAGTAGAAGAAAAGGTTACAGGAGAATATGGGTTTGGGACAAGGAATGAAAGAGGAGAAAGACTAATTGAGCTCTGTAACACGTTTCAGCTAGTAATAGCGAATACCCTGTTCAAGAATCACAAGAGGAGGAGGTATACCTGGAAAAGGCCGGAAGATACGGGAAGATTTCAATTAGATTACATCATGGTCAGACACAGATTCCGAAATCAGATACTGGATTGTAAGGCGTACCCAGGAGCAGATATAGACTCAGATCACAATATAGTAGTGATGAAGAGTAGGCTGAAGTTCAAGACATTAGTCAGGAAGAATCAATACGCAAAGAAGTGGGATACGGAAGTACTAAGGAATGACGAGATACGTTTGAAGTTCTCTAACGCTACAGATACAGCAATAAGGAATAGCGCAGTAGGCAGTACAGTTGAAGAGGAATGGACATCTCTAAAAAGGGCCATCACAGAAGTTGGGAAGGAAAACATAGGTACAAAAAAGGTAGCTGCGAAGAAAACATGCGTAACAGAAGAAATACTTCAGTTGATTGATGAAAGGAGGAAGTACAAACATGTTTCGGGAAAATCAGGAATACAGAAATACAAGATGCTGAGGAATGAAATAAATAGGAAGTGTAGGGAAGCTAAGACGAAATGGCTGCAGCAAAAATGTGAAGACATCGAAAAAGATATGATTGTCGGAAGAACAGACTCAGCATACAGGAAAGTCAAAACAACCTTTGGTGACATTAAAAACAACGGTGGTAACATTAAATGTGCAACTGGAATTCCACTGTTAAATGCAGAGGAGAGAGCAGATAGGTGGAAAGAATACATTGAAAGCCTCTATGAGGGCGAAGATTTGTCCGATGTGATAGAAGAAGACACAGGAGTCGATTTAGAAGAGATAGGGGATCCAGTATTAGAATCGGAATTGGGGGAAATGGCAATAAAACGACTATTCACGTTGGTGTGTAGAATATATGAGTCTGGCGATATACCATCTGCCTTTCGGAAAAGCATCATCCACACAATTCCGAAGACGGCAAGAGCTGACAAGTGCGAGAATTGTCGCACAATCAGCTTAACAGCTCATGCATGGAAGCTGCTTACAAGAATAATATACAGAAGAATGGAAAAGAAAATTGAGGAATGCGCTAGGTGACGATCAGTTTGGCTTTAGGAAAAGTAAGGGGACGAGAGAGGCAATTCTGACGTTACGGCTAATAATGGAAGCAAGGCTAAAGAAAAAACAAGACACTTTAATAGGATTTGTCGACCTGGAAAAAGCGTTCGACAATATAAAATGGTGCAAGCTGTTCGAGATTCTGAAAAAGTGGGGGTAAGCTATAGGGAGAGACGGATCATATACAATATGTACAACAACCAAGAGGGAATAATAAGTGGACGATCAAGAACGAAGTGCTCGTATTAAGAAGGTTGTAAGACAAGGCTGTAGCCTTTCGCCCCTACACTTCAATCTGTACATCCAGGAAGCATGGTGGAAATAAAAGAAAGGTTCAGGAGTGGAATTAAAATACAAGGTGAAAGGATATCAATCTACATCTACATTTATACTCCGCAAGCCACCCAACGGTGTGTGGCGGAGGGCACTTGGTACGTGCCACTGTCATTATCTCCCTTTCCTGTTCCAGTCGCGTATGGCTCGCGGGAAGAACGACTGTCTGAAAGCCTCCGTGCGCGCTCTAATCTCTCTAATTTTACATTCGTGATCTCCTCGGGAGGTACAAGTAGGGGGAAGCAACATATATGATACCTCATCCACAAACGCACCCTCTCGAAACCTGGCGAGCAAGCTACACCGCGATGCAGAGCGCCTCTCTTGCAGAGTCTGCCACTTGAGTTTGTTAAACATCTCCGTAACGCTATCACGGTTACCAAATAACACTGTGACGAAACGCGCCGCTCTTCTTTGGATCTTCTCTATCTCCTCCGTCAACCCGATCTTGTACGGATCCCACACTGATGAGCAATACTCAAGTATAGGTCGAACGAGTGTTTTGTAAGCCACCTCCTTTGTTGATGGACTACATTTTCTAAGGATCCTCTCAATGAATCTCAACCTGGCACCCGCCTTACCAACAATTAATTTTACATGATCATTCCACTTCAAAACATTCCGTACGCATACTCCCAGATATTTTACAGAAGTAACTGCTACCAGTGTTTGTTCCGCTATCATATAATCATACAATAAAGGATCCTTCTTTCTATGTATTCGCAATACATTACATTTGTCTATGTTAAGGGTCAGTTGCCACTCCCTGCACCAAGTGCCTATCCGCTGCAGATCTTCCTGCATTTCGCTACAATTTTCTAATGCTGCAACTTCTCTTTATACTACAGCATCATCCGCGAAAAGCCGCATGGGACTTCCGACACTATCTACAAGGTCATTTATATATATTGTGAAAAGCAATGGTCCCATAACACTCCCCTGTGGCACGCCAGAGGTTACCTCCTTTGTTGATGGACTACATTTTCTAAGGACTCTCCCAATGAATCTCAACCTGGTACCCGCCTTACCATTGCTATCCTGAGTGAAAGTGAAGAAGAAATAAATGATCTGCTGAACGGAATGAACAGTTTAATGAGGACAAAGTATGGTTTGAGAGTAAATCGGAGAAAGACGAAGGTAATGAGAAGTAGTAGAAATGAGAACAGCGAGAAACTTAACATCAGGATTGATGGTCACGAAGTCAGTGAAGTAAAGGAATTCTGCTACCTAGGTAGTAAAATAACCAATGACGAACGGAGCAAGGAGGACATCAAAAGCAGACTCGCTATGGCAAAAATGCATTTCTGCCCAAGAGAAGTCTACTAATATCAAATACCGGCCTTAATTTGAGGAAGAAATTTCTGAGGATGTACGTCTGGACTACAGCATTGTATGGTAGTGAAACATGGACTGTGGGAAAACCGGAACACAAGAGAATCGAAGCATTTGAGATGTGGTGCTATAGACGAATGTTGAAAATTAGGTGGACTGATAAGGTAAGGAATGAGGAGGTTCTACGCAGAATCGGAGAGGAAAGGAATATGTGGAAAACACTGATAAGGAGAAGGGACAGGATGATAAGACATCTGCTAAGACATGAGGGAATGACTTCCATGGTACTAGAGGGAGCGCAAATAACTGAGGACGTAGGTTGCAAGTGCTACTCTGAGATGAAGAGGTTAGCACAGGAAAGGAATTCGTGGCGGGCCGCATCAAACCAGTCAGTAGACTGATGACAAAAAAAAAAAAAAAAAAAAAAAACAGCCAGCTTTCCCCGGATGAGAAAACAGAGCAAATGATGTCTAAAGTCTCCCCCTGTTCAAATTACTTACATAACTTCATTGTATCCAGGCATACATCGGAATAGAGTCTCAAAAATTTACAGTCTCATTTCCAGTTTTTAACTGACGCAGGACTCAAGTGTAATTTGCAGAACTGTTCATTTCTCACTACTGAAACAAATATATGGGATATGTCATTGACGCCCACGCCATTTGTCCGTCGACTACGCGTTTAGAGGCTATACGGAGATTACTTTCTCCTACGAAAACACCAAGCAGATCTTGCAAACTGACATACTAGTCCAAACTGATTCCATTTGCAGTGCAAATTCCCTCTGTTTTATATCACCTTCTGAGTAAAAATGTTCGATTTAAATGGACTAGAGATAGGAAAATTTTTTTCGGAAACTGAAAGACGTTGGCTAGTCGCCCATATCTTACGTATTCCGATCCGAAGAAACCAGTTGTGCGCTTGATGCATCATCAAATGGAAAGGATTAGTTTCATCTCACAAGACTGACAACAAGGAAGACCCCGTAGCATTCAAATTTAAGTCGTTGACCAAGCATCAAGTCAGCTACAGTCAGCTAGAAAAGGTAGCTTTGACTGTAATTTACTGTGTTACAAAATTTCTTCAGTATGTGCATGGTAACAATTTTTCTTGTGATCTATCATAGCCCGCTGACTGCTCTTTTCCATATGGCGAAAGATGCACCTGATCGCACAGAACAAAAGTTGCACGGTAGTCACATCTTCTTTCCAATTATCAGTATGAAATTTGTTACCACCCCACGAAACAGCATGCAAACGCAGACGCTCTGTCTCTCTTACCTACGGGAAATGACTCGGATTTCGACACAACAAAATTTATCATTCTGATTCGCAAGTGCTGAAAGCTTTTTCCCATGGATTTTCAGCGAGTCGCACAGGCTACTTAACAATGACTATGATTGTTTAAGTACTACACTCTGATTACCTCATAACCCAAAATCTGTCCAAGATACCATGCACAGTCAACTGCCTTTCTCTTCAAAATGGTGTGATTTTATTGCATCCTCCCAATAAACAAACCCGAGTCCTGATTCCCGCATCTTTGTAACAAGATTTGTTGAAACTAGTAGACAGAGGGCAAGGGGAATCGTGAGAACTAAAAAGGTAGCACGCCAGGATTGGCCATGGCTCGGGCTTGGTAAACAGATACACATGTGCAATAACTAGGCATAACCGCGCCAAGAATTTCTCAATTCGTGTTAAAACCTTTTTTCAGTTCATGTTAGAACAACATTAGAATAAATAAAAGTGCTAGTTTGTGTTTGTTCCACTGTATTAACTTACTGTGTTAACCGGTTTTCGACTTACAGGGCCATCTTCAGACATTTTTCAATTGACCTCGACCTGACAGTCCATGTCATCGTATTCATATTGGTATGGCTAGTACTTTCTCAAACACACGATGACTCATTATCGTCGATGCATACTGCAAATTTCCTTTGATTGCTCCAATGCATGTGACTAACAGTGTTAGCATTATCAAAGCTCTAATTGCTGTCCTGTACTTACAAGGTTTGCCACCAAAAATTGTTTTTTCAATGAAATTTCAACAATTTTGCCAACAAAATGGAATTCAACATATCCGAAAGGCACCATTCGCTTCCCAGTCTAACGGTAAACCTAAACGTTTTCCTCACACTCTCAAGACGCAAATGTCCAAACTTCATGCTCCACACTCAATGCAAAAGGATCTCTGTTGTTTCTGAGCACATATATCACTATGCCTGCCGACCACGCAAACTTTACAAAAAAAATTCCACATGAAGATCAAAGTTTTATATTCTGTCTGTAACAACCTAACAAATGTGAATCTGGCGTCGTCGCTCAGACGTCTAGCTGTGCTCATTATACCATTTTCAATGCATTGGTCATCCATCGATGGCACCAAAGGAACTCAGTTTTCGAAATTATAGTGAGCCTGCCATAATATTCATTTTAGAGATACACAGCCTGCACCCCAGTCTGCTGAGCCCAAGCAGTCTTTGTCAGTGCCTGACGCCTGAGTACATAAGTCATCCGATGATACTCCCACCTACGCAGCTGATGTCGCCTCCACAGCCGCTGCCACAGCTACCGTAACCGTCGTAATTCACAGCAGCGGCACCCAAGGACATCGAGCTCACATCAACCATAGAGTCTTCTGCGTCCTCAGCAGCGCCAATACCTCAATACTTCATCCACCCACCAGTGCCATTGGACTTCCGTAAGATGTTCCCGGTAGTTCGTAAGATGAAGCCAGGACACAGATTGGTTGGTGCAATCTGCCATCAGACAAGAGCCAACCTCACCGGCAGCACCACGGCACAGACCTCCCCCTCATCATTGCCCTCGCCCACATTGCGTGACCTCGAACGCTGTTTTGAATGGGACGAATGCGGTCTCACAGCTACGTGGGAGACAGTACTTTCAAACATCCCTCCTGGCGAGCCCCCCTGCGGGTCCAGGGCTTGGAATAGGCCTGAGGTATTCCAGCCCTTCCTAAGAGGCGACTAGAAGGAGTCTCGAACTTTTCGGCCCTGTAAGTTCAGGTATCATTTTATGGTTTGACCTGCCACTTTCCAAATTTTACTAAAGTGCGGGCCACACGGGGAAGGAGGTCTTTCGTGGTACATGAGTTATCAATAGTGCCCTTAGATTCGATATCCTGACCCTCTTGTCATGGCTTTGCATCTCCACCTACAATTCAACTGTTTGGGCGAGGACACTCTCCAGGGTCTGTCATCTCCTTCTGTTGTCCTCTTTCGCCCCCATGACAATATTGGATTTATCTGCGCCCAGTATCCAGCACAGCAGCCAGTCCATTGTGATGGTAGCCCCCTGTGAACAGAGGGATCGCACCGCTGATGCCTGAGCTGCAAACTCCTCATGTATGCCAAAGAGTAGATGCCTGTGTTCCTGGGACATCAGGACTCCTGGCAATGGCCATCATGCCAGGTTGCCTTCTGTGGCTGGATGGCGTGGGGGAGCCCCTGTTTAGGGTGGGCGGTATCAGGGCAGATCACCCGCAATGAAGCAGACTAAATCATCTCTTAGTGGTGACTGTACGGCGCCAGCAGTCTCTAAGAAGAGCAAGACCGAGTACAATGCTGACAGATACGACCCTAAGTCGTTTCCCTCCCTCGCTACACCATGGGAGGAAAGTAGTGCTACAGAAAGAGCAGAGTTATATTCGCCTTGATATTTAGTCTGTAGCATACTCGACACGGACTCCTTTCTACCTACGAATCTTCCATTTTTCTTGAACATCTTGAGGATAAGTTTGGGGAAGTGACAGTGCTGTCCAAGATGAGAAGCGGCGCAGTCTTGGTTCAAACAGCATCTTCAGGCCAATCCTGGGCATAGCTCACTTGTGACCAGCTGCGTGATATTCCTGTTTCCATCACTCCCCATAAAAACCTCAACATGGTCCAGGGGATTATTTTCCGTCACGACCTTCTCCTGCAGTCTCACGACGAGCTCCGCACCAATCTGGAACGGTAGCGTGTTCATTTCATCCGGTGCTTTTACAGGGATCCTAAAGATAACAGGGTTGCTACCGGCGCCTTCATCTCGGCCTTTGAGGGTGATTCATAACCTGAAATGGTCAAGCTGATGGTTTACCGCTGTGACATTAAACCACTGCAATGCTTTAAGTGCTGGAAATTCGGGCACATATCTTCCCGCTATACTTCGAACGCCACATGCCAAGATTGCAGCAGTCCACTGCATCCAGATACTCCATGTGTGCCTCTTCCCACTTCTATCAACTGTGGAGAGCAGCAGTCCCCCTGCTCGCCAGACTGCACAGTACTCCAAAAGGAGCGGAAAATCATGGAGTACAAGACCCTGAACCGGTTGACTTACCAAGATGCTAAACGTAAATTTGAATGATTTACACTCTGTTTGGATGACGCCCACATATGCTGCAGCTACATTATCATCCCGTCACAGGTACCAGTCGTACCTCACACCGCGCCACTAACAGTGGGCCCTCTGGGCCTCTAGAATGCATCTGCCCCCTTCCGTTGCTCCCAAAGTACGTACTTAGGGAGCAAGGCCCACCCCAAACGCAGGGGACATTGATTCCCTCCCCCCAGCCGGAGAAACAACAGCCTCCTCTGGCTCCTCTCATGTGGAGAGGGTACCTTGGTCCCTTGGGACCCTCTCTCCCAAGGTCTCCACTAATGCCACAACGGACACTCTCTACTGGCTAGAGAAGCCAAAAGCTGCTGCACAAAGAGCTTCGCAGTCTTCCTCCATGCCTGAAGCTACTTCAGAGAAGTTCTCCCAGAGAGTCCCTAAAGAGAAGCAAGAGGGCAAGCAAAGAAGTCAGCTAAGAAAAAGTACCAACTGGTGGCCCCCACATCACCACTCCCTACCATTCTGCCCCTGTGGATGAGGTGGAGATCTCAGCATCCCCTGAGGAGCTGGATCTCGCTGATGCTCCATCCACAATAGGAATGGATACAAATACTCAATCGGTAGCAGCAGGTGACCCTGAGGCACAACCTGCCTCCTTGCAAGCTTCATGCTTTCCTAGTCTCACAATAACATCATCTTCCAGTGGAATTACTAGGGTTTTTCCACCACCTGGCTGAGCTACGAAGTTAAGCCTTACACCTGCTTTCTGCATTGCCCCCCAAGAAACCTAGTTCCTGGCAATGAGAACCCCTGCCCTCCATGGCGTTATGGTATATTACAAGAACTGTAGCGACTGTAATAGAGCGTCAGGTGGAGTCTGTGTCTATGTCCTGAATTCAGTATGCAGTGAACCTGTGCCCCTTCAAACCCCTCTTGAAGCTGTGGCTGTCAGGATAAGGACGAAGCAGGAAATAACTGTCTGCAACGTATATCTTCCTCCAGAGGGTGCAGTACCCCTGAACTCATTGGCTGCACTGGTTCATCGACTCCCTAAACCTTTCCAACTTTTGGGAGATTTTAACACCCATAACTCCTTGTGGAGTAGCACCATGCTTACTGGCTCAGGTAGAGATTGCAAAACTTCCCTGTATCATCTCGACCTCTGCCTCTTAATTACTGGGGCCCACACACATTTCAGTGACGTTCATGGTACTTACTTGGTCATTGATTTATCCCTCTGCAGTGCAGGACTTCTCCCATCTGTCCATTGGAGCGCCCATGATGACTTGTGTGGCAGTGACCACTTTCCCATCTTCCTGTCACTCTCCCAACGCCATTCCCCCACTCGTCTAGCAAGATGGGCTTTAAACAAGGCAGACTGGGAAGTTTTCACCTCTGTTGTCACCATTGAATCTCCTCCACATGGTACCATCAATGTGGTAGTTGAACGGGCCACCAGAACGACCATTTCTGATCCCTTGTTCTTTAGGGTGCCCCCCCCCCCCCCCCCCAGCGAAAATCAGTACCTTGGTGGTCGCCAGAAATCGCTGAGGCCATTAAAGAGCGTCGGCTAGCTCTACAGCGACATAAGCGGCACCCTTCCCTAGAGCACCTAATGGCTTTTATAGGACTCCATACCCACGTTTGCCAGCTTATAAAAAGATGGAAACAGGAATGTTGGGAGAGGTACTTCTCGACCATTGGGTGCCATACATCATCTTCCCAGACCGCGACAGGTGTCACTGGCATTAACATCAATGGTGTGTTATCCACAGATGCAAATTCAATTGCTGAGCACTTTGCTGAGCACTGTGCTCGAGCCTCCACTTCGGAGAATTATCCCCCAGCATTTCGCACCTTAAACCGCAGATGGAAAGGAAAGCCCTCTCGGTAAATGAACGTCACAGTGAACCCTATAATGCTCCATTAACAGAGTGGGAGCTCCTCAGCATCCTTGCACATTGCCAACACTGATCAGATCCACAGTCAGATGACCAATCTTGTCATCTTTAGCCAGATCTGGTGTAATGGCATATTTCCATCGCAAAGGCGAGACAGCCCATCATTCCACTGCTGAAACCCGGCAAAAATCCGATTGATGTGGATAGCTATCGGCACATCAGCCTCACCAACGTTCTTTGTAAGCTGTTAGAATGTATGATAAGTCGGCGGTCGTCTTGGGTCCTGCAGTCACGTGGCCTACTGGCTCCACGCCAGGGCGGTTTTCGCCAGGGTCGTTCTACCACTAATGATCTAGTTTCCCTCGAGTCTACCATCCGAACAGCCTTTTCCAGACACCAATACCTGGTTGCCGTCTTTTTTGCTTTACGAAAAGCCTGCGAAATGACCAGAAGACATCATATTCTTACCACTTTATACGAGTTGAGTCTCCAGAGACCGCTCCCGATTTTTATTCAAAATTTCCTATTGCTCCGTACTTTCCATGTCCAAGTTGGTGCCTCCCCAAGTTCCCCCCATATCCAGGAGAATGGGGTCCTGCAGGGCTCTGTATTGAGCGTATATTTCTAGCGGCCATTAACGGTCAGGAAGCAACTGTCGGGCCTTCCGTCTCACCTTCTCTGTATGCAGACGACTTCTGCATTTTGTATTGCTGCTCCAGTACTGGTGTCGCTGAGCGGCGCCTACAGGAAGCCATCCACAAGGCATAGTCATGGGCTCTTGCGACTTTTCAGCTGCGAAGTCACGTGTCATGCACTTCTGTCAGCGTCATACCGTTCATCTGGAACCAGAACTTTACCTTAATGACGATCCACTCACTGTAGTCGAGACATATCGATCTTAGGACTGATTTTCGACGCCTGATTGACGTTGCTTCCTCACCTTCGTCAGCTTAAGCGGAAGTGTTGGCAGCACCTCAATGCCCTCTGCTGCCTGAGCAACACCAACTGGGATGCAGATCGCGCTACGCTGCTGCAGCTCTACAGGACCCTTGTTCAATGTCTTTGACTATGGGAGTCTGGTTTACGGTTCGGCGTACCCCTCAGCGTTGCGTTTACTCGACCCTGTGCACCACTGTGGCATTCGACTAGCAACGGGAGCTTTTAGGACGAGGCTGGTAACCAGCATCCTGGTGGAGGCCGGAGTCCCTCCTTTGAAGGTTAGGCGTTCACAACTGCTCGCTAGTTCCTTTTCTCCTGAGCATCCGAATTACCGTCTCCTTTTCCCACACGCGGCGGTTCATCTCCAGCATCGGAGGCCAAGGTCAGGGCTTACAATTGCGGCTCGTGTTCGATCTCTTCTGTCTGAAGTGGAGTCCTTGACATTACCACCTGTACTTGAGGTCCATTCACGTACACCTCCATTGTGTACACCTAAGCCGAAGCTTCACCTGGACCTTTCACAAGGTCCTAAAGACTCAGTTAACCCCACAGCTCTCTGCTGTCACTCACTCTCGATTCTTGGCATGTACTAGGACTATGAAGTGGTATACACCGACTGCTCGATGGCTGATGGTCACATTGGCTTCGTGTATGTTCATAGAGGACACATTGAACAGCACTTCTTGCCAGATGGCTGCAGTGTTTTCACTGCAGAACTGGCGGCCATTTCTCGTGCTCTTGAGCACATCCGCTCATGCCCTGGTAAGTCGTTTCTTCTGTGTACTGACTCCTTGAGCAGCCTACAAGATATCAACCAGTGCTACCCCCGCCATCCTTTGGTAGCGACAATCCAGGAGTCCATCTATGCCCTGGAACGGTCCAGTCGTTCCGTGGTGTTTGTGTGGGACCCAGGCCACGTCGGAATCCCAGGAAATGAACTTGCTGCTTCTGGAGATCGGCATCCCCGTAACTGAACTGTGATCATTATTACACCGCAAGGTTTTTCAGTTTTGGGAGACGGAATGGCATAATCTCAGTACGCAAAACAAACTGCGTGCTATTAAGGAGAGTACGAATGTGTGGAAGTCCTCTATTTGGGCCTCTTGCAGGGACTCTGTGGTTCTCTGCCGGCTCCGCATTGGCCGTACGCGGATGATATATGGCTACCTCCTCAGTCGCAAGGACCCACCTCACATATGACTGTCGTCCACATCTTGCTGGACTGCCCACTTTTAGCCTCTCTGCGGCGGAATTTTAACATTCCCAGCACCCTACATTGGGTGTTGGGCAGTAGTGCCTCAATAGCAGATTTAGTTTTACGTTTTATTTGTGAGGGGGATTTTTATCTCACCATCTAAGGGTGGGCATTGAGCCTTCTGTCTAAGGCCGCCACTCTCCCTCCATTCCAACTCTGTCGCACTTTCTTTGCAATTGTTTGCCCTGGTGATAGTCTTTTTCCTACATGTGTTCATCTCGCCTTGTATTTGTGGGGTGTACATTTTAATGTGCTACAGAGTGGCTGGCTCATCCTCTTTTATTATTGTTATCAGCCAATCCAGACCATTTGCTCCATGGTTTCAATACCTCCTTCTACTCTTCATTGTGGTGTATTTTTTCACCGTTTTTTGTTCATTCCATTCGTTTTCTTTTTAGGCGTAGTTCCACATTCCTTTTCTCGCTTTTACTTTCGCAAACGTACTTTGGGTGTTTTTGTACGTTGACCCCTGCTCGCGTCAGAAAAAAGGGACTGATGGCCCTGTAGTTTGGTCCCTTTATACCCCAAACCAACCAACCAACCAACCGTCCTGGCCACCTCTCACTGTCTCTGGCGGGAGTACCCTACGTATACACTTCAACAGAGGTCGCTAAATTAACATGACCTCACTGCCTGCGATTCTGATTGGCAGTATATCTTTTTAAGCAGCCACACTGAGAGCTCCCCCTCTCCCTTACCCCCGGCGCCCCCCTTCCCCAGATTCAGTGAAACTACAGCCTTACTCTGGAAGACTGCAGTGAGGAAATTACATCGAAGTAGCACGACGCTGCTAAGTATTATTACGTAGTTACCAGTGATTTATCGAATTTTAACAGCGTTCAAGATAAGTTGTTTCTATCAAGAACAATACTCTCATTCTATAAAGGGTGTTCATTTTAACTGAAGACATTGAAATACCTTGAAAACTACTCATCAGATCAAAAAGTAATAATTCCAAGCAGTTTTTCTAGGAGAGCGATAACCAGTGATATCACAATCGATCCCCCCTGCCAATCCCAATCCGTTCGAGGGTGGCGGGGTGGGGGGGACTTTGACATCTTCTGTGGGACGACCGGTTTTTTATTGCAGATTACGATCCTACGGCAAAATCTAACAGCCGCTACTCGACACGCCACTGTGACCGTGGCTCCAGGCTACTCTCATTTACCAGTTAGAGTAAGTGTTCAAAAGTAGTACCGTCAACTTCAAAATGATCTGCTTTTCAAATGACCGTACACAGGAGAGAGGTATATCTGCGGTAATGTCAGCACAGGCGTTTCTGATGCGGCCGACTATGTCTTCGGGGCCTGTTGCCACTTGCAGGTACACCTTATCTTTTAAATATCCCCCACAGAAAGAAATTCGACTTCAAACTCGGTGGCCTATCTGGACGATTAATAGGGCCACCTCTGCCGATCCACCGACCAGTGCAAACACTGTATAATACCTCCTGTGGCTCAATTGCTCAATGCGCTGGGTAACCTTTATGCTGAAACAACAAACGTTGTTGAATGTCCAGGGCAACATCCTGCAGCAGTACCGGTAGTTGATGTTCCAAAAACGTTCAAGATTTGCGTCTGTTCAAGGTGCCGTTCGTAAAATACGGACTGATGTGTTTGTTCGCCATGATGCTATCTATGCGTTAATCGACCAAGGACGTTGATCAACTTTCAGTAACCAGCGGGAACTGTGTACACTCTCTTAATGCAGGTTATGCCAGTTAACGCTAGGATCATAAAAAAACAGTACCCCGTCAAAGAACGTTGGGGTCGTTTACGTTTTCTGACATGCCCATACACAAAAGACTATCCGGTTATGGAAGTCGGCGCCACGAAGTTCTTGCTGCAGTAACTAGTGGTATGGATGATAGTTATGACGATGAAGTATACCTACGTATAAATCGGAATCGTGGTGTAACTGCCGGGCGCTTATCGGTGGATTGTGGTGCACTACCGCTAGTAAAACTAATTCACTAGCTTCTCCTGGAACACGTTTGCTTCGTTTCCTTCTGTCGGTCTGTGCCCTGACAACAGGACTTCACAACCTTGTAAAAACCGATCGAGAGCGAACTTCCTCTCGCTAACGCCATGCATGGAAGGCAACAGCAGCTTTAACATTTTTTCTACATTCTATGTAAATCAAGCTGCTTTAAACTATTTCTTCTGTGGTTGCAACATTCATCGTCCACGTGCACGTTAGTTCTTCAAATAATAGGACCGTGTGCAGGCAATAAACACTGCGCAAGTATTGTAATGCTGAGAGTTGCTATCTGTTCTACGTATGCTCCGGTCACAGTGTATTGCCTGTTATCATGCGTCGTATTTCGCTACACAGCCAAGGTGGGACACCGAGTTGTCCCCAGGGCGATATGTCGGAGGAGTACAACGTTGCGGATGAGATTTCCAATTAGAAGTTATGAAATACTGGCTTGTCATACTCTTGCAGTATAAACATTGGGTCTCACATGCCGCTGGATATTCAAGTGTCATTGAGTAGCATGTCGTAAATTACGATTGTGTTCCGATTTCTATCCCTCCGACTACAGCGCCAACTGCAGCGAAATGAAGAAAATGCTTCAGACAAAACGTATGTAGATTTTATCGTACGATCGTAATCTGCAATAAGAAAAGAAGGTTTCTACTGAAGATTTCGACGTTCCCCCCTGCCACCCACGCACGTGGTGGGGTGGCGGGTCGAGTGTGGCATCGTTGGATGCCACCACAGAGACACAACTTGGAATTGTAACTTATTTTGATCCGATGTGTGGTTTTCGAGACATTTCAGTGTCTTCAGTTGAAATGAACACCCTGTGTAGCTCAGCACGTGAATGACTGCGATGAGTGTACTGTGGTGCTGGGTTTGTGTTATTATGGATGAAAAGCAGGGAGTGGGTGAAACCCGTTGCCGGCACGCAGCCTACTCTTCGCGAACACCATCAGGGGATCCGCCGAGCCTAATGTCACCATCGGACTGACGGCTCATCAAGTGTTGCATACCCTCACTTCGTGAGACTAGCTGACCAAACACTGCAAGCGCAAATTCCATCTATCATCAGCATTCGAACGGCGTACCTCGGGGTCAAGCACCACCGCACAAGCGTACGTTAGCGACCTCGGCTGCGGAGGCGGGGCATTACTGAGCGAATACTCAGCAATTCCAAATTTGATAATAATTCCTCAGCCATCGTACAGAAATGTGTGCACTATTATGTGGGTTCGATCTTCAAAAGGCTTCCTGCAGAACTGAAACTTTTAAAAAATAAAATTCTCCAGAAATGATAGGTTTATGTTAGCCTTACAGGTGCCAAGAACTACGCGATCCCGGCGAGCCGCATCATGGCCACTGCAGGGCCTACACGTGGAGGCAACCCACGACCAGTGCTGCCACATAAAAACGGACGCCGGGATCAGTGACCTCCCCTGTGTGTTCGCCGTTCTCTTTACGGTTTTTTCGCGTCTGTACAGTATCGGAGTTCAGGTTGTGTTTTCTGGTATCGACTTCTGTACGCCCTTAGGACAACCATTGCTGTGGAAAATTGTACACTAACATTTTCTTTGAGACTATAGCAGAAATGTTTCATATTGTCAGTCAGTATCGGTTACCGTTGGTCATAATTGAACTTGAATAGAAAAAGATAAGAATTTACTTTGTCAATTCTATGAATAGCGAAAAACATAAAGAGGCAAAAAGGAAATTACTTTCTACAACAATTGAAAGCAGTACTGGGTAATGCTTTGTCGAACTGGATAAAAGTGCAGGGTTCAAGTGTTACTTTATGACTATTACCTTACTGCTTTCGTGCATATACTACAGTAACATCTTGGTTAAAAATTCGTTTTTAATTAAAAGATTTAAAAAAATAATCAAACTGTTGTCATAATAAGAAACTTCATGAGAAGCCTAAAGACAAATGATGTATTAAAATAAATTCATGTATCAAAAGATGTGGTAAAACCTCAAAGTAAAACTTTTGTTTTATGTAAGTTTTACAAAACCTTAAACGGCTTTGAAACCAGGAAATTTATGCGGAAACATTGAGCGCAAATTTTCAGCAGATTATTATATCTATTATAATAACAGAAACAAAAATAATCTGAAGTCCACAATCGAAAGAGAGCAGGAAGCTCTGACATTTGAACTCGCGTACTGTCCATGGCTCGCTAATTACAGGGCCGTATCGCCGGATGGACTACCACGGCGACCAGCAGGACGACATGGCAGCCGCAACAAACACCTCAACTCAGCAAATCTCCATTAAACTGAAGTAAGCAAACGTGGAGAACCCATAGTGACCGTTCAGTAGCTTATCACTTCCCTTTACTTCCACCATATAAATTTCTAGCTCTTCCAGGACGTCAGGATGGGTATTGTTGGTGACTGCAAGTAGAACTTGAAGATGTTCTTTAGTAGTGCCTACGGTTTGTCGCTCCTTTCCGTGTATAGAGCCAGTACCATTTTTTTACTGACCTGAGAATACTCTTTGCAATGCATGTTGTGTGATCTTCCGTCCCGGTTAATGTAACTTTGGTCACTGTACTGAAACGATATGTTATATGCCTTTTTTTGCATATGTATTTATTTTAACTAGAAGTCTGTGTTGAATCTTAGTCCTCACGTTAGTTAGTTAGTGGGTTTCATGTTCTGACAAGGGAACCTCCCCATCGCACCCCCCTCAGATGTAGTTAAAAGTTGGCACAGTGGATAGGCCTTGAAAAACTGAATCCAGATCAATCGAGAAAACAGGAAGAAGTTGTGTGGAGCTATGAAAAAATAAGCAAAATATACAAACTGAGTAGTCAATGCGCAACATAGGCAACATCACGGACAATGTGAGCTCTAGAGCGCCGTGGTACTGTGGTTAGCGTGAGCGGCTGCAGAATGAGAGATCCTTGGTTCAAGTCATCCATCGACTGAAAAGATTAATTTTTTATTTTCGGACAATTATTATCTGTCCGTCCGTCCGTCCGATGCGAGGTAACTGCGCCGGAGTATGGGGACGCCACATCTAAACAAACATCGAAACACACGACGTCAGTCGACTACAGCGCATGGAAGAGAGAGTATTCCTGCTAACGAGGCTCTCTGGCTGGCAGTTGACTGTTCGCTACTTTGGACGAGAGTGCATTAAATACGTGAGATGTATTCCGTGGGCAATGTGAATCCAGCAAATATAGCTCGCGACTTCAATAACAATCGCACGGTTTTGCGGTGCGGTCGCAAAACACAGGCGCTAAACTTATTACAGTGAACAGTGACGTCAGTGAACGATCGGACTGATCATAACTTGGCGAAAATAAAGAAAGTAAAATTTTCACTCGAGGGATGCGAAAATAAAAAAAGTAAAATTTTTACTGGAGGGAAGACTTGAACCAAGATCCGCCAGTTCTACAGCGGCTCACGCTAACCACGGGACCACGGCGCTCCTAACGTTATACTTCCCTTCATGTTGCTTATATTGGAAATGGAGTACTCAGTTTGTATATTTTGGTTATTTTTTTCATAGTTCCACACAACTTCTTCTTGTTTTCTCGATTGATCTGTGTTCAGTTTTTCAAGGCCTATCCACTGTGCCAACTTATAACTAAATCTGAGGGGGGTGCGATGGGGAGGTTCCCTTGTGAGGATCATTTGTACGATAAATCGTAATGATAAGGAACGAGTCATTTTACATTCCCATTGCAAATTAAGTTGCAAATATGGCTATATGCTGAATACAAAAGTAGTTCCTACCAAGCATCTTTACACATAACAATAACATAAATTTCTCTACGGTGTAGAAGGAGAAACTGTTTCGGTGTGTTTTATTGGTTGTTCTGAAAGCGATATTAGTTCCTTTCCTGCAGAAGACATACTCTACCTCGTCCAATGTGCTGCCTGCGTATATTATGTCAAATATTTTCCTTTAAGTTTTTGCTTGACTATGTGTATTTTTTTGTTGTTTTACTTTGCATTTGAATTGCATACCTCATTCTGCATTTTCTGTTCGTCGTTGTCATTTCTTTGCCTAAAAAAATCACTTCTATCTCTGTTTCTGGTTGGAATGAGTTAATTTCAATCGGTGCGGAAAGTAATTTTTTTTAGGGTGGCCTTCTGACAAAGTAAAACAGATACTATTTTCTTGTCCTTGTTCCGATAACGATTAACAGTGAAAGGTATGATTTAACAATATTGTCACATCGTAACGACAACCAAGTCCAAACCTTAAAGTTGGATCGCCAATAAAGTAAAGCACTTAGGACAGAAAGCACGTTTATTACGAACACTAAAGTACGGTTAGAACAAATATGAACTCCTGGACGGAGAGTGCTGCTTTTTATACGCAGAGTGAACATTCCAGAATGAACAAACATTACAAACACAAAAAATTCTGACAAGTTTCCAGGAATGAAAAGTATTAAATAACAAATTAGTGTTGGTAGTTGTGTTTGAATTGACGACACGCAACACGTCAGACAGCGACACTAACCTATACTCCCCACTTCATGCAGCAGGACGGCAATATGAATCATTGTTTGTGACTGAATAAAAGAAAATAGTGTATAGTCACAACATTCACGACAAAACGTCATTTTTTTCCAAAAGCTGACGGCACGATGTTTCGGACAGGGAAGCTTAAGGCAGTCCTGTGCAACTATGTGAGTATTCTGTCATTTCGCGGAACATTAATTTTGTGTCTAGATTGTGTGCAACAAGGGGCGCTGAGTCCACACTCCACATTCCACGACAATATCAATCTATATTACGTAAAGACATCCTGTACCAGGCACTCACTGTTAAAGGTAAACGATGTTGTTGTTGTTGTTGTGGTCTTCAGTCCTGAGACTGGTTTGATGCAGCTCTCCATGCTACTCTATCCTGTGCAAGCTTTTTCATCTCCCAGTACCTACTGCAACCTACATCCTTCTGAATCTGCTTAGTGTATTCATCTCTTGGTCTCCCTCTACGATTTTTACCCTCCACGCTGCCCTCCAATACTAAATTGGTGATCCCTTGATGCCTCAGAACATGTCCTACCAACCGATCCCTTCTTCTGGTCAAGTTGTGCCACAAACTTCTCTTCTCCCCAATCCTATTCAATACTTCCTCATTAGTTACATGATCTACCCATCTAATCTTCAGCATTCCTCTGTAGCACCACATTTCGAAAGCTTCTATTCTCTTCTTGTCCAAACTATTTATCGTCCATGTTTCACTTCCATACATGGCTACACTCCATACGAATACTTTCAGAAATGACTTCCTGACACTTAAATCAATACTGGATGTTAACAAATTTCTCCTCTTCAGAAACGCTTTCCTTGCCATTGCCAGCCTACATTTTATATCCTCTCTACTTCGACCATCATCAGTTATTTTGCTCCCCAAATAGCAAAACTCCTTTACTACTTTAAGCGCCTCATTTCCTAATCTAATTCCCTCAGCATCACCCGACTTAATTAGACTACATTCCATTATCCTTGTTTTGCTCTTGTTGATGTTCATCCTATATCCTCCTTTCAAGACACTGTCCATTCCATTCAACTGCTCTTCCAAGTCCTTTGCTGTCTCTGACAGAATTACGATGTCATCGGCGAACCTCAAAGTTTTTATTTCTTCTCCATGAATTTTAATACCTACTCCGAATTTTTCTTTTGTTTCCTTTACTGATTGCTCAATATACAGATTGAACAACATCGGGGAGAGGCTACAACCCTGTCTTACTCCCTTCCCAACCACTGCTTCCCTTTCATGTCCCTCGACTCTTATAACTGCCATCTGGCTTCTGTACAAATTGTAAATAGCCTTTCGCTCCCTGTATTTTACCCCTGCCACCTTTAGAATTTGAAAGAGAGTATTCCAGTCAACATTGTCAAAAGCTTTCTCTAAGTCTACAAATGCTAGAAACGTAGGTTTGCCTTTCCTTAATCTTTCTTCTAAGATAAGTCGTAAGGTCAGTACTGCCTCACGTGTTCCAGTGTTTCTACGGAATCCAAACTGATCTTCCCCGAGGTTGGCTTCTACTAGTTTTTCCATTCGTCTGTAAAGAATTCGTGTTAGTATTTTGCAGCTGTGACTTATTAAGCTGATAGTTCGGTAATTTTCACATCTGTCAACACCTGCTTTCTTTGGGATTGGAATTATTATATTCTTCTTGAAGTCTGAGGGCATTTCGCCTGTTTCATACATCTTGCTCACCAGATGGTAGAGTTTTGTCAGGACTGGCTCTCCCACGGCCGTCAGTAGTTCCAATGGAATGTCGTCTACTCCTGGGGCCTTGTTTCGACTCAGGTCTTTCAGTGCTCTGTCAAACTCTTCACGCAGTATCGTATCTCCCATTTCATCTTCATCTACACCCTCTTCCATTTCCATAATTTTGTCCTCAAGTACATCGCCCTTGTATAGACCCTCTATATACTCCTTCCACCTTTCTGCTTTCCCTTCTTTGCTTAGAACTGGGTTTCCATCTGAGCTCTTGATATTCATACAAGTCGTTCTCTTATCTCCAAAGGTCTCTTTAATTTTCCTGTAGGCGGTATCTATCTTATCCCTAGTGAGATAGGCCTCTACATCCTTACATTTGTCCTCTAGCCATCTCTGCTTAGCCATTTTGCACTTCCTGTCGATCTCATTTTTGAGACGTTTGTATTCCTTTTTGCCTGTTTCACTTACTGCATTTTTATACTTTCTCCTTTCAACAATTAAATTCAATATTTCTTCTGTTACCCAAGGATTTCTACTAACCCTCGTCTTTTTACCTACTTGATCCTCTGCTGCCTTCACTACTTCATCCCTCAAAGCTACCCATTCTTCTTCTACTGTATTTATTTCCCCAATTCCTGTCAATTGCTCTCTTATGCTCTCCGCGAATCTCTGTACAACCTCTGGTTCTTTTAGTTTATCCAGGTCCCATCTCCTTAAATTCCCACCTTTTTGCAGTTTCTTCAGTTTTAATCTACAGGTCATAACCAATAGATTGTGGTCAGAGTCCACATCTGCCCCTGGAAATGTCTTACAATTTAAAACCTGGTTCCTAAATCTCTGTCTTACCATTATATAATCTATCTGATACCTTTTAGTATCTCCAGGGTTCTTCCATGTATACAACCTTCTTTCATGATTCTTAAACCAAGTGTTAGTTATGATTATGTTGTGCTCTGTGCAAAATTGTACCAGGCGGGTTCCTCTTTCATTTCTGTCCCCCAATCCATATTCACCTATTGTGTTTCCTTCTCTCCCTTTTCCTACACTCGAATTCCAGTCACCCATGACTATTAAATTTTCGTCTCCCTTCACAATCTGAATAATTTCTTTTATTTCATCATACATTTCTTCAATTTCTTCATCATCTGCAGAGCTAGTTGGCATATAAACTTGTACTACTGTAGTAGGTGTGGGCTTCGTATCTATCTTGGCCACAATAATGCGTTCACTATGCTGTTTGTAGTAGCTTACCCGCATTCCTATTTTCCTATTCATTATTAAACCTACTCCTGCATTCCCCCTATTTGATTTTGTGTTTATAACCCTGTAGTCACCTGACCAGAAGTCTTGTTCCTCCTGCCACCGAACTTCACTAATTCCCACTATATCTAACTTCAACCTATCCATTTCCCTTTTTAAATTTTCTAACCTACCTGCCCGATTAAGGGATCTGACATTCCACGCTCCGATCCGTAGAACGCCAGTTTTCTTTCTCCTGATAACGACATCCTCTTGAGTAGTCCCCGCCCGGAGATCCGAAGGGGGGACTATTTTACCTCCGGAATATTTTACCCAAGAGGACGCCATCATCATGTAATCATACAGTAAAGCTGCATGCCCTCGGGAAAAATTACGGCTGTAGTTTCCCCTTGCTTTCAGCCGTTCGCAGTACCAGCACAGCAAGGCCGTTTTGGTAAACGATATCAAGAGATTAATTATAAGAGAGAAATATATGAAATAAGTCTGATAAAATGAGAAGAAGGAGTGCGCGCTAAAGAGCGAACAAATGTTGTTGTTGTTGTTGTTGTTGTTGTTGTTGTGGTGCTGGTCTTCGACTGATTTCATACAGAAATCCTTGCTACTTCTTCCTGTGCTAGCCTCTTCATCTCTGGATAACTACCGCAACCTATGTCTGTACCTACTTACTTTATTCAAGTCTTCGTTTTCCTTTACAGTTTTTACCCCAAACTTCCTTCCATCACCAAAATGACAATTCCCTCTTGCATCGGGGTGTTCCCTATCGGCCTATGGCTTCTTTTAGTCAATCTGAGCCATAAAGTCCTTTTCTCTCCTCATGCTGTATTCAACCAAGTCATCTAATCTACAGCATTTTGTAGCATAACATTTCAAAGTTTTCTGTTGTCTTCTTGTGTGAACTACTTGTCGTGCACTTTTCAATTTCAAACAAGGCCATACTACACACAAATATCTTTAGAAAAGTAGTCGTAAAATTTAAATCTACTTCATATGTTTGCACGTTTCTCTTTTTCATAAATGTTGTTCTTGCTGTTGCCAGTCGGCATTTTATATCCCCCTACTTCAGACGTCATCAGTTATTTTTCTGACCAAATAGAAAAACTCATTTACTACTTTCGGTGTATTGTTTCCTGATGTAACTCCCTCAGTATCACCTGAATTAATTCGACACTATCCCATCACCGTCGCTTTACTTGTACTGAAAGTTATTTTATAAGTTCTTTCCGAGAATCTTTCTGAGATCTGGATGGCGAGCACAATCATTATTAAAAATATTGTCGAAAAATAAATTGAAACAACATGTGTACGTGTTTTAGTAATTAATTGTCACCATCTGGCTCCCGCCATGTAACACCATCAGCAAATTAATCACATTTACTAGAAAAAAGTCAGGAACGTCACCTACTGAGAGCTATCACACGTATTAGGTGAATTTAAGTGCTATGACCTCCGAAAACACCCCATGGTGTTCTCCACGACTACATAATAAACGAGCACTTCGCTATTGGCTGTTATTAAATTACTTTTCATACAAACATCCTGTAGCAACAAATTTTAAAAAGTAACATTTTGTACAGATTTTCTATGCGATATGGTGCCAGTTTTCCATTGATCCAGCAGTGAGCTTAGACGGAACTGCTCAGGACTTGATGAACACACTGTGGAGGGACGTCAGATTTTAATATCACGACGACAGCGAAACGCGGCCCTCCGTAAATAGGCCCTAGATATTGGAGATTCGATGGGACGGAATAAGGCCCCAGATTTAAATTCAACGCGGAAATAACATTTGAGTACGAAAAGGGAAAAAAGAATTAGAAAGAGAAAACTTTTCTTTGCTTAGCTCTGTCTCCCTGGGACTGCAGACCGGCATAAAACGGTTATACCAGTTCAGAATTATGTATGTAAGTTGTTCCGGGAAATGCAATTGTAGCGTGGAATAAGAAACACTGACATGAATGCAAATAGTCTCATAACAGGCTATTGCAATATTCATAACCACACGAAAGCCATGTATCGGGTATGTTGATTGCTTAGCAGACTATCTGATGAAGGACTAAAAAATGGAGAAGACTAAACAAGCGGCTTGCACATGCAAAGTTCTTTACTGTTATGCTATGAATCTAAACGTGGTGTCCACCATGTGGTTCTTTTGAGGTGTTTTAGTGTGATTGCAACTATCCATAACAACAGAAGTAAATGAATCGCCAGCTTACAAACGGTGTGAAATCAAGCAGCATAACACAAAATGAAATAAGGATTCACAATCACGGCAGCCCGAGAACACACACACTGGAGACGGACGACCCGAAGCTTCAACGAAGCCCTTTGCAACCAAGAAATAGCCTAGAGATCAATTTAGTTAGGATTTTGTTTACGTCTCCGGTATTTAAGTGTTTTGTATACTTTCCAAGCAGGATGATAAGCAGGAAATGCGTCTCACACAAAATAATGTAAGTAGCCCGTAAACAGTATGTCTGGTTGCAGTTAACGAACATAGTTTTGATTGTAAGATAACAAAGTAAACCTAATACCGCTAATATAGCAAATGATAATTGCAGCACATTATTTAATTAGAGCTTCTTTACAAATTCTTAGAATGCTTATGACTGCCGTAAATATACAGAGTTTCACTTGTAATATAGCCACGGAAATCTAATATTCCCAGTAATGCAATTAATAACTCTGAAATGTTATTTACATATTGTTACGTTATAAATTCTTAGAAAGCTTTCAGTGTAACTACCTTTTATCTATGACATGCGACGCAGTAGTAATGAAGGGAAGTGTGAGCCAGAAAATGTTGCTTTTCGTTTTTTCTTTTTATCTCCGATCTTGATCGCAAACGTACTTCAGTTTACTATTGAATTCGGTTTATGATGCTGATCTTCAGATCTGTTTCATGATATAAAATACAAATTCATATAAATCTGCAATGTAAACTACACACGGTCACATACTAGACAGTGCTGCCACAAGTGCTTAGGTATTAAACATAGACTAAATAAACGTATCTGAATGTAAGCAGCTAAAGAAGTCCATGAAATTAAAACAACTACGCCATGAATGCGACGGCAATCTAAATCAAATGGAGAATACATCCAGTATGTCGAGAAATAAAAACTGTAATGTGTAGTCCAGCATTTTGAGACTTCATACACAAACAGTCCACTAATAAGAATGTTTATTATTTTTATACCATTTACTTATTTTGTACGTCCAGCTCTGTAGGACCAAATTGAGGAGAAAACCTCCGTGGTCATGCAACGTGTCAGTACATGAAATTACAACGGAAAAGTAATAATAGATTAAATGAACTGTTTATGAATCCTAAAAAGACGACATGATATAAGTTTATATAAATGCAGTCAACAATTTAACTCAGGAATCAGCATAATTTTTCAAGGAAAATGGAAAAGGGAAAAGGGGGACCCGTGAGGAAACTCTTTAGTCTATAATCGAAAACGCGTGAATTACTGCTAAGATCTTTTAATTCTTGTGGTAGCTTACTGAAAATGGGTGCAGCACAATATTACACGCCCTTCTGCACATGAGTCAACGAGGTGCGTTCCAAATGCAGATTGGATTTCTGCCTTGTATTAACTGAGTGAAAGCTGCCAATTCTTAGGAATAAGCTGATATTTTTAACAAAAAATGACATTAAAGGATATATATACCGGGTGATCAAAAAGTCAGTATAAATTTGAAAACTTAATAAACCACGGAATAGTGTAGATAGAGAGGTAAAAATTGACACACATGCTTGGAATGACATTGGGTTTTATTAGAACCACCCCATATTGTTAGACGCGTGAAAGATATCTTGCGCGCGACGTTTGGTGATGATCGTGTGCTCAGCCGCCACTTTCGTCATGCTTGGCCTTCCAGGCCGCCGGACCTCAGCCCATGCGATTATTGGCTTTGGGGATACCTGAAGTCGCAAGTGTATCGTGATCGACCGACATCTCTAGGGATGCTGAAAGACAACATCCGACGCCAATGCCTCACCATAACTCCGGACATGCTTTACAGTGCTGTTCACAACATTATTCCTCGACTACAGCTATTGTTGAGGTATGACGGTAAACATATTGAGCATTTCCTGTAAAGAACATCATCTTTGCTTTCTCTTATTTTGTTATGCTAATTATTGCTATTCTGATCAGATGAAGCGCCATCTGTCGGACATTTTTGAAGTTTTGTATTTTTTTGGTTCTAATAAAACCCCATGTCATTCCAAGCATGTGTGTCAATTTGTACCTCTCTATCTACATTATTCCGTGATTTATTCAGTTTTCAGATTTATACTGACTCTTTGATCACCCGATATATATATATATATATATATATATATATATATATATATATATATATATTCTGATGTTGACTTCTCCATATATATATATATATATATATATATATATATATATATATATATATATATATATATATACGGAGAAGGCGACGTCAGAATACCCAAACTAATGAACAGGGGTCCACAAGAGATTCGCGAACTTCACCTCTTCTTCTTCTTCCCCGAACCCCACGTTTCTGAGCCAAATCTTTCCTTCGGCCGGCCGCTGTGGCTGAGCGGTTCTAGGCGCTTACGTCTGCCACCGCGCTGCTGCTACGGTCGCAGGTTCGAATCCTGCCTCGAGCATGGATTAGATTAGTTGGTTAGGTTTAAGTAGTTCTAAGTTTATGGGACTGATGACCTCAGATGTTAAGTCCCATAGTGCTTAGAGCCATTTGAACCTATACCCTTTGAGAGTGGGAAGAGGCACCCCAAAATATAATACGTTAAGTCACAAGCGAATGAAAATATGCAAAGTAAATTTTGCAAAACTGTCGCTTACTTCAGACACTGCTTTAATAGTACCAATGGCAGCGTTAGGTCTTCAAACAAGATTCTGAACATGAGCTTTCCACTAGTGATTATTGTCCATCTGAACAAGAAATTTCAACTATTCAGTCTCACAAACCATATGTGTAATTAAAACATCACGTTTTGTTGAATTGTCTGTTAGAAACTGTAAAAACTGAGTCTTATTGTGATTTAGCGTTAGTTTATTATCAGCAAACCATAAAGTTATGTCTTGAAGCGCACTGTTTGAAACACTGCCAATGTTTGCACGCAACGAACTTTATTGTCAAGGTAGTGTCATCAGCAAACATAAATATTCGTAGAATCGCCTGTAATACTAGAACATATATCACTTACATAAATAAGGGACGAAAGTGGCCCCAGCACTGATCCCTGGGGCTTCCCCCATTTAACTGTGCCCCACTCGGACTCCACATCGTATTAGTTCCCAATACTATGAAGAATGACGTTTTGCTGTCTGTTCTGAAAGTAAGGCGTGAAACAGTATGACCTAATCCCCATATTCTACAATAATGCAACTTCTGCAGCAATATTTTGTGATATACACAATCAAACTTCTTAGTTAAATCGAAAAAGATACCTAGCGTTCGAAACATTTTGTTTAAGCCACCCAGTACCTCATAGAGAAAACATAATATAGTGAAACGTACTGGCAGATTAAAACTATGTGCCGGACCGAGACTCGAACTCGGTCCGGCACACAGTTTTAATCTGCCAGGAAGTTTCATATCAGCGCACACTCCGCTGCAGAGTGAATATCTCATTCTGTACATAATATAGTATTTTCAGTTGTTAAACCACCTCTAAAACTAAACTGTACGCACTTATGACAACAAATGATGTGAAATGAAATGATCAGTTAGCGTTACACACACAGTCTTTTCAATAACTTTAGCAAGTACTTATGGCATAGAAATAGGTCCAAAATTGTCTATATTATCCCTTTCCCCCTTTTTATTGAGCGCTTTACTACTGATTACCTTAATTCTTCAGGATAGTGACCATTCCTAAATGCAAAATTACCAATATGGCTAAGTACAGGCTATCGTGTGCAGCACAGTACTTCAGTATTGTGCTAGATGCTCCATCAGATCCATGAGAGTCTTTAATCTTCAGTGATTTAATTATTTACTTAATCTCACCCTTGTCAGTATCACAGAAGAGTATTTCAGATACTAGTTTCGGAAAAACATTTTCCAAATGAGTTGTATCGTTCCCCTTGGAAATTAAGTTTTTGTTTAACTCACCAGCTATGTTCAGAAAGTTATTGTTTAATACTGTGCATACAAATTACTTATCAGTAATAGAAATCTTTTTACCACGTACTGACTTTACATCGTCGACCTTGTGCTGTTGACCAGACGCTTCTTTCACGACTGGTCAAATGGTTTTCAAATGGTTCAAATGGCTCTGAGCACTTTGGGACTTAACATCTATGGTCATCAGTCCCCTAGAACTTAGAACTACTTAAACCTAACCAACCTAAGGACAGCACACAACGCCCAGTCATCACGAGGCAGAGAAAATCCCTGGCCCCGCCGGGAATCGAACCCGGGAACCCGGGCGCGGGAAGCGAGAACGCTACCGCACGACCACGAGCTGCGGACGTCAAATGGTTTTAATTCTATCCTGGGAATTAACTATTCTATTTGCGTACCACATACTCTTTGCCTTCCTAATAACATTTTAAGCACCTTACGGTAGTGTTTGTAATGGGCTACTGAAGCTCGATTGCGACTACCTCTAACATTTTGATATAACTCCTACTTCGTTCTAGATGATTTTGGTATCCAGCCAGGCTGCCTTTTACTGGTTGTACCCCGCCTTGAACTTTCTAATGGAAAGCAACTTTCAAAGAGTATGAGAAATGTGCTAAGGAAAGCATTATACTTGTCATCTGTCTTATCGGCACTACAAACATCCCGGCACACTTATTTCTTAAGGACGTTTAAAAAACTCTCTATTGCCGCTGGATTAGTTGTTTTTACATAGTTTGTAATTATATATAACATTTGTTTGATTAAAAAAACCTTTTAGTGTTAAAATTTGTGAATCATCGTCTGAAAGGCCGTTCACGCTTTTACTAAAAGTATGCCCATTTAGTAATGAAGATGAATAAATGTATTGTCTATGGTTGTGCTACTGTTTCCCTGCACTCTGGTTGGAAAAGATACAATCTGCATCAGATCATATGAATTCAGGAGATATTCCAATATCCTTTTTTCTTGCACAATCACAAGTAAAATTGGTATTGAAGTCACTACATACAACTAACTTCTGGTACTCCCTATAAAATGAATAAAGAATTCCCTCTACCTTGAGCAGAAATTTACTGAAGTCAGAGTTAAGAGATCAATAAATAACAACAGTTGGAAGTTTAGTTTCACTAATTACAACTGCTCCTGCACAACATCCAAAAACCTTTTCAGTGCAGTCCTTTGAAACATCTATGATCTCAAATGGAATACAGTTTTTTACGTACATTGCCACCCTCCTACTCCGTGAAGAACTCCTAGAAAAACAGCAAGCTAATCTGTATTCTGGTATCTGTTGACATCGTATTGCTAGCAGTCACGATTGCAGAACACCAGCGCACTTGAGGACAGTCGCTAACTACAAACCATCCCCCCCTCCCCCCACCCCACCACGCCCCTTCAATCCCCCACCATTAACTGAAAAGTGTATTATCCACTTGATGCAGACGTTATAGCCAAGGTCAATGTGGTATATAGGACAGAGTTAGGGTAGGAAGACGGAACAAGAGCTACGTGACACTGTGTGGTTTTTTGGAATTATTTTCAAGGGGTTGATACTCGCATGACTTTTCCAAGTATATTTCACACACATATCACCTCAATATATTATAAAATGTTGAGGGTTAAGTGTCTCTTACAAACTTATTACATCCTTCTAAGAATATGCACTCTGACTTAAGAAACGAGACGGCAATTCTTGGAATAAGACAGCAATACAGTCTTTTATTAGCATTTAAAATAAAACGAATTGGTTATAATTTTCGAACACGTTATTTACTACCAAATTATGATCCCAGTATTAATCTCTTATGTTGTAATAATAAGTGTAACGTTAAGAAAATTCTATAAAAATACATTAATTGAAAGCTGAACCTAGTCACAACTTAATACAGTAATCCTATACGAGGCTTTCCAACGCTTATTTCCCTTCATCATGAAAGTACGTACAACGATTCGAATGATAACTTTATATGCTGTAGCAGTTCCCTTATCAGTGAGAGCCATCACTGAAGTCCACATCTGATGGTTCAGTAAAATTTAAAGTTACCTTTGTCTTTTCTCTGGGTCTCATCTGGTGCATATAATCTTCAACAACGAATGGGGGAGCTTGATAGAGAATGTCTGGAAGCAATTCTCCTAATAAATTTTAATACGACAAAAATAACAAGCATACAGAAAGAAAAGTAGGATAAAATAACATTGGTAACAGAGAAACAAGTGAGGTTCTCTTTGTACCAGTTCAGGCATGTGACTGGATGGAGAGCGGAGTGAAAATTACACTTATTGCTTTGATAAATAGTTTTTCTTAAAAGAAGCTTCTGATATGTCTGAGGAGGAAAGTTTACCGTCAGTGTGCATTAACAGTTTTTACTTATAGTACTGAACCATGAACTTTCAGCGCTTAAACCATTCAAAAACAGACGTTTACTCAGCGATCAATGGAGAGATGCATGTTGGACAGACAGCGTAAGGCGATAGATGGTGAGACGTAATTATTACCGCAATTAAAATGAAATGGAGGTGTACGGGACATGATAGGTGACCCATCATATTCTTTGCAGGATTACAAGAGGCTGAGGCGACGAACTAATGGAAGATAGATACATGGCACTCGCGAATGATCAGAACCAGTATGAATGTGCGTAGCTGAAGACTGCAGAAGCTAGATAACGGCTCATCCAGAGGTGGAGCTTAAATGGCTGCCAATAATTACAACGATGCTAATGCTGACAATGATGATGTCTCTATCTAAAATAATAGGCACCGAGCGATATGCCATATTAGCCTCGTATTCGGTAGCACGGCGGTTCAACTCCTTGTCCGGTTATCTACATTTAGGTTTTCCGTGATTTCTCTAAATGACTTAGGACAAATGCCAGGATCATTTCTTTTAAAAGGGCACCTTCACCATCCTTTCACAATCCGAACTTGCGTTCCGTCTCCAATGACCTCACTGCCGGCAAGATGTTAATCTTTAGTCTTTCTTCCTTCCTTCCTTCACATAATAGACGGCTAAGTCACTCTATTAGGTTCAGAAAAGAGCCGGATGCATCATACTAGTGGAGCACTATCCTGGCCTCACCACTTAACAGTTTACTACGGTCTACTCTTACGACAAAGCCTCGGGACACTAAACTTAGGAATAAGGTCATTTTGATATCTACATGACAAAAAAAAGAGTAAGACGCACCACGAAAGAATTATCGGAGTGAGACGGATATCGATAGATGGGATGTACATATACATACATACTACATTAAATTTTTTGAAAAATTGGATAATTTATTGAAGAGAACGAGCTTCACAAATTGAGGAAGTTAATAACGCGTTGGTCCACCTATGGCCCTCATGCAAACATTCAGGTTGCCGTCCCACTGCTGTCTATTGCGTTTCCAGACTCGTCTTCACTGGTCATCGGTGCTCAGTTCGAAACGGGGCTCATCACTGAAGATAATTCTATTCTAGCCAGTGAGATTAGAGGCATAATATGGCCGACACCGCTCCAAACATCCTTCTTGGTGTACAGAGGTCAATGGTAGTCGACCCAAGTAGCGTTTTGAGCTCAGCTACCGTACTGTGACCCGGCAATTAATGGGCTTTGAAGTCACTGAACCACGTCGGATAATGATGAATTCGTGGCTTTGTGTGCCTGTCTGACGATTGCTCGATCCTCTCGTTCGTTTGTCTCTCTAGGTTGGCCGCTTCCTTCTTGATCTTGTGTTCGGCCATGGTTCACCCATTCCTGCCAACATCGTCAGATAGTGGCTTCGTTACTATTCAAATGCCGAGCGTTTCGCCGTTTGCTCCAATCGGATTTTTGAGTCCAACTACTCGCCCTCTCTTAAACGCTGACATGTGTGTATATTCCCAGAATGAGATTTTCACTCTGCAGCGGAGTGTGCGCTGATATGAAACTTCCTGGCAGATTAAAACTCTGTGCCCGACCGAGACTCGAACTCGGGACCTTTGCCTCTCGCGGGCAAGTGCTCTACCATATGAGCTACCGAAGCACGACTCACGCCCGGTACTCACAGCTTCTGGCAGAAGTAAAGCTGTGAGTACCGGGCGTGAGTCGTGCTTCGGTAGCTCAGATGGTAGGGCATTTGCCCGCGAAAAGCAAAGGTCCCGAGTTCGAGTCTCGGTCGGGCACACAGTTTTAATCTGCCAGGAAGTTTCATGTGTGTATATTGTTCTCTCGCCTGTCTCCGAGGCTTAGTTACTGTCCAACTGAGTACACGTAATAAGATTCGCAAAGACTTTATGCTCTGGTAGCGACATGTCCACAGTTCACTATCCTTCCCAGCTGTGTGGTCAAATTGCACTGCAGCATCACACTTTCATCTATCGGCCGTCAAAGTTTAAATTTTATATTTTCCGTCGATACCTACAGGAAAATTAATTTCTGACTGATTTCCTTCGTGGTGCGTAGTTTCTTTTTTTTTCTTCTCTCTCTCTCTCTTTTTTTTTGTGTGCGGTTCAAAGGAACACTCATTACAATCTTGATGACATCCAAGGTTTTCTAATAACTCATTATGTTATTCAGTCCCTGTTGCCACACAATCATAGTAGCTGAAAATGCTCTGAAGAACGTTAGCACAACGTATTAGAAGATATACGAGTACGTCCTTAGCAACAAACAAGAATGAAATTGGTAGCCACGACCCACGGCCACGACCCACGGGCTATATGTGCATTAAATATACTGTTATCTACAGCAATGACGACCCCTTGAGCTTCACCTTTAGGCAATCAGTATATGCAGGTTTTCAGACTTTGCTGTATGCAGTGTCCTATGCCGAAAACCTACGGGCGGTTTCAGGAACTCTCCAAAACATTAAACCCTGAAGAGTAACTATAAAAAAACTAATGTTTGTTTAAATTAGAAGAACTACATAAGCATAAAACTTTACACATATAGTACACCTTATGAACAATTTCTGTATAGTTTTCATGTACTGGAGAATAGGTGACTTTGTATCTTAAATCTCTAACACTCGCTAATGTGGTCGTGCATGATCTGTAGTTCGGCGGTTCTGGCCCACTTGGTGCCAGAAACATTCTTCACTGTACTTCATTAGGAACGCAAGAGGAAAAGGTTCATTACCAAGAGCTTAAGATTATGTGACAGTTCTTGGGATGAACTGCAAGCCTCTACAGGTTGTCTTATGGAGTAAGAGCGTGCCACATAGCCGATCGTTACGAAAGTAGTGAGCCGCAAATGTAATGACTGTTATAGTCACAGTAAATCATTAATACTCTTTCGTCTACCAGTCGCCGGAGAGTAGGCAACACAGATCTACGTGACAGCACGCGTAGGGTGAAAAGGGTATGCCTCCAGCAGCGACGTTTTTATTCCAGCCACTATCTTCTCAGCGCATTATACGCGGACTTGGAGTTTGTAACGAAACTTAAACGACACTCTGCACTCGATTCCCTCAGACTTATCATTATCATGATTAACATGAAATTTCACATGGCGGTTTGTACGACGTACTGTAACCAGGAAACTGTACTGATTATCTTTATTAGAAAGGCGGGAAGCTTAAAGTTTAAGACCCTTCGCTCTCAGGACCATTAAAGGCGGAGTTTCCTTTTAGTTTGGGAAGACTGGAAGAAGAAATTGTCCGTTGTCTTACTTTCGACGTTTCCTGAAGTGATTTAGACAAATCACGGAAACCTAATTCAAGAGGGCTGGACGAGAATTTCAACCCCGTCCTTCAAAACTGGAGAACAGTGGTTTAGCAAATGCGACACGTCGCTCGATGAGATTAATTTAAATCATAATTCCGTGTACTTAGAGAAATGCGTTATAAACTGTTTCCAAATGGAAACTGTTTAATTTAAGAGCATCTAAAGAATTTAAACACAAAAATATCCTGTACCTAACGAAAACCCATTCCGTAAATAAAATTCGTTTTCAAGTTCAAAAGATTCCGTAACCAGTCTCAATTGGAAGCCGTTTACATTCACAGAAAGTTTTGTATACAGAGCTTCATTCGCTTAGGATCAAATGTTATGGCCTTTCAAAAAACAAGAAGTTTTGTATTCATTATTTCATTATTCATTATTTCATTCGCTAGTGTTAGCATGCGTAACACTTCAACTCAAACATTTAACGCTTGGGGACAATTCGTGAATACTACAGCCGATGAAAAGACTCAGGCCTGTGACCAACAGTATTTCCATCAAAATATGTCTGGGGCCCTTTAGGCTTGAACCTCAGTTCGCATGCAGATATAATCACATCTACATCTTTTCATGGGAAGTATAGTTTCGAAGCATAAGGTATAATTTGTTTTCTACAGTGACGACATATGTAAAATTCGCATTACACTCGCATCTGTGTAACAGAAGTTCGTCAGTGCGAGTCACCAACTTCAGTTTCTAACGAGGGACCTAATATCTGCACACGTATACGAGAAGAACGAGATCTGAAAGCCGACAGGCTCAAAATGATTTTGGTTGTCTGCCGTTTCTTTCTTTTATACAGAGTATGTGGCAATGCCACCACAAAAACAATGCAGAGAGAGGAAATCTGATAGGTAGGTTTCCGACACCGCTTAGAAAATGATTTTATGTAAGCTATAGGTGGCAATAATCTGTTTCCTTCTTATTAATGTACTGTATACAGTACATGAGGGTGAAATCCATGTACCTGTTCCAAACAGTGACCCTTGGTTTACAAGGGTGTCAAGGAAAGAGGATATACAAGGATATTAGAAAGAAAAGAACACCTACGCGGTGGAACAAACAAACAAAAAATAAGTAACTCCTACGCTGATTATGAGCACCTATTTCGCGGCAGGTACACCGATAATGCATGTTACGTAATATTCATTTGCGAATGAAGAGATAAATAAGAAAATTAATACTTGTCAAAATATATGTAGTACGATAACGAGAACATTGAAGAGCAACACGAGAAACAAGTGTAAATAATATCAGAAATGAAGTTTCTTAGATCAGTGAAAGGCTGCACAAGAGAAGACAAAATTAGAAATGAAGAAATAAAGAAAGAACTCAGAGGAACAGCCAATAACTGAAAAAGTAATACAACGAAAGCAGAATGTGAAAGAGCATTTATTGCGTATGTAACCTCAGAGAGTCCCTCGACAAGTCATAGAATGCAAACCAATTGGAAGGGAGACTGTGGGAAGGACGATTAAGAGTTGGCCAGGCCGGAAAAGGTAGTAAGGCCTAAACCTGGATTGACAGAAGAGAAAGAAGAAGAAAGAGAGGAAGTAAGTATTGTATGCAGGGCAAAGACGTACCGGTACACAGACTTAAACGTACCAGCTTATAAAATTCCCTCCTCTTTTCAGTTTCGTGCAACATAGCCATAAATCCTAAACCTATCGTAAACTCTCCAACGAAAACCACATTTTCTTCTCAATTCTACACAAACGTTTGTCTCAACCGCACCTCCTAACTCACTCTATTTCCACACACTCCATATGCTACCCCAATGAGACGTTAACCAGGTCCTCGTCCCCACCCCATGCCGACATCAACCTGTGGCACCATTTCAGCCCTAGCTCCAGCCATATCTGTACTGAAGATTCACGGCATTATGATCATTGCAAACAGCAAGATTGTTTACCATCTGGTGGCATTGCGGGCACGTGACGCAGTAGTAAAAGTGTATAACCGGAGCAGAGACGAACGGTGAATCTTCATAGCGACAGGACAGGCCAAAAATGGGGGTACGCCACTGACATTAGCGACATCGAAAAAGACCAGATTGTTATGGCCCGTCACATCGTACGAGCATCTCGGAATCAGCAAAGTTGCTCGACTGTCCACGTGCTACTGTCGTCAGCATTTGTGGAAAGCGGCTGAAGGACGGTGAGTCCACGAATAGCCGCTTTGTAAAGCAGGACAGGGGGCGTTCTGGAGTATACTTGAACAGTGCTAATGCGGGCACCAGTATTTCGGAGCACACTGTTCAGCGTACATTACTGAATATAGGGTTTTGGTACACAGGACTCCTCCGTGTTTTCATGCTGACCCAAAGACATCAGCAATTACGATTGCGTTTGGCACGGGATCATCGAGACTGGACCGTAGATCAGTAGGAACGTGCCGCCTGGCTGGATGAATTACGTTTCTTGTTACAGCGGGTCGAGTGTCGTGTCCGGTTTCCCAGGAGAACGGCTGGCTGACGCATGCACCATGCCGCGGACGCAGGGTGGTGGGACAGTATTATTCTATTAAGGACATTCACTTGAGCTTCTGTACAGTCTTTGGTACTAATCAAAAGCACTACGTGAACGTTATTGCGTATCACCTGCATCCCTTCACGTTCCCCGACGGCGATGGCATGTTCCAGCGGGATAATTGTCCATGTCACAAGGCGTGAATCGTGCTACAGTGCTTTGCGGCTCATGATGCTGAACTCATGTTGATGTTTTGCCCATCTAATTTTATTGATCTGAACCCGATGGAACACGTCTGCTACGCTACTGGGTGCCCGCTCACAAACCACTGACCCGTAGTTTACAGGAATTGTGTGAACCCTATGTATAAATCTGGCGCCACATACACTTCTGGTACAATTATCATATCAACCCCCCCCCCCCCCACTCTCAACCCATTCCGAATGGCGACTGATGTGAGGGAAAAATGATTGTTGGTAAACATCCAGATGAGTTGTAGTATCTTTGCTATTCTCGTCGTGGCCATTTCGTGAGACCGTGTGACACGAAGTAATATGTTACCCAGTTCTACTTGGAACACGTACCTCGAAATTTTAACGGCAAATCTATGTGTAAGGCACAGCGCCTCTCCTTTAGAGTCTGTCCCTGTAGCTTGTTGATCAATGGTTCAAATGGCTCTGAGCACTATGGGACTTAACATCTTAGGTCATCAGTCCCCTAGAACTTAGTACTTAAACCTAACTAACCTAAAGACATCACACACAGCCATGCCCGAGGCAGGATTCGAACCTGCGACCGTAGCAATCCCGCAGTTCCGAACTGTAGCGCCTAGAACCGCACGACCACCGAGGCCGGCTTTCTTGATCACCTCCATAACGCTCTCGAACTTACTAAACTATCCCGTTACGAAACGCATCTCCCTTTGTTGGTTAAATCTTTTGTACCTTCTATTAACTACGGAATGACAAGCAATCTCTGTTACTAAGGCCCGCTGATAAGCTCCAAACATACATTCTCTCTCTCTCTCTCTCTCTCTCTCTCTCTCTCTCTCTCTCTCTCCATTACTAGACCGCTATACCGTAATCCAGTATCAATATTAGGTTGCCTATCTAATGGCTTCCAGGGTAACCAGAAACCCGATTTTCAGTATTTCGCTTAATTATTGACCGAATTCAAAAATTTATGATGCTGTTATAATCTACTGAGGTCAAAAGTTTGACACACTAAGACAAGTATTAAGTCAGAAACTGTGTGCTTGCCTTGAGGCTGAGTAAGTCATGTCGCACAAATAATCGGACTGTATTCTTCCAACTTGAGAATGAAAGCACTTAGAGACTCTCAAGAAACTTTACACATACGAGTAATTTAAAACATTTTCGAAACGTTTTCTTGCTGATAACCACAACAGGATTATGAAATGAAAAAAGTTTATCGCTTACTACACTTTCGCTGTTCATGGAGTCAGACTTTAGCATCACGCGTGACATTTTAATTTATTACTTCTTTACTGCCGATGCTACTAGCGAACACGGTTTGCAGGCAATATCCACATATACCATTGAATGAAATGCAAAATTATATCTTTGTACGACGCATAGTTCAGGAGATATGACGTCGTGAATGTTTGGATTTTCGAAAACTTAGGTTTTGCTTAAGATGGAGCACCAGTTACCCAAACTATATTTGCCCAGTGCTTCATTTTTGTTTATTCATCAATGCTATGACTGGTTTGATGCGGCCCGCCACGAATTCCTCTCCTGTGCTAACCTCTTCATCTCAGAGTAACACTTGCAACCTACGTCCTCGATTATTTGCTGGATGTATTCCAGTCTCTGTCTCCCTCCACAGTTTTTGCCCTCTACAGCTCACTCTAGTACCGTGGAAGTCATTCCTTGACGTCTTAACAGATGTCCTATCATCCTGTCCCTTCAGCGTTTTCCACATTTTCCTTTCTTCTCCGATTCTGCGTAGAACCTTATTAGTCCACTTAGTTTTCAACATTCGTCTATAGCACCACATCTCAAATGCTTCGATTCTCTTCTCTTCCGGTTTTCCCACAGTCCATGTTTCACTACCATACCATGCTGTACTCCAGACGTACATTCTTAGACATTTATTCCTCAAATTAAGGCCTATATTTGATATTAGTAAACTTCTATTGGGCAGGAATGGCCTTTTTTGCCACAGTTAATCTGCTTTTGATGTCCTCCTTGCTCCGACCGTCATTGGTTATTTTACTACCTAGGTAGCAGACATTCTTAACTTCATCTACTTCGTGACCAATAACCCTGATGTTAAGTTTCTCGCTGTTCTCATTTCTGCTACTCCTCGTTACCATCGTCTTTCTTCGATTTACTCTCAATCCGTAATCTGTACTCATTAGACTGTTCATTCCGTTCAACAAGTCATGTAATTTTTCTTCACTTTCACTAAGCAATGTCATCAGCGAATCGTATCATTAATACACTTTCTCCTTGAATTTTAATTCCACTCTTGAGATTTTCTTTTATTTCTATCATTGCTTCCTCGATGTACAGATTGAACAGTAGGGGAGAAAGGCTACATCTTTGTCTTACACCCTTTTTAATGCGAGCACTTCGTTCTTGGTCATCCACTCTTATTATTCCCTCTTGGCTGTTGTACATACTGTATATGATCCGTCTCTCCCTATAGCTTATCACAACGTTTTTCAGAATTTCGAACATCTTTCACCATTTTACACTGTCGAACGCTTTTTCCAGGCCGACAAATTCTATCAACGTGTCTTGGTTTTTCTTTAGTCTTGCTTCCATAATTAACCGCAATGTCACAGTTGCCTCCCTCATGCCTTTATTTTTCTAAAACCAAACTGATCGTCATCCAGCACATACTCAATTTTTTTTTCCATTCTTCTGTATATTATTCTTGTAAGTAACTTGGATGCATGATCTGTAAAAGCTGATTGCTTGATAATTCTCGTACTTGTCAGCTCTTGCCGTCTTCGGAATTGTGTGGATGATGCTTTTCCGAAAGTCAGATGGTATGTCGCCAGGCTCATTCATTCTGCAAACCAACGTGAATAGTCGTTTTGTTGACACTTTCCCCAATGATTTTAGAAGTTCTGATGGACTGTTATCTGTACCATCTGCCTTATTTGACCTTAAGTCCTCCAAAGCTCTTTTAAATTCTGATTCTAATACTGGATGCCCTACCTCTTCTAAATCGATTCCTGTTTCTTTTTCTATCACATCAGACAAATCTTTCCCCTCACAGAGGCTTTGAACGTATTCTTTCCACCTATACGCTCTCTCATGTGCATTTGACAGTGCAATTCCAATTGCACTCTTAATGTTACCATCCTCGATCTTAATGTCACCGAAGGTTGTTTTGACTTTCCTGTATGCTGAGTCTGTCCTTCCGACAATCTTGTCTTTTTCGATGTCTTCACATTTTTCCTGCAGCCATTTCTCCTTAGCTCCCTGCACTTCCTATTTGTTTCATTCCTCAACGACTTGTATTTCTGTATTCCTGAGTTTCACGGGACATTTTTGTACTTTCTCCTTTCATCAGTCAACTGACGTATTTCTTCAGTTGCCTATCGTTTCTTCACAGTTACCTTCTTTGTAACTGTGTTTCCCTTCCTAACCTCTGTGGTGGCCCTTTTTAGACATGTCCATTCCTCTTCAACTGTACTGCCTAGTGAGCTATTCCTTATTGCTATATCTATAGCCTTAGAGAACTTCAAGCGCATCTCGTCATTCCTTTGTACTTCCGGATCCCACTTCTTTGCGTATTGATTCTGACTAATGTCTCCAACTTCAGCCTACTCTTCACCACTACTATATTGTGGTGAGTCTATATCTGCTCCTTGGTACGCCTTACAATCCAGTATCTGAATCCTGAGTCTCTGATGATGCAATCTAACAGAAATCTTCCTGTATCACGAGGCTTTTTCTAAATATACCTCCTCCTCTTGTGATTCTTGAAGAGAGTATTCGCTGTTAGTAGCGGAAACTTGTTACAGAACTGAATCAGTCTTTCTCATTCCTTGTCCCAAGCCCATATTCTCCTGTAACCTTTTCTTTTACTCCTTCCCCTACTACTGTATTCCAGTCCCCCATGACTATTAGATTTTCATCCCCCTTTACATACTGTATTGCCCTTTCAATATCCCCATACACTTTCTCTATCTCTTCATCTTTAGCTTGCGACTTCGGCATGTATACCTGAACTACCGTTGTCGGTGTTAGTTTGCTGTCGATTCTGATAAGAACAACCCTGTCACTGAATGCTTCACAGTAACTATCTCTCTGCCATACCTTGCTATTCATGACGAATACTACTGTTATACCATTTTCTGTTACCCTATATTCAAACTCCTCCCGCACAGGCCATGAAGGCCCAAAGGTACCGACTGGCCGGCGTGTCATCCTCAGACCACAGGCGTTACTGGATGCGGATATGGAGTTGCATGTGGCCAGCACACCGCTCTCCGGGCCGTATGTCAGTTTCCGAGACCGGAGCCGCTACTTCTCAATCAAGTAGCTCCTCAGTTTGCCCGCTTGCCAACAGCGCTGGGCAGACGGGATGGTCACTCATCCATGTACTAGCCCAGGCCGACAGCGCTTAATTTCAATGATCTGACTATTACCGATCTTACCACTGTGGCAATGCCGTTCTCACCCTACACTCATCTCACCAGAAATCCTTTTCTTCTTTCCACTTCACTTCACTGACCTCTACTATATCTAGATTGAGCCTTTGGATTTCCCTCTTCAGACTTTCTAGTTTCCCTACCACGTTCAAGCTTCTGACATTCCACGCCCCGACTCGTAGAACGTTATCGTTCCGTTGATTATTCAATATTTTTCTCGTGGTAACCTCCCCCTTGGTAGTCCACTCCCGGAGATCCGGATGGGGGACTATTCCGGAATATTTTGCCAATGGAGAGATCATCATCATACTTCTTCGATTACAGGCCGTGTCCCGTGGATACACGTTTCGTGTCTGTACTGCAATGATTTCCATTGCCTTTTGCATCCTCATGCCGTTGATCATTGCTGATTCTTCCACCTTTAGGGGCAGTTTCCCACCCCTTGGACAAGACCGTGCCCGGAACCTCTGTCCGCTCCTCCGCTCTCTTTGACAAGGTCGTTGGCAGAATGAGGGAAGTCTTTGGCCACCAATACTGATTATTAATCGAAATTTAAGCAGCGGCTGGATTCGAATCCGGGACCGAATACGTTTTGATTGTGAATCAAAGACGCTACCCCTAGACCACGGGTGCAGTGTTCCATGCTGAGAACAATTAGAGTCTTCCAACAGACCTTAAGCACAGTTTCAAGCCCTTCCTAACCTTTTTCTCGCTTAAATCCTTGAAGTCAAATATTTAAACCGTATGTAAGGTAATCAGACGTCTGAATCGGTTTCATACATAGGAGTTCGATTCTTCAAAGAATCGGGGTTTACTGGTACTCAAGAAACAGATGAACATGTGTTTTGTAAGCCACTCCTTTCCTGAATAAACTACACATCTCTAAGATCTTTCCAATAAGCTCAGATTGGCATCTACTTTCCTTATAACTTGTAGTAGCGTCGAACGGTTGCATCCTGATATGGTTTTTATTGTTTCTAGTGTTTTATTGTTAATAGCGTGATAAAACAGATATGGATCTCTTTGCCCATTTAGGCACAGTGTGTTATCTTTATTTACGTTCAGGTTCAACTAACAGTCGTGACAAAAAATGGATCAAATGGCTCTGAGCACTATGGGACAACGTCTGAGGTCATCAGTCCCCTAGAACTTAGAACTACTTAAACCTAACTAAGCTAAGGACATCACACACATCTAACCTGTGACCGTAGCAGCAGCGTTGTTCCAGACTGAAGCGCCTAGAATCGCTCGGTCACCCCGGCCGGCCCCAAATCGTGACAGCAATCATCTAACTCCTGCAGATCTTCCTGCATGCATCTACAGCCTTCCGCCACCTTCCTATAGCCAACGACGTAGTCAGCAAACGTCTTCACGGAACTTACGACCGTATAAGGTAGATTTACATAAAGGGCGATCAGGATCTTTCCGTTCGAGGGCGTTGTTGCAGCGTACGTCTCCTATGTCGTTAATATAGATCGAGAACAATATAGGGCCTATAACACTTCCTTGGGGAACGCCGAATATTACTTCTTACTTTCCGTCTATTACTACGACCTGTGATCTTTCTGATAGGAAATCATGAATCCAGTGGCACGACTGAGGCGATATTTCGTAAACACTCAGTTTGGTTAGAAGACGCTCGTGAGTAACGGTGTCGAAAGCCTTCTGGAAATCTAAAAATATGGAATAATTTGACATCCCCTGTCGATAGGACTCATTACTTCATGAGTATAAGGAGCTAATTGTGTGTCTCAAGAACGACATTTTCTGAATCCGTGTTGACTATGTGTCAATAAATCGTTTTCTTCGAGGTACTTCATAATGTTCGAACATAGTATATGTTCCAAAACCCTACTGCAAATCGACGTTAAAGGTGTGGGCCTGTAATTCAGCGGATTACTCCTATTTCCCTTTTTGGGCACTGGTGTGACTTGAGCAATTTTCCAGTCTTTAGGTACAGATCTTTCTATTAACGAGGGGTTGTATGTAATTGCTGAATATGGAACTATTGTATCAGCATATTCTGAAAGGAACCTGACTGCTATACAATCTGGACCGGAGGCCTTGCCTTTATTAAGTGATTTAAGCTGCTTTGCTACACCGACGATATCTACTTCTATAATTCTCATCTTGGTAATTGTTCTTAATTAGGATTCAGGAATATTTACTTCGTATTCTTTGGTGAAGGAGTTTCGGAAAACCGTGTTTAATAATTCAGCTTTAGTGGCACTGTCATCAGTCACTTCATCGTCGTTATCGCGCAGTGAAGGTATTGATTGCGTCTTGCCACTGGTGTGCTTTGTGTGTGACCAGAATCTCTTTTGATTTTCTGCCAGATTCCGAGACAGTTTCGTTGTGGAAATTATTGAAAGCATATCGCATTGAAGTACAAGCTATATTTCAATCTTTTGCAAAATTTTGACAATCTTGGGGATTTTCCGTTCTTTTAAATTTGGCATGCTTTTTTCGTTGCTTGTGCGACAGCGATCTGACCCGTTTTGAACTGTTCAGCAACTACACTATGTGATCGAAACTATCCATACACCCCAAAAAATACGTTTTTCATATTAAGTGAATTGTGCTGCCACCTAATGCCAAGTTGTCCATACCAGCGACCTCAGTAGTCACTAGACATCGTGAGAGAGCAGAATGGGGCGCTCCGCGAAACTCATGGACTTCGATCGTGGTTAGGTGATTGTGTGTCACTTGTGTCATGAGTCTGTACGTGAGATTTCCACACTCCTAAACATCCCTAGGTCCACTGTTTCCGGTGTGATAGGGAAGTGGAAAACTGAAGGGACACGTACAGCATAAAAGCGTACTGGCCGACCTCGTCCGTTGACTGTCAGAGACCGCCGACAGTTGAAGAGGGTTATAATTTGTAATAGGCAGACATCTATCCAGACCATCACACAAGAAGTCCAAACTATATCAGGATACACTGCAGGTACTATGACAGTTAGGCGGGAGGTGAGGAAACTTGGATTTCATGGTCGACCGGCTGCTCATAAGATACACATCACGCAGGTAAATGCTGAACGACGCCTTACTTGGTATAAAAAAACGTTGGTGGAAAAACGTTATGTGGAGTGATGAATCACAGTACACCATGTGGCGATCCGATGGCAGGGTGCGGGGAATGCCCGATGAACGTCATCTGCCAGCGTGTGTTTATTTTTATTTTTATTTATTTATTGTTCCGTGGGACCAAATTAAGGAGAAGTCTTCATGGTCATGGAACGAGTCAATACATGAAATTGTAACACGATATTAGAAACAGATAAAATGAAATATAAAAAAACATATTCAGGTGACAAGTCGTAAGTTTAAATAAAGAAAATCAACAATGTAACACTGGAATTTGCTTAATTTTGTAGCTTTTCCAGGAGCTCCTCGACAGAATAGAAGGAGTGAGCCATGAGGAAACTCTTCAGTTTAGACTTAAAAGAGTTTGGGCTACTGCTAAGATTTTTGAGTTCTTGTGGTAGCTTATTGAAAATGGATGCAGCAGAATACTGCACTCCTTTCTGCACAAGAGTCAAGGAAGTGCATTCCACATGCAGATTGGATATCTGCCTAGTATTAACTGAGTGAAAGCTGCTAACTCTTGGGAATAGGCTAATATTGCTAACAATAAACGACATTAAAGAAAATATATACTGTGAGGGCGATGTCAAAATTCCCAGACTATTGAATAGGGATCGACAAGAGGTTCTAGAACTTAAACCACATATAGCTCGAACAGCCCGTTTTTGAGCCAAAAAATACCCTTTTTGAATCTGAAGAATTACCCCAAAAAATTATACCATACGACATAAGGGTATGAAAATATGCAAAGTAGACTACTTTTCGTGTTGAAGTGTCACTTACTTCAGATACTGTTCTAATGGTAAATAAAGCAGCATTTAGTTTCTGAACAAGATTCTGGACATGGACTCTCCATAACAGCTTACTATCTATCCGAACGCCTAGGAACTTGAACTGTTCCGATTCGCTTATAATACGCCCATTCTGTCTGATCAAAATATCGGTTCTTGTTGAATTGTGAGTTAGAAACTGTGAAAACTGAGTATTACTGTGATTTAGCATCAAATTATTTTCCACAAGCCACGAACTTATTTCATGAACTACATTGTTTGATACTGTTTCAATATTACGCACAAGATCCTTCACTATCAAGCTGGTGTCATCAGCAAACAGAAATATTTTTGAATCACCTATAATACTAGAAGGCTTATCATTTATATAAATAAGAAACAGCAGTGGCCCCAGCACCGACCGTTGGGGAACGCCCCACTTAGCAGTGCCCCATTGGGACTAAACATCACTACCACTCTCAATATTGCGGAGAATTGCCTTCTGCTTTCTGTTCTTAAAGTAAGAGGCGAACCAATTGTAAGCTACTCCCCTTACTCCATAATAGTCCAACTTCTGCAGTCAAAAGCCTTCGTTAAATCAAAGAGAACACCTAGCGTTCGCAACCTTTTATTTAATCCGTCCAAAACCTCACAGAGAAAAGAGAATATAGCATTTTGAGTTGTTAAACCATTTCTAAAACCAAACTGTACATTTGACAGCAAATTACGTAAATTTAAATGCTCCAGTAACCTTGTGTATACAACCTTCTCGATAACTTTAGCAAACACCGATGGCATAGAAATAGGTCTAAAATTGTCAACATTATCAATGTCTCCCTTTTTATAAAGTGGCTTCACTACCGAGTACTTTAATCGGTCAGGAAACCGACCACTCCTAAAGGAAAAGTTACAGATATGGCTAAGTACTGGGCCAACACACATAGAACAATACTTCAGTATTCTGCTAGATACCCCATCATATCCATGTTCTTGGTCTTTAGTGATTTAATTATTAACTCAATCTCCCTCTTGTCAGTATCATGGAGGAGCATTTCAGGTAACAGTCTCGGAACACTTTTTTCTAAGAGCGCTATATAATTCCCTGTTGGGACTAGGTTTCTATTTAGTTCACCTGCTATATTCAGGAAGTGATTATTAAATACTGTACATATATGCGACTTATCAGTAACACGGACATTCCCACTACGAACTGATTCTATATCATTGACCTGTCTCTGCAGACCAGCCACTTCCTTTACGACTGACCATATGGTTTTAGTTTTATCCTGAGACTTAGCTATTCTATCTGCGTACCACATAGTTTTTGCCTTCATAATAACATTTTTAAGCACCTTACAATACTGTTTGTAATGGGCTGCTGCATTTAGATTTTGACTGTTTCTAACGTTTTGATATAGTTGCCACTTTGTTCTACAAGATATTCTTATCCCTCTAGTCAGCCACCCAGGCTGCCTGTTTCTGCTAGTACCCTATTCAAATGGCTCTGAGCACTATGGGACTTAACATCTGAGGTCATCAGTCCCCTAGAACTTAGAACTACTTAAACCTAACTAACCTAAGGACATCACACACATCCATGCCCGAGGCAGGTTTCGAACCTGCGACCGTAGCGGTCGCGCAGTTCCAGACTGAAGCGCCTAGAACCGCTCGGCCACACCGGCCGGCTAGTACCCTGTTTTGAACGTTCTAACGGAAAGCAACTTTCAAAGAGCATGAGAAAAGTCTTGAGAAAAGCATTATACTTATCGTCTACTGTATCAGCCCTATAAACATCTTGCCACTCTTGTTCCTTGATAAGGTTTACAAAGGTCTCTACAGCAACTGGATCAGATTTCCTAAACAGCTGATGACTATATTTAACACGTGTTGCAGCACAAAAATCTTTTAGAGTTAAAATTTGTGCATCATGATCTGAAAGGCCATTCATCTTTTTGCTAACAGAATGCCCTTCTAGTAATGAGGAATGAATAAAAATGTTGTCTATGGATATGCTACTGTTCCCTTGCACTTCCGTTGGAAAAGATACGGTTTGCATAAAATTATATGAATTAAGGAGGTCTACCAGTATCCTCTTCCTTGCACAATCACTTATACAATTAATATTGAAGTCACCACGTATAACTATCTTTTTGTATTTCCTATAAAGTGAACCAAGAACCTCCTCTAGCTTTAGCAAAATGTTGTGAAATCGGAGTCTGGGGATCTATAAATAACAACATTCAAACACCTTTTCAGTGCAGTACTTTGAAACATCAATTGACTCAAATGGGATGCCGTTTTTCACATACATGGCTACTCCCCCACACAGCAAAGAGCTCCTCGAAAAGCTGCCAGCCAACCTGTATCCTGGTAAAGGAAGCCTCTGAATTATCTCCTTATTTAAGAAGTGTTCGGGTATACCAATAATTTCAGAGTCAAATATACCAATAGTGCCAACATTAAAATTCGGAGGTGGTGGTGTTATGATGTGGTCGTGTTTTTCACGGAGGGAGCTTGCACCCCTTGTTGTTTTCCGTGGCACTATCACAGCACAGGCCTACGTTGACGTTTTAAGCACCTTCTTGCTTCCCAGAGCTGAAGAGCAATTCGAGGATGGCGAATGCTTCTTTCAACACGATCGAGCACCTGTTCATAATGCACGGCCTGTGGCGGAGTGGTTACGCGACAATAACATCCCTGTAATGTACTGGCCTGCACAGAATCCTGACCTGAATACTATAGAACACCTTTGGGATGTTTTAGAACGCTAACTTCATGCCAGGCCTCACCGACCGACATCGATACCTCTCGTCAGTGCAGCACTCCGTGAATAATTGTCTGCCATTCCCCGAGAAACCTTCCAGTACCTGACTGAATAATGCCTGCGAGAGTGGAAGCTGTCATCAACACCATACTGAACACCATACTGAATTCCAGCATTACCGATGGAGGGCGCCACTAACTTGTAAGTTATTTTCAGACAGGTTTCCGGATACTTTTGAGTACACAGTGTATATCATCTGAGTCGGAGGATCGGTAAAACGATCCAATTAACAGTTTAGTCCGATTGTCAAATATAACTTCTACCCATACTATTTCGCAGGAACTATCTACTTCAATTTCGCTTCAATGTTAACTACTTCAGACAGGAATAAACACTCCAATACCAACTGTATTTAATTTATACTTTCTAAACACTGTTAGATTTATCTTCTGGTAAACCTTCCGGGATGTAAGGTCGTGGTCCATGAAACTCTTCAGCTCCTAATGTTTCGTCCAGAGCTGCGCTGGACATCTTCAGAGGGGTGTTTCTCCTCCGGTGAGTCTTGCCGACTGACGGGTCGGACGTCTGAGAGCGACTTATATATCGTAGAAAGTGGGCGTGACCAGAGTTACACGTGATATGCAGAGATAATCTTCGTCAGAGATAAAGCTTAACTATCGATCGTAATCTCGTCACGGATAAAACTGTCTAGCAATTCTGTAGTGCTACTGTCCAAATATCACTGTTAGATTGTTTGAAAAAAACTCAGTTGAACTTATTTCCGGCTTTAGCCAGCTTTCTATACCAATAACTATTTGAGCTTCAGTGCTTTCCATTAGGACTTGGAGCTCTACCAGATTGCTAGTAGAGACGAAGGCACCATCGCCTCCGCAGCCAACTTCGCGCGTCTTCGGGAACCGACAGCATAGGCACAACGCCTTGGGGGGGGGGGGGGGGGGGGGAGGAGGAACGTAAGACAACCGCGTGATTCCAGGAACTCAGTTTGTCAGCGGAGCTGACGATGGCGATATGTCTGATCACCGAAATGTTGTGCCCGTGGGACGCTGTGAACCGGCAGCACACCCGCAGACTGTTCGATCAACAAATACGCCGGGAGAAAATGAAGAATCACAGCAGCATCTTTTATTATTTTTATAGTTTTCAGTGCTCAGTTCTTATTTATCTGAACTGCAGAATTGTACTTCTGTTTTAATTTATGTTAGACTTGAGAACAATTATTTGGATGCTGCCTGTCCGTCAGGCGTCTGGTGGAATGGGTATGTAGGACACTGGTGTGCCGGCGGGTTGAAAGGGGGGCTAATCGGGGGGAGACAGACGTGAAATGAATGATGAAGAGTGTCTTTAACACTGGTCTAATGACTCTTCTTTGCAGAAACAGATTATTATCCGATCTCAAGAGACAGAACTATATTTCTGAAACGACGATGTTCCTGAACCCATAGTAGTTAAGTGAAAGTTTATCACGAGTCCACAAAAGCGTATATTTTAAAAATCTGCCGCTTAAAGTGCAGACAATTTGCTCCATTTATGTACGAGGTGAATGTCAAATACGAGAGAAAAGAAGACTAGCTGAATCAGCAAGCAAATAGAGAAGATTACAGTTAGACTTTTCTGTTGTAAAATTTCCGCGAAAGCTACTGTGTCTGTGCTTCCTAAGCAGACGGGGAGTGTCTGCACTGTACACACACCGACGTCATACAAGCCCTGGTCCGTGCTTTTTCAAATCCGACTATTTATCTCTTGTCCAGAAAGTTACGTGTCTAGTAATTTATTTACGGAAATATATGATGCAGAGATGAAGATATTGGATACGTGGTCAAGGTTCGAATCTCCGTATGGCTATCTAGCTTTAGATTAGTTCTGGTATCCTTAAAACAGTATAAGGGAATGCCGGAATGATTTTTGGGTTAAGGCGGCAGCTAATTCAGTACTCTATCCCTCTCGAAAGCTAGTCTCCATTATCGATGGCTTATTCAACTCTCTTCGTCCCCCCGGAATTTTGAAAATCGAAACACAGAAGCAAAAGTACAAATGTAGCCTGAAACAAAATATTGCGCGTAAAGAGCGTGCATGAAAAATCTACGCAGGGTTGGTGTAATCCCAAGAGTTTCTGTGAATATATTGCTCCTTTAGTCGAGCCCATTCAATTCGCCAAACAGATCGTTACGCGGTGGAGTAAGACCACCTCGTCTAAATCACTGTAATGGAGTGCTATAATTCGTGAACTGCTGATAGCAAAAGAGATCCGGCTGACGATAAACACGGCTTTACTGCTGCAGCAGCGAGCGTTCGCTGCCTTTTTACTCCCGTCGTCACCGATATTTGGCACAGCCGATGCACAGACGCTGTCACCTCTCACTACTGTTAGGAAAATCCATTTGCCTAACATTTTCGGTGATAATGTTAGCGGTTACTATAAATCAGGTAGATACAGCTCCTACTTTCTTCTTTCTGTATTGTGCGACAGGAAAAAGGGTTTCAGCATATATATTCAGGTTTTTCGTGGTTTTCTTAAACTGCAGGGTGGTTACAATCAAACGTCGGCTATGTGAGAGAGTGTAGACAGAAAACTATTTGCCATATGAGTACCCAACTTCACAGAAAGCATATTCAGCCTGTGCGCTGCAGGATCTGCGTTGTTAGTACTGTTATTGTCATCACCTGCTCCAGTACTAGTACGGTGACGTAGGGTTGAAACGAGCATCACTGTGTATTACGGTTATAGAAAGTCGACGTGGGTCTGGACAAGGTGAGGTGCTGCTCTTCACGATTATCGGCGCATTAAAGTATTACGGAGAGATACTCTTTCTGCACCAGCGTTAAGGAATATGTTAAAGGATTATAAACAATATTACAAGTTCATATTTGTTTCTGTTATATGTGTGCGAGTATTTTTGATGCATATATATATATATATATATATATATATAGGGTGGTCCATTGATCGTGACTGGGCCAAATATATCACGAAATAAGCGTCAAACGAAAAAACTGCAAAGAACGAAACTTGTCTAGCTTGAAGCGGGAGACCAGATGGCGCTATGGTTGGCCCGCTAGGTGGCGCTGCCATAGGTCAAACGGATATCAACTGCGGTTTTTAAATAGGAATCCCCAATTTTATTATATATTCGTGTAGTACGTAAAGAAATATAAATGTTTCAGTTGGACCACTTTTCTCGCTTTGTGACAGATGGCGCTGTAATAGTCACAAACATATGGCTCACAATTTTAGACGAACAGTTGGTAACAGGTAGGTTTTTTTAAAACAAAATAGAGAAAGTAGGTACGTTTCAACATTTTATTTCGGTTGTTCCAATGTGATACATGTACCTTTGTTAACTTATCATTTCTGAAAACGCATGCTGTTACAGCGTGATTAACTGTAAACAACACATTAATGCAATAAATGCTCAAAATGATGTCCGTCAACCTCAATGCATTTGGCAATACGTGGAACGACATTCCTCTCAACAGCGAGTAGTTCCCCTTCCGTAATGTTCGCACGTTGTCGGTGGATCACGATAGCAAATATCCTTCAACTTTCCCCACAGAAAGAAATCTGCGGACGTCAGATCCGGTGAACGTGCTGGCCATGGTATGGTGCTTCGACGACAAATCCACCTGTCATGAAATATCCTGTTCAATACCGCTTCAACCGCACGCGAACTATGTGCCGGACGTCCATCATGTTGGAAGTACATCGCCATTCTGTCATGCCGTGAAACATCATATAGTAACATCGGTAGAACATTACGTAGGAAATCAGCATACATTGCACTATTTAGATTGCCATCGATAAAATGGGGGTCAATTATCCTTCCTCCCATAATGCCGCGCAATACACTAACCTGCCAAGGTCGCTCACGCTCCACTTGTCGCAGCCATCGTAGATTTTCCGTTGCCCAATAGTGGGTATTATGCAGGTTTACGTTACCGCTGTTGGTGAATGACGCTTCGTCGCTAAATACACCGCGTGCAAAAAATCTGTCATCGTCCCGTAATTTCTCTTGTGCCCAGTGGCAGAACTCTACACGACGTTCAAAGTCGTCGCCGTGCAACTCCTTGCGCATAGAAATATGGTACAGGTGCAATCGATGTAGATGTAGCATTCACAACACCGACATTTTTGAGATTCCCGATTCTCGCGCAGTTTGTCTGCTACTGATGTGCGGATTAGCCGCGACAGCAGCTAAAACAACTACTTGGGCATCATCATTTGTTGCAGGTCGTGGTTGACGTTTCACATGTGGCTGAACATTTCCTGCGTCCAGGAAACCGAGCTGTATACATAGCACACGCCCGTTGGGCATTTTGACCACAATAGCCTTACATCAACACGATATCGACCTTTTCCGCAATTGGTAAACGTTCCATTTTACCACGGGTAATGTATCACGAAGCAAATACCGTCCGCACCGGCGGGATGTTACGTGATACCATGTACTTATACATTTGTGACTATTACAGCGCCCTCTATCACAAAGTGAAAAAAGTGGTCCAACTAAAACATTCATATTTCTTTACGTACTACAGGAATATGTAATAAGAAATGGGTGTTCCTATTTTAAAAAACGCAGCTGATATCCGTTTGGCCTATGGCAGCATCATCTAGCGGGCCAACCATAGCGTCATCTGGTTTCCCCAATAGCTCCTGGTAGAGGCTGATGGTCAATCGCGCCACAAATTGCTGAAGACGGTACTGCTGCCACGGCGAAGAATGCTGGACGCTGTGTGAGATCTCCAATCAGCTATGTGTCACGAAAGCTGAACATTCCATGGTCCACCAGCTTACGCCTGCCCCTCTAGCAACCAACAATACATCAGAGGGAAACGATCATCTAACACATAGGTATCAGCCTTCCTGCAGATAGAGCAATTCGGCCATGGCATGCCCAGCCATCAGAAGGTATCCCAGGCGCCAATAGAAGTCGCTGAATCTACGGACCCAATCTCCTCCGCAGGCTGTGTGTCGAACTAGTGCCTTCCGTATTTTGGCGCTTGGGCTGTTTTGGCCGGCACTCTAGCCACTGCGTGTAGTTCAGTGCCGTCTGTCCACATTTCTGACAATCTTGTGAAAACGATTCATGAAGACAGCATTTTATTATTTACATTTCTCCCATTCATGTTACCTCTTCAATTATTTTTAAATTCATTTACATGAACCTCATTGCACTCTTTCCTGCAGCACCTAACTGGTGTCCAAAATTAAAGCAAAAATCCGAAATTTTGCAAGGTTGCGTTTATTTTGCCAGAGGACAATATAATCAGGTGATGGTAAAGTAGAAACAATATAAAGAATACAGAACGTAAACAACTGCAACAGGCATAACGGCAGATACAAATGTTCTTAGTTTTTTGCCAACTTAACGAATTTACACACACATTGCGACAACTGATTAACGCCATCAGTATGGGGTGCGACCACCTCTGGCAGCGATACAGGCCTGACAAACGACGGTGCATGCTGAGAATTATGTCATCAATCTCATGTTGAGGCAATAACCCCCATTCTTCCTGCAGCGCTGCTCGCAAGCCTTGGAGAGTGGTTGGCGGATGCTCAGGTGATGCAAGCCGTCTCCCTAGTACATCCCAAACGTACTCTATGGGTTTCAAATCGGGAGAGCGAGCAGGCCGCGTGATGAGTGCAATATCTTCCGTTTCCGAGAAGACAGTAACCACGTGTGGTCTATGAGGCTGAGCATTATCGTCCAGCAATACGAAGTCTTGGCCCACAGCACCTCGCAACAACCGCACATGAGGTTCTGTCACGATACGTGACAGCAGTTAAACCTTGGCGATTTAAGCGAACAATTTCACTAAAAGGTGTTCAAGTGGTCAACATAATCCCTGTCCACACTAATAAGGAGTCATCATCGATATCAGTCTCTTTTTATAATGGTTGGTTCTCGAAATAGTGTTCCACGTATCCCTCGAGGACCACTGTCCAGACCAAATCGGGACTCATCTGCGAAAAGAACATTGGCCCAATGTTCGATGGTCCATGTGGAGGTACACATACAGCAGGCCTCCGCCAATAAAGTCCAGTCTGCCGAAGCCTTCTGTACAGCATTTATCTCGCTGCAACATGTATATCGCATGGTGCGGAGGCAGATGCCAGTTGCCGTGCAGTACTAAAGAGGTATCATAGTGCCTTTCTGATATTACACGTGGTCGGCCCCGCCCTGATCTTTTGATCTTCGGGATAAAGTTTCCATCTCTATAAACTGTCGCCACATTCCAAAAACAACAAAAATCTATCGGTCAGTTTGCGACTCTCCTGTTCGCATTCTTCCCATGGCTCTCCACCGTATAGAGCCTTCTCTGTGCCATACCGCACCGTCTGTGACTGTGAACACAGCGACTGCAGACGTGGGACAACCCGGCAAATACTATCACGTTTGATACGGGCACTGACGCCATTGTTGGTGTGGTTGTTCGTTGACGAGAATCGTTCTCTCGTGTAGGATACGATCGTACGGACATATGTTAACAGTTTGCATGATTATATCGTGAATTAGATACAGGACGAGGAAATAGTGGGATGAGGAGGCAAGTAATAATAAAGGAAAAATGTGCTGCTCACTCCGAAGGGGTTTCCTGGGTTCAAATGGATCAAATGGCTCTGAGCACTATGGGACTTAACATCCCCTGAGGTCATCAATCCCCTAGAACATAGAGCTACTTAAACCTAACCAACTTAAGGACATGACACACATCCGTGCCCGAAGCAGGATTCGAACCTGCGACCGTAGCGATCGTGCGATTCCAGACTGAAGCGTCAAGAACCGCTCGGCCACTCCGGCCGGCGGGCTTCCTGGGCCGAGTGCCGCATGCAGAGTAGCATTCAATCAATCGGAAACTCACTTTGGAGTTGCCTAGCAAGAATTCGGGTCTTTGTTTCATTAGCGCTACTCCGGACTTGACTGTGTTCCGTAGCCATCGCGCTGTTCCAGACTGTAGCGCCTAGAACCGCTCGGCCACCCCGGCCGGCCCACGCTGCATTCACCTAGTTCCAAAGTTCATCTGTCGTGGTCGTCACTGGACCACAGTACTGCACGTGTCGTTTCACAATCCCACACATTTCAGATTGGTGATAAGTGTGGTGGTCTGGCGGGCCAGGGCAAAAGGCAGACCACCTGCGACACCAAGAAGGCACTTGTTCGTCCAGTAAGATCTGGTAGTGCACTGGCTTGCTGAAAAATAGCGTATCGGGTGCTTCGCAGAAAGGGCATGACGACGGGTCACTTGCTGTCATTCACGTAGGTCACACTGGTCGCATTGCACTGGACACGCACCATAAGATCTTGAGTTGGCGCTGTGTATCTTGTGCGAAGGCAGTCATTGTGATGTCGCTCCCCCTGTCTGCTGCGACCCTAAATGCGGCCATCATTTTCAAGTAAACAGAACCTGGATTCGTCCGAAGACACTGTCTAATGCCATTCCTGACCACAGTGACGTAGTTCTATGCATCATTGCCGTGCAGCATGTCTCTGTATATTCGTCAAAGGTAGGCGGAGAAGTGGACGACGCGCACGTAATTCGTGCCGCAATAAACGTCTACTGTCACCCCTAATGGTGTACGCTGTGTTGCACTGTTCCACTGTCGCGTTAGACACGAGGAGGACGCTGATCCGCCTTGCAGTGCCATTTGGATGAGACGTAAATCTTCTCCTTCCGTGAACCATTCTCCACACACCAGTTGCGCTTTCCAAACACTTGGTCCTAAACGAGCAGCAATTTCCCGGATGGATGCATCACATTCTTTCATGCTAATAATACGCCCTCTTTCAAACTCTGTGATCTGATGGTACGTTTTGCGCATACGTCTGCGAGGCGTCCTGCACGTCTGCTCCAGTCATAGTGATCTCTTACCATCGGTTTACAGCGACAACGAGAGCCTTAGGCACACTTTAACAGTGGGTGGTGTTGCGCTGCAATATCGATGTTGACCTTGAACCAGTGGTCGAATATGGTTTAGTTGCTAATCATTTCTGCAAAACACACTAATGTACAGGCCCTTTGAATATGAACGTCCTGCCTCTAGTTGTTCAATATGTCCTGTTCTTTTTCTGAACATGAATGTATAGTCTTTATCTGAGAAGTGACTATATAGTTCAGATCTTCAGCCCCCAATAAATATTGTTATTTCCAGTTCTGAGGAATTGTAGTACTGTTTATTTTTATGTAAGATGAAACAGTTTTTCTGAAGTAATCAATTCCTACATTGTACTTAACACACGTCGGTGAAGACATTTTCTTTCTTGTTACTGAAGCTTGTTCTACCAGATCTGTGTGAACATTTCTTGTCCACAAAACCAGGCAGATACAACACCGTTGTCCGAAAAGTGCTATGAACAATTGCGAAATTGTCTCTAAAGTGCAGTTCCAGCTAGCTGTGTGTGCAGAGTGTTGTTATGCTTTTCCAATGGTTTATTCGTTACTTCTCTTCCACACGTCATAAAAATATTCCCACAAAGTTTCATTGTCCTTTCATAACTGGTTTCTCATGGGCCCTCTCTAGCAGCGAAACTTTAATAATTAGGACCCTGCCCTTCAAGATCATGCCGCCATGTTTCCTATTATAGGTCCATCGCCAATTACCTCTCCCGTCTTGTCAAACTATACTTGTAAGTATTCTAAATGCCTGCATGTATGAATTTTTGTTAATCTTGAATTCTAAAATAATAATGGTAACGATGCCGTAGGACACATAGGCCTGGTGCAAGTCTTTCAGCTGGACGCCAACTAGGGGACTTATGCATGCTTGAGGCAACAGCACGCGTCGTAACCGGACTGGGACACATTCCAGTACTAACCAGGCCCGCGATGTTTAGCTTAGGTTATCGGGATTCCCAGTGTGGAAAGGATGTTAGCTTCTAAAACAGATTGTAATACAACTACATACGTAATATGTCAAATAATGCACTTTGGTCACCATATATGTATTGACGCAACTCCTCAGAAAAAGGTTAAGTTTTACTAGTTCAAATTAAAACCTGTAACGTTGTTGCTTAATTTGTGAAATCTTCCCGAAAAGAGTAGCTGAGGACTACTTTGATGATTACACCACATATTTCACGTGGTCAACTTGGTTTACACAAAGAGTGTAACTCCACAATAATTTTGATAATTAAAATAAATCAGATCGAAAAGCAATTTACAAAAGAAAAACCTCAAACTGGTTACTATCGTATTACTATTAACCTGATGGGTCAAACCATTGTATGAGCACGTGGTACTGGTCTCACAAAGTACACCCCACGTGGGTTGAACATAAAGAAAAGTTGCTATATTGAAAAATATTGTCAAGACGAGACGTTATAATCTCACGCACATTCGCATTTAAGATTGATAATCTTAGTTAGAGTTACTGATCAACACTTGGTTCCACTTTACTCGCAAAGTAGTGACAAAGCAAATACCGGAATATATTCTGAACTTCACACTCGAATTACACTGCGCTGCAATTTAAGATAACGTTAGATATTTTAGAACTAAACCTGAAATAAAGGTGATTAAATTTTCAGTTAGGCTGAACTTAAGAAATCCATTGTCCTACGGACTTAGCAGACACGCGCTTAGCCGGAGATCTTACCACTTCAGACGCTCGCCACGGACAGACTGCCGTGGTCCCTTCCTGAGGGTGGCTCACAAATACAAACGGAGGTGGCCAGAGGAGTAGCTTCCTCTACCAACATGACAAGGGACGGACAGGACCATACTAAGAATAGAAACCTCTCTGCTTTCAGAAAGCGTAGCTACCTGTTCCGACGTTGGTCCTACTGTTCTCTAGCAGACAGGCTTGTCTGCTACCCTCAAGCATGCAACTAGAAATACATTTGCTCATTCATCCTCTCACACAGAAGGGAATGGGCATGACAGTATCTTATCATATACAGTATATGAAAGAAAGCGGATGTAGTTTCCGTATGAGACTGTGTGACATGAATTACATATAGACTGTGTTTTAAAGTGTAGTAGTGTGACAGATCGTTCTTGTTTATGTGTAAAAGTAATACGTTCCACTACTCAGTGTCCTCCCAGATAGTCAGAAACGCCACAGTAAATTTAGAAGAGGAATTTATGCCGTAAATGATAACAGATTTAAGAAATCAACATGAAAGGAATCCAACAGAGACCTTTCATAACCCCAACGCTCCGGGAAAAGACTGTGCAGGGAATTTTCTGGCCATGCTAGGACATTCCCAAGCAGGCTTCTCACACCCTACTTAAACCAAAAATGTAAAGAAAAGGCAAAAGGTCACCAGTTACTTGCTAAAACAGAATAATTTCAACAAATCTTTAAAATCTACCAATTTCAAATAGAAAAAGAACACAATCTGTGACACCTATTTAAAAGATCGTGTAGACCTAATTCGGTCAGCAAGTAAAAACAATGGTTCCTGTGTCATTAATATGAAAACAATTTCTGGTTGTTACCCTTATGGAGTTCACCAGTATTTGCTCATTGCAAGATCCAACTGATCACAGGAAAATTTATGACTGTTTATTAACAAGTAAAATTTATGAAAATGGCAAAGGTGCCACAGCAATTAAAAAAGAACATGAAAATAACATCAGTATTATAAAGCAGAACATTACAATGCACAATCCGCAAAAGCAAAAAAATGATAAGAAAATAAAACATGTTTTACAAAGTGGTTATCGCAAAAAAATTCTATATCTTATAAAACTAATGATTTGTAGAATTAAAATAACTTTGTGGCACTAATTTAATCACTCTACTATATTTCAGTTAGTTAGCAAACAATGATCACTGTGTCATTATACTGAAACTACTATTAATTATGTGATTGTTACCCTTATGGGGTTCCTCACTATAAATATGCCCCATGCAAAGGCTAATCGATCACAGTCCAATGAGAATGAATAGCTATCTGACTGATAAACGAAGCAATGCCATAGGAATAAATTTACGAAACAAAATATCACAAAACTAATACATCACACAAGAACAAACATTGATCAATGAAACAGCTCTGAAAGTACATCTAAAAAAAAAGCCAATAAATGAAACACCTGCAAAATACAAGAGTCAAAGTCTAAAAAAAAAACAATAAATAGAACACCTGCAAAATACAAGAGTCAGTCTAATAAACACCAATAAATCGAACCCATGCAAAACACACGAGTCAAAGTTTCTGTGACTGAAACACACATATATGCATTGGACTAAGAACCGTATAACCACTGTTCACTGACACACTCAGCAGTTCCACTGTTCCGAGGCACAATATAAGGGGTCGGGGGAAGGGGGGGTTGTCGCTGCAGCTGTCAGTAGGGTTCCACTGTTCCGAGGCACAATATAAGGGGAGGGGGGGGGGGTTTGTCGCTGCAGCTGTCAGTAGGGATTTTTGTCCATCTGTTGCGTGCAATCCCGCCGTCTCTGCCCTCTCATGAAGTTTCTCTTGGTGGCCCATGTCACGTACATCTAGATTTGGTTCCATGTTTGTGTTGTCAAATTCGTGCGGTATCCTCGTTTGACACGCCAGCTTGATATTCCTGGGCAAGGATGACACTTAATGGCTCTTCTTTGTGCCACCCTTAGCTGCCAGAGAACATCGAACTATGATTTACTGTCGCTTGACAGTGGGCATCCGTCAGGAAATGTTGATTGGCGTCGTTGCAGTCTGCCAGTTTCTCTGGACAGTATGTGTCAAAAGGCTCCACGCCCCTTGTGTTGTTACATTCTTGAGTTATCCTCAATTGGGTCGCCAGTTTGATATTCCTGGGCTAGGATGACACTTAATGGCTCTTCTTTGTGCCATTCTTAGCGACCAGAGAACATCGAACCATGATTTACTGTCGCTTGACAGTGGGCATCGTCAGGAAATGTTGATAGGCGTCATTGAAGTCTGCCATTTTCTCTGGACAGTACCTGTCAAAAGGCTCCACACCCCTTTATCCCCTGTCTTCTGTCGTTTCACCGGGTCCATCTCGCCACTATCGCGTGCGTGTGGTACGTTGCCAGCAGATGGATTTCCGCGCGGTGGACCGCTCGTCCGTCTCTGGTCATCGCCTCTACGAAGGGTCGCACTGGCGCGGCCGCCCATTAGCTCCAGGTGCAAGGGAAAGTGTTTGTCGCATGACCTTCTTTTGTTGTCGACCGCGCTCCCAAAGTGGCCCTGTTGACAGTGTGTCCTGCTGGGAAACCCGCCTGTTTACAACTAGTCCTCCTCCTCGCTGCTCCCGCTGTCTCGTAAGAGTTTAGCCGGTTCGCTTGGACGTTCTCAACTGCATTCACAGAAATTGTTCATCATTGTTATGTGATTACAAAATGTCATACATAATACCACTTAGTATTGTTTTTCACAATTTTTAAGAACAAAAGTGAGACTTAATTTTTTTTAAATGAAAAAGTTAGATGAATCGACAATATAAAAATAAAAGTTAAATGACTTGACAATATTAAGAATAAAAGTGAAATGACTTGACAGTACAAAAATGAAAATTAAATGAACTGACAATATAATACGTAAATCCATATCACTAATGTGGTTCACTTACGTTTTAATAAATCAAATGCTACTTATTAATTCACTAAAATGAATAGGATTATGCCTTGTGCAAGTATAGGTCAGGGCAGCATAAGGTTCACATGTTATTTACACGCACACACACACACACACACACACACACACACACACACACACACACACACACACACCTGTTGCCTATACTACAAACTAACTACCCATAAACATGTATTACTCAAAATTCTACTTCTTAACTACTTCTTAATCCAACAAGCTACTTCAATGCTACATCAACACAGTGTTTATACCACTGCAACATTGTTCTAATGCGTCCCCTTCTTGACGCTTGCGGCATATATCTTGTCACATGATAAATATGGAGAAACCTTCCTTAAACATACATAGTAAAAAGGACAATGGTTATTTACATGCCAAAACATTTATACCAGTTGACACACCTGATAAGAGACTCGCAATTATACATTTATCATACTCATATGTTCACACATAAAACAGTAAGACAATTTCATCTAAAATTACGTTATCACAAGAATTAATCACATAGATGACTCTGAGCGGGGTAAAAATATTCTCCTTATACAGGTTATACTACATTTTCTTACCCATTTCGTTCCTTCTTTAAGTTACCTTTCGCTTCCAAATCAGTTATTTCGCCGGTGGTGGTTATTCTGGATTCATTTCTCATGAATGGCAAAATTGTGGTCTCCTCTATTCTGTAAAACAGTTTCATCTTAACATATTGAATTTACAACAGACACAAAAGATCCGAATCCTCCTGTAGTTTAAATGACAAATGTTTTGCTTCATCCTTATTACCTTAAACCAAGCTTTCCTTCGGTCCCACAATCAAAATTATGTAATCTTCCTCTACCTTCATGAGGGAAATTTCCTCAGTACAAATCATGTAGGCTGCAGTGCATCCCAGACCAGCGAAAACAGTAAGCTGTAATGCTCACAGATCAGCAAAACACATAACCGTCGCTTTTCTAGGACAAGTATTAACGCAGAATAATTTTTCAGGCTCTGGCTCAACATCAATCAAGACTACAGAAAGGATCCATATTTCTGTTCCATTCACCATTTGCTGAAAAACTGCTCGTCATTTGACTGCCATAGTACTATTTCAGGGCCATGTAAATTACACAAACCACATCTCTCCTTCCACCTTGAAGGGAATCAATCTACTTACGAAATCCACAGACAGCACTTTACGTACTCAGCTATAAAGAACAAAAAAGACATATATCATCAATATTAACATATTAGCGTATATTGGTTAAACAATCATATTATCGCATCCTGTTTTCGAGATTCCAAACTTACTCATTCCTTTCTCAGAGTTCTCCTATCTTAAAATATTCATACAGCACGCATACTATAGTAACAGATCCTCATTTATACTGACAGATATAGAATAGTAATAGATAGATAGTAGCACTGAAAGCAGAAAATCGGAAACAAGGCTACTAACAGCTGGGGACCTGGGTTTGCTAGTCCCATAATACCCACACATCGGATATTCCCCTGAGTTTTTCATTAATTCAACACAGATCTTGCTTCCCTTAGGAGCGACTCGTTTCAATTTACACAAAAAAAAACATAAACAGCATTTCACTCATTCACAAACGAACCTTTTATCTTCATATTTGAACCAACCTAAATCCTAATTGCACAAGGAAAGAAAAAAAACTAAAAACATCACTTCAATCAATCACATAGAAACATCTTTATCATTATTTTTACCAACATATTATTCAAAATGCATTTATCACCAATGTAAACTAATCAATTGTTTCTCTTCCCCGTCCTCTCTACTCCTCACTGTCCTTTCTATATACCCTATGTACTCATTTGCCATGTCGCTCATTTGTTCCGATTAGGCGCCTTCTGCGCTGATCATTTGTAATTGCCGGGTTTGTTCATTTCCATTTGCTGGATTACGTCTAGGGTTGGCCGGCCGAATTTCAACATCATGTGGTGCTCCGCCTACAATCCTATTCCCACCGTGTTCATCGTAGTATCGATTCTGGTTGCCGTACCTGTTGCGTTCGCGATCTTGTCCACGTCCTCGATCATTTCCGTTGTTCCACCTGTGTTCGCGACTGCTACCCCAGTTTCTATACGGCCGGTCCCGATTATTGATCCATTCGCGTCGCGACGACCAGTCACGCCGTTGATTAGCATTACGGCCACGACTGCGATCGCGCTGCTGTGCCCCGTAATAACTTTGTGTCTGATTAGGCGGGCATTCTGCTGTATTATATTCCAACTCTTGGAGTAGTGTCTTAAACGTTTCCACATCCTCTTTGCATCGTCCCACAAGAATGACGTGGCACAAGTGCATCGGAAATTTGGTGATACATATCCTAATTAGTTCCGCAGGCCCGTATGGGTCGTATAGAAATTGATTTGCCTGCAGCATGTGGACGAATAGGCGTTCTGGGCTGCCGAAACCAGACTGGTTCAAATTTGGCAGCATAATTGTGCCATGCTTGACCCTATCTTGTGCCGCTTCCGACCAATAGGCAGACAGAAAGGCTTGTCGAAACTCCCGAGTGGAGTTGCAGTGACGCGCTGCCGACCTCATGCGAATCGCCGGTTCGCCTTCCAAATAGCCACACATATATTGTATCTTATGTGAACTTGCCTAGTCAGGGGGGAAGACAGAACTCAAATTGCTCGAGCCATGCTTGTGGATGTATTCCTTTTTGCGAATTTCGAAATATCTCAAACTTTCTCACCGTAAGGAAATGTTTGAAATCAAATCCCCGCATTTCCTCCCGGTGAGGCCCTTGAATGTTTCTATTTTTCTCATGTCTGGCCCTCAAAATACATTCTTCCCTGTCGTCAAAATCTCCCTCGTGGCCAGAGTCCCTCTCTGCACTGTGCGTACGGCTACTTTTAGTGCTATTGGCGAGTTCCAGATGTGCCACGCATTCTTGCAATTCGCCTGTTACAGCTTTGTGCCGCCTGTTCACTTCGAACTGTCCCTTCTGAAACCTAAGAAGCGAACGCACTTCTTCGGTCTCTACGAATGCTACCGGTGTAATATTGTTATCGCTCTCCGTCACCTTCATCATGCCTACGATGTCCGCTAATGCCACAATCTTAACATGTATTTGTCTGTTGTCCTCCGCCCCAGTCTGCTTCAATTGTTCTACTTGCTGTTCGAGTGCGTGAATCGCTTGACTGTTGTCTGCTACTGTGTTGCTAATGGATGCTGGACAATGCATTTCCGCCTCCTGGACCCTGGAAATTACCTGCTGGTGTTCTCTTTGGCATTCTTCTCTCAGCGCTTGGAAATTCCTAAGTAGCTGTTCTTCACTCTCTTTCGATTCCGCATCGCGACTCCGCTTGCCCTGTTCTAAGGCTTGCAGACGGTTATCGATTTGTTCAAATGTAAGGCCTAATTCTTTCATAATATCACTTTTTATTTCACTTGCCAGATTGTTTATTCTTTGTGAGATATTATCGGACACTCTCTGCATCGACTTGTCGACTTTATTTGTCTGCTGGATTAGTTTTTCGTCTATTTGTTCGCCTAGCTCGCTGATCGATTTTTCAGATGATTCTTTTTGTTCTCAGAACGATTTTTCTGATTTCTGCGTCATTTGTTCGCCTAGTTCCCGGATCGATTTTTCAGATTTTTGCGTCATTTGTTCGCCTAGCTCACGGATCGATTTTTCAGATTTCTCTGTCATTTGTTTGCCTAGCTCTCGAATCGATTTTTCAGATGATTCTTTTTGTTCTCGGAACGATTTTTCTGATTTCTCTGCGTTTTCTATATTTTGTTGCAATAAGGATTTCATGAGTTCTGCCAAATCAATTTGGTTAGTAGGGGACAAATTAATTTCTGGCTCAGCTGTGAGCCCATTCGTTCTGTCTTGCATTTCCTCTGAAGTATTCCCCATTGCATTTTCGGAACCGTCCGACGCGTCAATATTCGAAATCAAATTATCCCCTTGGTCCATGTTGCTTAAGTTGTTGGACCGCCTACTTTTAGCTTGGTTACGTGTCTGCATTAGTTCAATTTATACCCGGTACGCAACACACTAATCACAATACATGTATCCCCCAAAAATTACGACAGTTACACGAAAGGTACCCAACCTAGTACGCAATTTTTCACACGCAAAACAAATTTTTAACTTTGATCGAAGCAGTACAATTTACAAGCGAGAAAAAAAAGACACACACACATATAAAACACAAAATATAGAAAACAAAACAACAAGAGAAACAATACAACGCCGCTCAACAACGCCGTGAATCATTTCAAAGTCTGCTCAGAAACAACACAGAAGTTGTTTGAGTGCCGCAGGGAAAAAATTAAGATTATACAACGTTCGTAATCTAACGTTTCAGAGATTCCAGAGTCTAGTGGAATCACAGAACAGGGTCGCCATGTGTAACGTTGTTGCATTAATTTGTGAAATCTTCCCGAAAAGAGTAGCTGAGGGCTACTTTGATGATTACACCACATATTTCACGTGGTCAACTTGGTTTACACAAAGAGTGTAACTCCACAATAATTTTGATAATTAAAATAAATTAGATCGAAAAGCAATTGACGAAAGAAAAACCTCAAACTGCTTACTATCGTATTACTATTAACCTGATGGGTCAAACCACTGTATGAGCACGTGGTACTGGTCTCACAAAGTACACCCCACGTGGGTTGAACATAAAGAAAAGTTGCTATATTGAAAAATATTGTCAAGACGAGACGTTATAATCTCACGCACATTCACATTTAAGATTTATGATCTTAGTTAGAGTTACTGATCAACACGTGGTTCCACTTTACTCACAAAGTAGTGACAAAGCAAATACCGGAATATATTCTGAACTTCACACTCGAATTGCGGTGAACTTAAGAAATCCATTGTCCTACGGACTTAGCGGACACGCGCTTAGCTGGAGATCTTACCACTTCAGACGCTCGCCACGGACAGACTGCCGTGGTCCCTTCCTGAGGGTGGCTCACAAATACAAACGGAGGTGGCCAGAGGAGTAGCTTCCTCTACCAACATGACAAGGGACGGACAGGACCATACTAAGAATAGAAACCTCTCTGCTTTCAGAAAGCGTACCTACCTGTTCCGACGTTGGTCCTACTGTTCTCTAGCAGACAGGCTTGTCTGCTACCCTCAAGCATGCAACTAGAAATACATTTGCTCATTCATCCTCTCACACAGAAGGGAATGGGCATGACAGTATCTTATCATATACAGTATATAAAAGAAAGCGGATGTAGTTTCCGTATGAGTCTGTGTGACATGAATTACATGTAGACTGTGTTTTAAAGTGTAGTAGTGTGACAGATCGTTCTTGTTTATGTGTAAAAGTAACACGTTCCACTACTCAGTCTCCTCCCAGATAGTCAGAAACGCCACAGTAAATTTAGAAGAGGAATTTATGCCGTAAATGATAACAGATTTAAGAAATCCACATGAAAGGAATCTAACAGAGACCTTTCAAACCCAAGGGTCTATTTTCCGTTGCCCTAGCGAATATTTACTGGTGTCGCTACATAAATAATGCTCAAATATATGTTTATAAGAGCTGCCAGGAAACTGGCTCTAAATAACATGCTAATGGTACTATCGTAGGTTAAATCATAAAAAGACAACAGTTGGCAGCCGGCCGGTTTGGCCGAGCGGTTCTAGACGCTACAGTTTGGAACCGCGCGACTGCTACTCTCACAAGTTCGAATCCTGCCTCGGGCATGGATGTGTGTGATGTCCTTAGGTTAGTTAGGTTTAAGTAGTTGTAAGTTCTAGGGGACTGATGAACTCAGCAGTTAAGTCCCATAGTTCTCAGAGCCATTTGAACCATTTGAACAACAGTTGGCTTTTAGTTAGCCAATTAAACATGAAAAATGGCTCTCGTCGAAGCAAATATCGTGCTGCACGTACCAGGTTATGATTGTTTATGATTGCTATAGGAGGCATCACTGCATGCAAAATTTCATTTGGGGACGAGACAACAGCAGCAACTAGCACAGCAGGTGTTGGTCCGTACATCCGGAGTATTTGCCACCACAGTCAACTTCACCTCATCGCATTGCGCAGGGAAAACTTAACGACTTCTGTACGGACTTGAATGTGTCACAGGCGCAATCTGATTCACTGTCTTCACGACCGCAGGTATGGAATTTTCTAGCTCAGAGTGTGAAAGTGACTTAATGTAGGAGGTTCCAGGGTTAGTTTGAACACATTTTCTCTTCCTCCAAGGAGATTGTGTACTAAATGTAAATGTTGTGTGACTAGGGCCTCCCGTCGAGTAGACCGTTCGCCGGGTGCAAGTCCTTCGATTTGACGCCACTTCAGCGACTTGCGCTTCGATGTGGATGAAATGATGATGATTAGGACAACACAACACCCAGTCCCTTCGTGGAGAAAATCTCCGACCCAGCCAATAATACAACGCGGGCCCTTGGGATTGCCATTCTGTCGCGTTGGCCACGCAGCTATCGGGGGCGGACGATTGTGTACTGTAAAAATATCAATGTTTTGTTTCGACCGCTTTGTCATGTTCGCAACTCTGATGAATGGAGAGTCTTCACTGGCTCCTGGAAATCAAGTTTAAAGTCAGTTGTCCTTCATAATGATAACAAATATGCCTCAGTTCCAGTCGGATGTTCGGTTAACAAGAAACAGACTTACGAAATTATGAGAGAGTTACTCATTTACTTACACTATGATATGTATAATGGGAAACTGTGCAAATCTGAAAACAAGAGAAATATGGCTATTGACTGGTAAGCAACAAGATTACACGAAGTAGTGCTGCTTCCTCTGCGGGTGGGACAGTCGCAAAAATAAATAACATTACGTATGTAACCCCTACACTCCAGGTAAAATGAGTCCACGGCTCCATTTTAGTACGGGGTTAATGAAGATATGTGTAAAAACTCTGGATAGAGAAGAGAAAGCTTTCGCACACATGAAGACAAAGTTTTCCAATATCAGTGGTGCAGAGATTAAGGAGGGTGTACTTATTGGCCCCCAGATACGGTAGCTTAGGCAAGATACAGTTTTCACCAACTTGCTAAGTGAGACTGAAAAAGATGCATGGAATGCTTTCAAGTCAGTGGTTACGCACTTTCTTGAAAATCACAGATCTGATGACTACAAAGAGATTGTGAATAACATGATGTTTCCAAACTTACATTTCCGTGATTCCAATCTGACTTACCGGAAAACGGTATGTGATAGGAAATTCCTATTATAAAATTCTTATTCCCCATAACCGTGACAACAGAAGAACAATAGTTTTATTCAGTGGACAGACAAAAAGTTAAAATGTGTTATATATTGATACTGAGTCCAAACGTAGCAATTCCTTTGTAACGAATGTTGAGTGAGTTTTCTATGTTGAGACAACGAAGTCTCAAATCTACCAATTAGATGAAAAAACGGATAATTACGAGTTCAATATTTTTATAAATACTATCTGGCGATACCAATGTTAACCCCCACTTCCCCCAGCCCCGACCCCACGTGCTGGGGCGGGGGTAACTTTGAAATCTTTGATAACAACTTCCCCTTTTTGTCATAGAATCTGAAGCTATTCTTTGTACGAGTATATAACACCTTTGTTATTGAGTGTTAGGTGGCGCTGTAATCGACAAACAAGACGATTGAGTTTCGAAACGGTATTATACTGACAGAAACGCGTTCGATCAGGAACACAAATAGAGACGTGTGCCACAAACGACTCGGTGTTTTTCTTTTTTCAATTTCATCGGTGTAACTGATTTGAAACATTGATCGATTTATTGTTTGGCTTCATCTTAATGCATGCACGTCGTCCATACTTCCTTAAATACGTTCCTTAATGAGCTGACTGCATGGGCGCACCACTGCAGATGTCCTTGGCCTCATTGGCAGTGACCATGCTCCCGTCCTCCTCACTGCCTCTGATGGTCGCCATCCCCGCCCCACTCGTCGAGCTGACATTCCTCCTAAACTTGTCCACGACTACTCCCGCGCCAACTGGGATGCCTACCGGCACTCCATACACACCCAGGTCGAACGCCACGACCCTACCCTCCAATCTCCTGATGACATCTCCTGCACCACTGCCTTTCTCCACCAGACCTTGTCTGACGCCGTATCCACCCACATACCTACCAAACCCATCCACCCTCACCTCCCAGCCCTGCCTCCACAGGCTGTCCTTCTCCTTCGTGAATCCCGTTGCCTCTACCGATCTTTTCTCCGCACTCGTGACCAGGACACACTCACGACACATCCGCAACATGCTTACTGCGAAGAAACACCGTGCCTGGCGACAGACATGCACACAACCCAACGCCACACTCCCAATAAACTCTTCCAAGTATTGGTCTGCTTCCACCTCCTTACTGGGAAGCGACCTACCCCGCAGAACCCTCTCCTCCTTGATGACGGTCCCTTTCCTGACAACCTCAGAAAGGCCAACCACTTTGCCTCCCACCTATCCAATGTCTTTTCCTTTCCAGATGATCCCTAATTTGATTATTCCCTCTTCCGCGACATCATCGAACGTACGGATACCTCTGTTCCTCCACTTGCTCCCAGCGTACAGTACTTGGTCCACACACCACCATCTGAACTTAACACTGTAATGTTGATTCTTTAAGTTGTACTGCAAGCGGTGCTGATATTCAAGACCATAAAAGTGGGTTAAAAGCTGTGAGCTATCTGAGGAAGTTAACCTTGCATTACTGCGCAACTGTTTCACCAGGTATCCAGTCTAGATTACCAAATTCCCAACCAGACTAACATTAATTGTAATCTTTTAGTACTCATCTTACGATAACCGGTGACATATATATAAAAAGACAATTTAAATAAAAAGAAAGAAATCAGTTTATATTTGGACATTTATTTTAACATTGATCATTGTTCTGTTAAAATTTCAGCATATCAAACTTGATTCATAACTAAACTGGTGCCTTATTTAGGATTGTGTAAATGTGAGTTTGTAATCTTATGGAACACATCAAATAGGGAGCCAAGATTGGGAGACTACATACAACATTGCATTCATAAAATAACACACGAAGAACGTTGAAACATATGCAAGAGGAAATTAACCACAACCAACCGATTCAATTTTCACCCAAAGAAGTTACGTTCGTAGCGCAATCCTGTCCATCATGAAATTACCACACACTGATATACTAAATTCATACCAACTCTCTGTGAAATCTTCCCGAAAAAAATAGCTGAGGGTTACTTTGATGCTTACACCACATGCTTCACGTGGTCAACTTGGTTTACACAAAGAGTGTAACTCCACAATAATTTTGATAATTAAAATAAATTATATCGAAACGCAATTTACAAAAGAAAAACCTCAAACTGGTTACTATCGTATTACTATTAACCTGATGGGTCAAACAATTGTATAAGCACGTGGTACTGGTCTCACAAAGTACACTCCACGTGGGTTGAACATAAAGAAAAGTTGCTATATTGAAAAATATTGTCAAGACGAGACGTTATAATCTCACGCACATTCGCATTAAAGATTGATAATCTTAGTTAGAGTTACTGATCAACACGTGGTTCCACTTTACTCACAAAGTAGTGACAAAGCAATTACCGGAAGATATTCTGAACTTCACACTCGAATTACACTGTGTTGCAATTTAAGATAACATTAGATATTTTAGAACTAAACCTGAAATAAAATGATTAAATTTTCAGTTAGGCTGAACTTAAGAAATCCATTGTCCTATGGAATTAGCAGACACGCGCTTAGCCGGAGATCTTACCACTTCAGACGCTCGCCGCAGACAGACTCCTGGGCCCCTACTGAGCGTGCTTAACAGATACAAACGGAAGTGACCAGAGAGGCAGCTTCCTATACGAACATGGCAAGGGACAGACAGGGCCATACTAAGAATAGAAACCTCTCTGCTTTTAGAAAGCGTAGCTACCCGTTCCGACGTTGGTCCTACTGTTCTCTAGCAAACAGGCTTGTCTGCTACCATCAAGCATGCAACTAGAAATACATTTGCTCATTCATCCTCTCACACAGAAGGGAAGGGGGATGACAGTATCTTATCATATACAGTATATAAAAGAAAGCGGATGTAGGGTCTGTATGAGACTGTGTGACATGAATTACATATAAACTGTGTTTTAAAGTGTAGTAATGTGACAGATCGTTCATGTTTATGTGTAAAAGAAACACGTTTCACTGCTCAGTCTCCTCCCAGACAGTCAGAAACACCACAGTAAATTTAGAAGAGGAATTTATGCCGTAAATGACAACAATTTTAAGAAATTAACATGAAAGGAATCCAACAGAGACCTTTCAACACTCCCATCACTACACAGGACATCAGTCTCACACTCCGCACTAAACGCAACACCGCTCCCACTCACGACCGCTTTACCTACCGCCATCTCAAACACTGCCCTCCCTCCTTCCTTGGAGTCCTTGCCACCCTCTACAACGTAATCCTTGCGAACGGCATCTGCCACGAACTGTGGGAAACCTCCCATATCCTGATGTTCTCCAAACCCAACAAGCCTCTAGCTGATGCCTCTTCCTGTCGTCCTATATGTCTCACCTCAGCGTTCAGCAAGCTCTTGGAATCCATCCTTACCCAACACATCCATCACCACCTCCACGACACCACCTCCTCCCCAGCACCCAATGTGGCTTTCGACCTTTCTTCTCTGGCCAATGGCCAACTCCTACGCCTCACTCATCTCCTCTCCCTCCAGCTTAACTCGCGTCACTCCAGCATTTTTGTCTCCCCCGACCTCGAAAAGGCCTACGACCGTGTATGGCATCCTGGTCTCCTGTTTAAACTCCAGACTTACGCCCTTCGTATCAACTATGTCCGTCTCTTTGCCTCTTTACCACCCCCGCCGCCCCTCCTAAGTTACCACCCATAACGCCAGTTCCCGCACCTTCTACCCCCCCCCCCCTTTCAAAAACCCAGGCAATCATCGTAGTTCATATTACTCTCTCCTTCCAGCTCCTTGATTTTTCCCTTAACATCTGCGCCCGTCCTGTCCACCTCTCCTCCACCCTCACATACCTTGGCCTCACCATTGACTGTCATCTCACCTGGATCCCTCATCTCTGCTCTATCCAATCCAAGGCCCACAGCCCCCTCCGACACCTTAAATTCCTCTCTGGCCAGACATGGGGGTTGAACCACTCTACCATCCTCCACACCTACAAATCCTTGTTCCATATCATCCCCTGTTATGTTAGTCCCACCTGGATATCCGCCCACCACCCTAAAAAATCTCTCTGCGTTGTAACTTAGAATGCGGGCTACTATGACAGAAGAGAGAGGGAGAACGTGGCCGGTATATCGATAATGCTGTAAGTTTTTCTGCTCAACGTTTTCCAAACAGGGTGTAGTAATCACACGCTTCTTTATGCCGTGTTATTCGGCAGTTGTCCACCGAGGGAATTGTGCAACTACGGAAAAGGAACCGTCAAAGAACAGAACATGAATCGCAAATTAATCAGACTGCTGTTTTCCTAATTCTGAAATGAAGAAAATATCACCCGCTTCATATGTCCCTCCATTAGGAACTTCATGGCAAAGATTTCCAGAACCAGGTAACATTTCGCTAGGGGTTTCTTCAGCAAATACAGAGATCCCAATTTCTTTGCTCGAGTACTGTTCTTTGAATAGTCGACATACACCAACCACTGTACTATTAATCTATACAACATGCGTTACTGGAACGTGAAAAACCCACATTGGTCACGCCAAAATAAATATCACCGTTCATGAAATGTGAATATATGGTGTGGAATAATTGGTGAGAAACTCATTGGTGCATCATTTATCAGCGGCGGTAAATATTCTAGCAGGGTGACCTTCCAGTATTGCTTGCAGACATTCCCTTGAACTTACAAGCGGCAATGTGGTTTCAACATGATAGATCTCTAGCACATTATTCTGTAGCTGCAAGGGAAGTATTAGGTCGTGTGTACAATTGTCTCTGGATCGGAAAAGGCTTACAAATACAGTCATGTCTTACTCCGCCTGACTTTTGTTTCAGGTTTCACTGTAAGAGCGAAGTTTATAATGAAGTGCTAACAACGTGCGATAACATGATTGAACATATCACTGATGTATGTCAAACGTTTATATCGAGAATACTTCTCAGTTGTGCAGTATCATTACACGTGCGGATAAATACGTGCATCGAACAGGGCGGTTATATTTTTGAGGATTTGTTGTGACATAATTCTTGCAAACAAGAAATCCGTTGGTGAGAGTGAAGGGACACACCTAAAACGAACACGTCATTGGCAAGAGGTGAGAGGACTCACATCAAACAAGCCTTTTTCACAAAAACGGAAAACGTCTGATTTTCTCTTTTTGGTCTAATGTGTTATTCTCGAGATAATACGTTTGAACTCAGTGTTTTTGTGATTAGAGCACCTTTTATCACAAACGGCATAACTGCTACATACAAATTTTACGTATTTTTTCCCCACAGAGTCCGTATCTACATTAAAATTGGGATGTTCCTATTTAAGATTTCAATGTTGCTTACCCTCCCCCCCCCCTCCCCTGTCCCATCCTCTGGGGTGTCAGGCAGGGGAGCGTCAACGATGGTATCGCCAGATAGCGTTTTCAATCCGTTGTGTAGTTTTTGATGTATTTCATTGTGTCAAGATAAAAGACTCACTCTGTATACTTCAATTCCTTGTGGCCTATTGTTCTACGTCTGTCTCCTCTAGTCAGCTTACTTCCTATAACGAACGTCATCAGAAATATTTCAGTCGTGATCACCCCGAACATTTTATTCTCCCACAGTCAGATTAACTAATCATGGAAGCCTTGGCATTTGTGGTACCAATCTATCCCTCAATGTGACATGTGTTTTCTGCAGACTTCTTTTTTTATCTGTTCTAATGTCCCTTTCTTCTTTGTACTCTTAATCCTGATAATATGTTTACAATACTATAGTTCACACGCTTTAATTTCTCTGTCGTACATTTCACAACCATACAATGATTGCAGTCTATCAGTTTAGCTCCTGGCTATGGTCTCCTTCTCCCTTCATAGCTGAGGAAAGTAAGTGAACATTACTTCTTATGCACGAGTTTAGCTCTGTTTTTTACTGGTGGCTCAATTTAGACTACAACTGGACATCACTACAGCTGTACCATTAATTGATGTGTTATAATCTACCACCCGTAATGATGCAGGAAATTTTATCCTATTTTCTGAATGTAAAACTCTACTTGACCCTTTCACGTGTTACTGATACCAATACAACTAAATGAAACTGAGTAGTAGCAGTTGCTCCTGCACGTGGAGTAAGCGATTGCACCAATTCTACAAACAAGTTTTGAATCAAGAAAAATTTACTATGTTATTCGTTACTAATCTTTCTTTATACGAAGGATCTATGGCTGGTCTCAGAGAATACTTAGTTTATTTATAACTCAACAAATAATTCTATCAGAAACGTTCTCTCGCGGTATTTTTGTTAATCTGTACTACGTAGGTTGGAACTTAAATAGTAGCAACACTGCTGTGGAGACACTATGCAGTGGAAACTACTACGTTGTTGACATACCTACCTTCCATCTGAGCAAATGGACTCGCCCGTCCCACGTCACCGGCGTGCGCACAATCGTGGGAAACAGTCTCTTGTGAGCGAGGAGTCTAACGTAACGGTGTCACTATGTTTTCGAAACAGGAACAACGGAGTTGGATCAAGATAGAATGTGCCAGAGAACGTGCAGCACGACAGTGTCACTAAGGTCTTCAAGAGGTGTGCGGGGAATCGGCATTGTCGTACAGAACAGTGGCAAGTTGGGGAAAGCCTTCAACGAAGGTCGGCAAACATGCATCGGGCAGGTCGTCCTAGCTTCTCTGGAGAAGAAGTGCATGCTGTTGCCGCGTTAGTGGAGAGTGATCGCCGCCATACGATTCTTGAGCTCCCCCACGAAATCGGATTAGCACATACGACTGTGCTTCGCATCCTGAAGGAACGTCTGTGCTTGCGAAAAATTGCGTCACGATGGCTTCCGCGTGACTTGGTGGAAATGCAGAAATGGATGCCTTACGACGCTGCTCAGACGCACTTGGAGCGCTATGAGCGCGAAGGAGAGGCTTTCTTACGCCGTATCGTAACACTGGATGGGACATGGCCACATTTCACGAGCCACAAGTGAAACGCCAATCCAACGAATGGCGTCATTATGGGTCGCCGCGAAAGTCGAAAGTGCGTCAGAGCCCCAGTATTGTGAAAGTTATGGTGATTCTCGTGTACGACTGTGATGGTGTTATCCTAATGCATTACGTTCCTTCACGGCAGACCGACAGTGCATAGTATTACTGTTTATTTTTGGAGCATCACCTGAGACCAGCTTTGCGAAAGAAGTGGCGACACTTTCTGCGCAACCTACCCATCATTTTGCACGACAATGCGTTGGCGCATACAGCGCAAGCTGTGGTTGCTCTGTTCGGTAGATGGGTCTGGGAAGTACTGTACCATCCACCATACTCTGAAGACAAAGGAATCACTTCTCGGCATTCGCTTCAGAACTGTTCCAGAGATTCGAAGGCAGTAGACCGCTCCATTCACACCACCAACAGAACAGGCTCTGCTAACGGTATACTACGCCTTCCGCATCGCGGGCAACGGGTTCTACACAACGCTAGTGACTGCTTTGAAGGGCAGTAACAGGTACAAACGTGTAACTCTTTTGTATCGATTAAGTTCCAACCCTCTTTTATCAGATTGCGTAGCTTTCCGTTCTTGTGCTTTGGTCACGATGTTTTAACGCCGCCAATAACTTTACGCCACGAAGCTGCAGCAGCTTATAGCCATTCTGTCACACACTTACTTATTCTTTCTTACTGTTATTGTCTCTTCTGCATATGTTCTTCTTTTAGTGTAAAGGAAGGAACATTTAGAGTTTAACATCCCACTGACTACGAGGTCGTTTAGAAACAGACGGTTACGGGGCGGGGGAAACGATATCGGCCGTGCCCTTTACAGAGGAACCATCCCGAAATTTAACTGGAGCGATTTAGGGAAATCATGGAAAACATAAATCTGGATGGCCAGACGGGGATTTGAACCGTCGTCCTTCCGAATGTGAGTCCAGTGTGCTAACCACTGTGCTACCTCGCTCCTTTTTTTTAGTGTAAGTTTTTTCATGTTTGTTAGTACATTTTCTTTTCACATAAGTATGATTATATTTCCTGTTCTATAATATTTTATGATTTAGATATATTTTAATTGACTCACACGCTATGCCCTTTTAGGAATAAATGTAATCTGAGGTTTTAAGCGAGAGCCAGTTGACAGGTGGTATGAAAGTTAGCATATGTGGACGATTTATGTTTCGGAGTGTTATTTTGGCAGTGACTTGCGAAGAAGAGGGTTAAAAGAATGAGATATTCTGTTTGATAAACATTAATGCTCGGTCTTTAAGCAATGGCGGCGCTTTTAGAGCTGTTTGGTGAACTTTATACTGAAGTTTCTTTCGTTGAATGCATACAGTGGCTGCGGATGTATAGAAGGAAACCAGACAAGAGCACTGGTTTGTTGAAGAAGAGACAGAGACAATTACTGGTGAGAATTCACGAGCGAGAAGGGAAGGCTCGAAGGTATTTGGGAAACCCTGAGTGGTCGATACCGTCAACGTTTAGTTCGAAATGTTTAATTGCTGGTTAATAACGAATTAATTCACATTCACCAGGCTCTGTATTTTTATCTGGGACACAACGTCCAGCTACAAAATTAAAAATACTTCCTATCCGCGAGTTTTGACCAAGGTTTTTCGGCATTTTCCCTTGGTTGTAAGGTAGCATACTTACCAATTATTCACAAATGGCTCACCACTAACTGGCTATGCTTTTGGCTGAAAAGTCCCTGACTCTTGAATGGGTCATTACTTGAAGATCGGCTCTGTCGTCAGGGGTAGGGAATGAAAAGTAGTCAGTATACCACACACATCAAAAGAAGCTTTGCATCATCGTGGTTCCTATAACTCCTGAAGATATACGTGGACTGTGGATATTGTATCACAGACACAGCCCCTTGACTGTTCAGAGATGTCTCTATACTCACCCAGAGATGTAAACAACCATGCATGAGCAGCGCCTATTAGACGGAGTGGGTCCGACAGCCGACCAGTTCCAGTCATTCCACCAGGAAGGAGGTACACGGCTCGTCTTGTCTGTAGTTCAGCCATGCCTAGACGGTCAGTACCGCGGTTAGATCACGTCCGCATTGTTACTTTGTGCCAGGAAGGGCTCTTAATAAGGGAAGTATCCAAGAGTTCAAATGGTTCAAATGGCTCTGAGCACTATCGGACTCAACAGCTATGGTCATCAGTCCCCTAGAACTAAGAACTACTTAAACCTAACTAACCTAAGGACATCACACAACACCCAGTCATCACGAAGTATCCAAGAGTCTCGGAGTGAACCAAAGAGATGTTGTACCTACAGAGAGACAGTAACTGTCGATGACATGCCTGCTCAGGCAGCCCAAGGCCTACTACTGCACTGGATGACCGCTACCTACGGATTATGGCTCGGAGGAACCCTGATAGAAAAGCTACCATGTTGAATAATGCTTTTCTTGCAGCCACGGGACGTCGTGTTACGACTAAAACTGTGCGCAATAGGCTGCATGATGCGCAGTTTCATTCCCGACGTCCATGGCGAGGTCCGTCTTTGCAGCCACGATACTATGCAGCGCGGTACAGATAGGCCCAGCGACATGCCGAATGGACATCTCAGGATTGGCATCATGTTCTCTTCACCGATGTGTGTCGCATATGCCTTCAACGAAACAATCGTCGGAGACGTGTTTGGAGGTAACCTGGTCAGGCTGAACGCCTTAGACACACTATGCAGCCAGTGCAGAAAGGTCGATGTTCCCTGCTATTTTGGGTTGGCTTTATGTGGGCCCGACGTACGCCGCTGGTGGTAATTAAAGGCGCCATAACGGCTGTAGGATACGCGAAAGCCAACCTGCGGCCGATAGAGCAATCATATCAGCAGCACATTGGTGAGGCATTCGTGTTCATGGACGACAATTCGCAACTCCATCTTGAACATCTTGTGAATGACTTCCTTCAGGATAACAACATCGTTCGACTAGACTGGCCAGCACATTCTCCAGACATGAACCCTATCGAACATGCCTGGAATGGATTGAAAAGGGCTGTTTATGGACGACGTGGCCCACCAAACACTTTGAGGGATCTACGCCGAACCGCCGTTGAGGAGTGGGACAATCTGGTCCAACAGTGCCTTGATGAACTTGTGGATAGTATGCCACAACGAATACAGGCATGCATCGTTGGTACTGGGTGTTAGAGGTACCGGTGTGTACAGCAATCTGGACCACCACCTCTGAAAGTCTCGCTGTATGGTGGTATAAAATCCAATGTGCGGGTTTCATGAGCAATACAAAGGGGGGAAATGATGTTTTGTTGATCTATATTCCAATTTTCTGTACAGGTTCCGGAACTCTCGAAACCAAGTGATGGAAAACTTTTTTTGATGTGATATGTTATATAAGTAAGTGTACAACGTGCGCGCCGCTAAAGCTCAGAAACGAGTCCCGGTACAATCAAGGGAGTTATATGGCATGCTAGCCCTCTAGCCCTACCCAAGATGAAGATTACCGTTTTTACCTGAGAGGCGTGCTTTTGAAGATATAAGGGCTGGGAAGTTTCGCCCTGTAGAAATTGATAGAACATTACAGAATTTTCGAGAATTCCAGAATATTCTAGTGTATCCTAGAGCATTCCACAACATTCCAGAATGTTCTGGAATATTCCACAATGATCCGGGATATTTAGGAATATTTGGGAATAGTCTGGAACATTTGGGAAGATTCCAGAATGTTCTGGAGCACCCCGGAACATCCCAGATCATTGTGGAACATACCAGAATACCATCGAATGTTGTGGAATTTTCTGGAACATTGTGGACCATTCGAAGCCTTTTTAGCATGTCCTGGAATTCGCCACTGGTGGGGCTACCCCGTGGGTTCGAACGTCAGTTTCTTGTGAGTGACGAATGGAGGAAGGAAAAAGTAGTGCAGTGAGTGAATAAAAGCAAACAGTGAACTGTGAGTAGTCAGAGTGATACAGTGACAGAATATACGAGGGCAGTTCAATAAGTAATGCAACACATTTTTTTTCTGAAACAGGGGTTGTTTTATTCAGCATTGAAATACACCAGGTTATTCCCCAATCTTTTAGCTACACAATACTATTTTTCAACGTAATCTCCATTCAATGCTACGGCCTTACGCGACCTTGAAATGAGGGCTTGTATGCCTGCACGGTACCATTCCACTGGTCGATGTCGGAGCCAACGTCGTACTGCATCAATTACTTCTTCATCATCCGCGTAGTGCCTCCCACGGATTGCGTCCTTCATTGGGCCAAACATATGGAAATCCGACGGTGCGAGATCGGGGCTGTAGGGTGCATGAGGAAGAACAGTCCACTGAAGTTTTGTGAGCTCCTCTCGGGTGCGAAGACTTGTGTGAGGTCTTGCGTTGTCATGAAGAAGGAGAAGTTCGTTCAGATTTTTGTGCCTACGAACACGCTGAAGTCGTTTCTTCAATTTCTGAAGAGTAGCACAATACACTTCAGAGTTGATCGTTTGACCATGAGGAAGGACATCGAACAGAATAACCCCTTCAGCGTCCCAGAAGACTGTAACCATGACTTTACTGGCTGAGGGTATGGCTATAAACTTTTTCTTGGTAGGGGAGTGGGTGTGGCGCCACTCCATTGATTGCCGTTTTGTTTCAGGTTCGAAGTGATGAACCCATGTTTCATCGCCTGTAACAATCTTTGACAAGAAATTGTCACCCTCAGCCACATGGCGAGCAAGCAATTCCGCACAGATGGTTCTCCTTTGCTCTTTATGGTGTTCGGTTAGACAACGAGGGACCCAGCGGGAACAAACCTTTGAATATCCCAACTGGTGAACGATTGTGACAGCACTACCAACAGAGATGTCAAGTTGAGCACTGAGTTGTTTGATGGTGATCCGTCGATCATCTCGAACGAGTGTGTTCGCACGCTCCGCCATTGCAGGAGTCACAGCTGTGCACGGCCGGCCCGCACGCGGGAGATCAGACAGTCTTGCTTGACCTTGCGGTGATGATGACACACGCTTTGCCCAACGACTCACCGTGCTTTTGTCCACTGCCAGATCACCGTAGACATTCTGCAAGCGCCTATGAATATCTGAGATGCCCTGGTTTTCCGCCAAAAGAAACTCGATCACTGCCCGTTGTTTGCAACGCACATCCGTTACAGACGCCATTTTAACAGCTCCGTACAGCGCTGCCACCTGTCGGAAGTCAATGAAACTACACGAGATGAAGCGGGAATGTTTGAAAATATTCCACAAGAAATTTCCGGTTTTTTCAACCAAAATTGGCCGAGAAAAAAAATGTGTTGCATTACTTATTGAACTGCCCTCGTATATCGAAAATAAAGAGTGATAATTGAGTAATGTGTACTTCGTGTGTTTGTTAATAAAAAGGTCATTTGATTTATATTTTATACATTGTCCAAACGTACGAGGAAGAGATCATGCCAGTTCTGAAGCAAGATGGCGAAAACAAGAAGAATATCGAAGAAACAAAACAGACCAAGAGCGCGAAGCTCGTTTAAATTCCCAACGAACGAGAATGAGCACCGTGAGAAGCAAAGAAACCGAAGAACAATTAACTGTACGGACTGAAGGAGCAGACACACTCTTATAATAAAAACCTGAAAACTCAAGCCAGCCATAAAAATATCGCCCTACCAGAAGGACGGGCGAGGACAGGTAAACTGTACAACATAACAAATGAAGCATTCCACTATGAACTGGCGAAAGAATATAACAAACACAAACATGCCGTAATCTGAAAAATGGATAAATCTACCAATTTTGCAAATCGAAAAATTTTTCGAGAGAAACACCGGGATCCTGTTGCATAAATAGAAAAATTCGATTACCACAACCGGAAGCACCTCTGCAGGAATTTTTACATTATCTGGCCGGGAAAACTCAAGAACCAAAACACTTCCTTCAAAATATGAAAGCGTACAACGCCTGCTTCTAAACAACTTCTTTCAGTGTCACTTCGATCAAGACTAACAGAGAAGAAATCGATAATTTTTGTTTTTTATCCAAGGACAAATCTATCAGCACATGGGATCATTACTACCATTACCCACCGAAAAGCATAAAATTCTACTAGCATATTTCATTGGAAATGAAGAAACAGAAATTGATCAACGATGCACTAGTATCAGTGGATTGAGACGAGTAGTAGTCCGAGAGGTACAGAGCATCTTAGACACATATAATCAGATGATTCACATATTCAAAACAGCACTATACCAAATGATTTATTATATATGTATATGAACAAATGTTGTAAAGAGTTAGAATATGTTTACAGTAAAAAAATTTTACGTCTTACATTTTAACAAGTGTTGTAAATAATTAGAATTTTTTTCAATAAAGTATATTTACCTGTAATGCTTTAAAGTTTATCCTTTTATTCCAATTATGGTACAATCTCATATTAATTTTCTGGGCGAGGCCAGGTACCCCGGTTAGTCAAAAATAAAGTTTGTCTTACTCGCATACATTGACAGACATTCAACTAACAAAATTTTATTTTTGAGACAACTGATGATTAGAACAGTCTCGATTCTCCGGTTCTGACGAAGGTTTTCTGGTAGTTACTCTTGGTTACGGAGCGAGTACGAAGCTGGAAGAAGCCTCCCAAACTTCCCAACTGGGATCCCCTCGTCCTTGCTCGCTGCCTGATGGAACATGTGACAGGAAATCAGGCAGGCCTCTCTCCGCTCCGTAGAGGAGAGAATAAAAAGTGCAAAATACATTTAGCTCATGCTGATTCTAAAATTAGATCTCCTATCTGTACTTCAATTTCTTGTTGAACGGCAGGAGTTAAGGCTAACACTTTTGCATAACTTTTGCATACAGATTACATTACACTAGACAAATCTCTAATCAGATACTCTACAGCTTTAGAAAGTAGTGGATAGTGTTGTATTTTGGAATACTTTTCGGACTTTCACCTCCTGTAACAGACGTTTAATCTGTATTCTTATTCCTCTCTGAAATCATGAGATTCACTTTAAGTGTGATGCACACTTTTTCTGAAACTAGAAAAGTACTTCATAGAAGAGAGGTTTCCTCCAAATGCGTATAACTGTCCCAAGATAGAACATGGTCATGTACCTGTAAAGAAATATTTAATTCAAATTTAAAAGTGTTTCAGTCGAGAAAATCATATCAGTTCTACATTTAAGAGTCTACGTGTTACATTATTACTCTACAGCGCACCTGTAAAACAATAATAATAATAATTGACCCGAATAATAATCATAATAATAGTAAAGGAAATTAAGAATAGCATGTAAGTAACATAGAAGTAAATATCCTTGGAGCAGTGAAGCAACTAAAAACATTCAATAAAAGGGGAAGTCTTCTGGTATAGACTTATTCCAATTAGGTTCCTTTCAGAGTATGCTGATGCATTAGCTCCATACTTAACAATCATTACACCCGTTAGCTCGACGAAACATCTGTACCCAAAAACTGGAAAGCTGTACAGGTCACACCAATATTCAGGAAAGGTAATAAGAGTAGTCGACTAAATTACAGGCCCATACCATTAATGTCGATATGCAGCAGGATTTTGAATATATATTGTGTTCAAACATTATGAATTACCTCGAAGAAAACGGTCTATTGACACACAGTCATATCGTTCTTGTGAAACACAACTAGCTCTTCACTCGCATGAAGTGTTGAGTCCTATTGACAAGGGATTTCAGTTTGATTTCGTATTTCTGGTTTTCCAGAAGACTTTTGACATACAAGCGGCTTGTGGTGAAATTGCGTGCTTATGGAATATCGTCTCAGTTATATGACTGGATTCGTGATTTCCTGTGAAAGAGGTCACAGTTCGTAGTAACTGACGGAAAGTCATCGAGCAAAACCGAAGTGATTTCTGGCATTCCTCAAGATAGTGTTACAGGCCCTTTGCTTTTACTTATACATATAAACGATTTGGGAGACCATCTGAGCAGCCGTTTTAGGTTGTTTGCAGATGACGCTATCGTTTATCGACTAATAAAGTCATCAGAAGATTAAAACAAATTGCAAAACGATTTATCTGTTTTTGTGCGTAAACTGGCAATTTAAAAGTGTGAAGTCATCAACATGAGTGCTAAAATGAATCCGTTAAACTTCGGTTACACGATAAATCATTCAAATTTACAGACCGTAAATTCAACTTAATACCTAGGAATTACACTTACGAACAACTTAAATTGGAAGGAACACACAGAAAATGTTGTGGGGAAGGCTAAACAAAGATGGTGTTTTATTGGCAAGACACGTAGAAAATGTAACAGATCTACTAAGGAGGCTGCCTACACTACGCTTGTCCGTCCTCTTTTAGAATACTGCTGCGCGGTGTGGGATCCTTACCAGATAGGATTGACGGAGTACATCGAAAAAGTTCAAAGAAAGGCAGCACGTTTCGTATTATCGCGAAATAGGGGAGAGAGTGTCGCTGAAATGATACAGGATTTGGGGTGAACATCATTAAAACTACGGCGTTTTAAGTTGCGTCGGAAACTTCTCACGAAATTTCAATCACCAACTTTCTCCTCCGAATGCGAAAATATTTTTGACACCGATTTACATAGTTAGAAAGGATCACCATCATAAAATAAGGGAAATCAGATCTCGTACGGAAAGATATAGAGAATTGTGAAGGTGGTTCGATGAACCCTCGGCTAGCCACCTAAATGTGATCTGCAGAGTATCTATGTAGATGCAGATGTAGACGTAGATTAGTTAGCACAACTGAAGCTATGTTTAGCGTTATCAGGAGTGGAAGGGAGTCCTCTGAAATGACAGTGACACTGGCTGTAGGGAAAGAACAGAATTGAAAAAAACAACTAAACAACTATGCGACATGGGGCCCTCTGAAATGACAGTGACGCTGTAGGGAAAGAATAGCATTTAAATAAACAACTATGCCGACATGGGGGATGGAAAAGTTGTAGTGGATGGTGAATTGATGAGAGTGAGCTGCTGACTAGTATATGGAACAGTTGGCTATTGTGATAGCTGTCTTTTGAAGTTTGGAAGGAGTTTAATTTATCTGATATTTTGAGGAATATCATTCCAAAGTCAGGTTCCTGACATAGAAAATGATTTAGAGAACATGTTAGTGTTATAAGATGATAGAGAGAGGAATTTAATTTGTTGAGAACGAGTATTTTTGTTGTGTTGTTCAAACAGCGCTGTAAGAATTGAAAATAAATGAGAGGAAGTGCAATGATTAAGAAGATGATAGAGAAAACATAGCGTATGATAGTCTCCACGCTTACCGGAACGTAGCTATGATAATTGTTCGTATGCAGTAGTGATATGACTGAAATAGCGTACGTCAGATATGTATCGTACATAGGCATTCATCGCCAGTTGCAGCTTACATTAGCTTTCGTACGAAATTCCTTGGAGAATGGCATTGTGACCCTAAAAGCTCTTTTTTAAACACGAAAGGAAATACGTTTTTATATTTCTGCAGTGACTTAAATGACGCTGACATCTTCTAACACACTGCAGTTCTTTGTTGGATCCAGTATAAGTGATGGTCCAGAATTAGCCCCAAGTTCTTTGCAGAAGAAGAAAAGGCTATTTCCGTATCTTTAAGGACTAAGTGTGGAAGAGATTCTCTGAACTGCGTGATAATGTCTTTTGTGAGCATCGAACAAGGAACCAATTGATTGTGAGGTCGCAAAAGGCCAGTGATGTTTACGGCATTCGGCACCCCTTTTATTGTCTACCATGCAACCACAATATTAAACTTCCTGGCAGATTAAAACTGTGTGCCCGACCGAGACTCGAACTCGGGACCTTTGCCTTTCGCGGGCAAGTGCTCTACCATCTGAGCTACCGAAGCACGACTCACGCCCGGTACTCACAGCTTTACTTCTGCCAGTACCTCGTCTCCTACCTTCCAAACTTTACAGAAGCTCTCCTGCGAACCTTGCAGAACTAGCACTCCTGAAAGAAAGGATATAGCGGAGACATGGCTTAGCCACAGCCTGGGGGATGTTTCCAGAATTCATTCTGAACCACAATATTGTTTGGCAATGGCGGAATGAGACAGGACTGGAGGTATCCAACTGTGTAAACAGCTTGAGGCTACGGAGAGTAGTTGAGCTGCTTAGTCGACGGAAAACTCACAACAAAGCTACAGTGCTGGTGATGTTGATAAAGAGCACACGAACAGCAACGATAAACAAAACAAACCTTGCTTTATACCCACAACAACAGTTTCGGCGAGGCTGACATTTCGTCAGAGAGGAACCCAAGAAATTTCGCAGAGTGAGAAAGAAGTGGCAGACGAAACATTAGCGTTTCTGCAAGGTGATTCATTGGAATGAGTAGTATCATATACGCTCGACGGCGGGAACAATAGAGATGAGGAGTACCGTGATGATGATACGTGCTTAACAAGTGAAAGTGATATTGAAATAAGTGTTGCCCCTTGTAGTTCATCATCGTTATCAGACAGAGAGCCAAAAATCCCGTCTCCCGGGAAACGCAGCAACGGACAACCGTTGTCCAGGGAGCGGGTACTAAAAATAATTACGTACATGGACGAATATCTTCAGCATAGCAAAACAACAGTTACTAACAGATTTCGAATACGTTTCCAGGAATATGACCGTCTAGTGCGTAAGAAAAAAGTAGGGATATTCAACGGAGTTCAAGGCGCACTTGTAACGAAAACTTTTGTTTGTGCGTTTCAAGGATGCTCGATACAATTTACGGAATGTGCTTGATAGTGACCTACCACGTTATGAGCATCAAACAGCGCGTGATATAGATTACCGTGATTTCAAGGGAAGCAGTGCATGGTTGCATAACTACAAACAGTGCTATAGAATTGGAAGATGTAAGGTAACGAAATTTCACACTTGATGATGCACAGCAAATTGCGGAATCGGCACGAAAATTTGTAGATGAGATAAAAAACTTTCTCCCGACTTTGTTTTGACCTCCGACAAATCGGGATTCATAGAGGAAATGTATATGAAAGGAACACTGAGAATTAGAGGTTCCAAGAGAGTTCTGTCAAGATCAATTAACATCAATGCCCCTCCCATTCTTTCTCGTATGCGTGATCTTGCAAGGGCAGGAGGAAATATTTACCGGTAGACACGGCAAACAAGAGTGGTAAAGTGGCGTAAGAGAATTATATATATATGATATGAGCACTGTTTTTGACCGACAGCTGGTCAAAATAGACAATGTGTCTAATAGTGTATTTTAATCCGACAGAATGCCATCTTAAGCAATTTATAACACTTAAAACACTTGATTATAGCACTTTGAAGCTGAAATCATGATCGTGTAAGTGTAAATGCAACACTCTAAATAAGCAACAGTCTAATGGCGATACTGACTTTGAAGAAATGTATTATGGCTGTGGCCCCTCATTATGAAAAAAAAAGTTATCAAAATAGCTTGGTTTAGTTTGATTGTTGGTCTGCGTACGAAAATCATTCTCCGTTAGAGCAAACTATTCCTTCTGAATAGTGTGTGACATTTCAATTCGTACTATTCGAACCACTTTAGAAATTCAACCTCTGGATATTTGTTTTTTCAGTGCATATAAAACATGTTATCGTATTATCTACAGCTACGCCTTAAAGGATAGTGAGTATTACGGCAAGCTCAACCACAGACTGTTTGGCATTCGGTTGCATGTGATCACATTCCATCAGTTCCCATCGCCCCTTTACACCAATATGATTCTGTACGCATTCTTTAAGAGTGGACTCCTAGCTGAATGTCCTGCACGGTTTACAACGCCCAAGCAGTTCGTCTTCAATCTCGATAGTGCGAACCTTTATGATCACTGTGGTGCGCCATTTTTCATTCGGTGTTCATGGTGCAAGTTAATAGTTCGCTGTGAACATTTCTTGATTGTCGACGCTGTTCATTTTGCAAAGTGTAGCACATACATCCCATAGAAGGTAGACCTCAGCACCTCACAGACAATCATTTTCTGTCGTCCTTATCATGCACATGGTGAGTCATTAGCAGTTAATTTTTTCCTATCGTAATTGTTAACATACTACTTTCAAATAAGCCTTGCTAAAGACTGAGAACATAGTCTGTAAATCATTAACAAATAATGAGAAAGGTAATGGGCGCCACACTGATCCTTGTGCGGCCCCTGATACTACATAACTCCGTTGTGACCTTTTGGTTCCAGTCATTACACTCTTAGTGGAATGTAAGGTATGAGTGGAACCATTTTGTAGCACTTAAAGAAAAATTTTGACTTGCGAGCTTAGCTAATAAAAGGTCAAAGTGGACGGTATGGTAAGCTTTATCGAAATCCTAAAAAGGCGTAATACTCGCCTGCTGTTTGTCTATACCTTGTTACGATGCATCAGTCACTTTTATAAGAGCCGTACTCGTGCTGCGATTTTTCCGGGAATTAGACTGGTATTCATTTAAAAGGTCACTAATTATTTAACAATTAGTAAGTTGTCAGTGGACCAGGTATTCTAAAGCCTTGGACTTTTCTGGTAGAATGCAAATAGGACTGTAGTGGGATGCCTGTTTAGCAGATTTCTTCTTGGATTATTCGTTTATGAGTCCTTGCTTCCATGTTGTTGGAAGGGCACTCGAGGTCAGAGAATTGTTGAAAAGTCCTCATTTTCGACAGTAGCTGGTCGAAGAGGCAACTGATCATTTGTGCTGTTATATAATCATGTTCTGCAGCTTAAGAACGGATTTGTGCATTGGACTTACTGACCATATCAAGAAAACCACTGATACTTCAAATGAGTCGATAGTTGGCGAACTTGCGCGTTGGGCACGTAAAGACTTCGATGTTGTGAAGTAGTCATCTAGCTCCTCGGCAGGAACTAGAGGTTCAGATGCAGAGTTACGTTTTCTTATTCCTAGATATCGCAGACGTTGAACAGAATGATGGGTATGTGACAGTCCTGAGTTGGGGAGTGGGCATACCTGAGTTTTTTACTTCTCGCAGATTGACTAACTCGATTGTGTAGACGCTTGTAGATGAGATGTTATCAGAGGTCCTTTGTGCTACTTCTCTGACTATAAAGTGTTTGACGTAGTCTGTAAGTCAAGGTGCAGGTCTTCTTCTTCCTCCTATTTTTTTTACAGGAGCCTGTTTATCGCACAAATTATTGGTTCAAATGGTTCAAATGGCTCTGAACACTATGGGACTCAACTGCTGAGGTCATTAGTCCCCTAGAACTTAGAACTAGTTAAACCTAACTAACCTAAGGACATCACAAACATCCATGCCCGAGGCAGGATTCGAACCTGCGACCGTAGCGGTCTTGCGGTTCCAGACTGCAGCGCCTTTAACCGCACGGCCACTTCGGCCGGCGCACAAATTATTGGTTTCTCAGTGAATGTAGAAACTTCATTATTTATGTTGAAGCTTTTTCCTGCCGTTGTTTGGCAAGAAATAGTATAGGCGTCAGCTGAAAGCTCAGGCATATTCATGTGCTTAATGTCTCAAGTCGCCACTTGAGAGTTCTTTGGGCGTTGTAACGGGTGGGTCGTTAATACTACATCACGAGCAGAGGAGACAGGTGCAGAGATCTGATTCATGCGAATTGCTCTGTTTGGCGATTTGGTTGCGAAAATGTCGATAAACGTGTGAGTGTCTGCTCTATGACGAGTAGGAATCAGTGGAATGAGTGGAATTAATGTAAAGTTCGAGCAGGAGTCCTCAGTTCGGCAAAAGTCTCTGTGGCCCCACTCACCTTTATTGAGAACCAGCTGGGGTACCCAACTTCGCTCAGGGAGTTGACATGAGATTGTTTGGTAGTTGGAATAAAAGAATAAACTTTAAAGCATAAGATGTAAAAAAAGTTTATTGAAAACATGTTGTACTATTTACAATAGATGTTAAGGAAAGGTAAAAAATGTTTTACTGAAAACATATTCTAACTATTTGCAATACCTATTTATAAACATCGTTTTTCATTTTGTTATCCGGGATATATATGCGCAAATTTTTTCCAATTTCCCAATTGAGAGCAAGCTACTCCTATAGTTGACCCACGATGGGTCTTGCTTTATATACCGCTGCCAATGGGTAGACCCACCAGTGAGGAATGGTGCACGATTTTCCAGAATATCCCACAACAATCGACAGTGTTCTGGAAATAACAACAGCAAATGTTAAATATAAGTAAATATACTAATTTCATCATTATTATAAAAATTATTAAATTAACTTTATAATCTTAATAAAATAACTAAAGTAATTGTAAAATCAAATTCTAAAATAGTGTGACACTGAAGATGTTAAGGAAATATTTTTATTTTTAGGTATTTATAAACATTTGTGTATTATTCTTTCAGTGTAAATGTAAAGTTTTGGCCGGCCGAGGTGGCCGAGTGGTTCTAGGCGCTACAGTCTGGAACCGCGCGACCGCTACGGTCGCAGGTTCGAATGCTGCCTCGGGCATGGATGTGTGTGATGTCCTTAGGTTAGTTAGGTTTACGTAGTTCTAAGTTCTAGGGGACTGATGACCTTAGAAGTTAAGTCCCATAGTGCTCAGAGCCATTTGAATCATTTTTGTATAGTTTTATTTAAACTATATAAATATTAGGAATCTTAAAGGAATTTGAACGATAACAGAAAAAGTTAGCAGCTTTGATGTTGGCTTTACATTCTGTTAATTGGAATTTTATAGTTCAGTTATGTTATTAACATTTTTCCACAATGACCTGGGATGTTCCCGAATATTCTGGAATCCTCTCGAATGTTCCAGACTATTGCCAAACATTCCAGAACATCCTAGATCAATGTGCAACATTCTGGAATGTTGTGGAATGCTTTCTAATATTCACCAGTGTTTTGTAATCTTCTCGAATACTCTCAAATGTTCTGGAGTGTTGTAGAAATTTCTAGAGAGCGAAACACCTCAGCCCTTAGATCTTCAAAAGCGTGTCCTTCAGGTAAAAAAGGTAAACTCCTTTATGGACGGGGGACAGAGAGCTACCACACCATATAACTCCCTTGTTCGTACCGAGACTCTTTTCTGAGTTTTAGCGGCACGCATATTGTACACTTACTTTTACAATATAAATATACTGATTTTAAAAATGTACCGGTACACACAGGAGCCGTGTTGAGAATACCGGGCGCCTGCAGGCAAACTACGCTACACGTGTCCCCGCTACAAGCTGCTCTTGCGTCTGATAGAGCATCCGGATTCGGAGAGTGTCAGAAGGGGTTGCCGGTCTGCTGGCACCTAGGTAGTCATCACGGGTTCTGTCTGCAGTGGTACATTTAAAAAATTCTCAATTAATTCTCTCACCGAGGGTCTTATTTACCCAGGTGACAAATTCGCATCCTCCCGTGATCACGCCACAGGACACAAAACAGGAACGCTGAAAAAGCATAGACTAAGCACCCTTAGCTACGTCGGATCATGTTCAAGTTTCGTCAGATGGTTTTGATTGGTCCCTAGAGGTTCCAACCTGTACACGACAGCAAAAATTGCTGTCACGTGCGCTCCAAACCGCTGCGATCATGTTGGATGGGGATGTCCTTAGAGAATGGCCAGAATGCCCGTGGGTGTCGGCAATTTCATAGGTAGTGAAGAACTTCACCCAAATGGTCATCGCATGCCAAATGTCCTTTCTGACTACTAAATGTTGGAAATCAACGCCCCAACGAAAGTGATGATTTCATTGACGCCCTTTATGACACACCCCGCAGCCATTCCGCGCCGGTTCTGAGTGGCGGTGTGTCTGGAATGTTTTTTATAGTCCACTCGTAAGAAAACCACGTGGTTCCAACGCTGAATGTCGTGGTTATGTTCTTCATCACAAACGCGTCAAAAGAAGGGGTAGAATATGGGTAAGAGGAGGTTCGACGATCTTCCGATTATGTGAAAGGTCCACAGTAGGACTAAATAGAATGCTGGTGAAATTTGATGCCAATGTGACGTTTTTAACCCACCTAAAACTGCGTCGTCAAGCCCGAGGGGGACGCCACGGGGCGCCACGCTTTTGCACCATTACAGAGAAAAGTTCTTGCACGTTTGAGCCAAATTTCAAACTTCAGAGTCGCACTAGGTGGTAGTTACGGGGTTTCGAAAAAGTGATCATTAAATTATGTTGCGCAGTGTAATTAGTTTAAAAACTGCATAATTTTGCTCACCTTTAACTCTGTAACTGAAGGATTAAAACTATCCTCAAAATGGTTTTAATACACTGAAGCGCCAAAGAAACTGATGTAGCATGCGTAGTCAAATGCAGAGATATGTAAACAGGCAGAACACGGCGCTGTGGTCGGCAACGCCTATTTAAGACCACAAGTGTCTCTCGCTGTGGTCAGATCGGTTGCTGCTGCCACAGTGGCAGGTTATCAAGATTTAAGTGAGTAAACGTGGTGCTACAGTTGGCACACGAGCGATGAGACAGACCATCTCCGAGGTAGCGATGAAGTGGGGATTTTCCCGTACGATCATCGCTACGGCCAGAAAAAGATCCTGCAAGAACGGGATCAACGAGGACTGAATAAAATCGTTCAGCGTTACAGAAGTGCAACTCTTCCGTGAATTGCTGCAGAGTTTAGTGCTGGGCCACCAACTAGTTCAGCGTGCGAACCATTCAACGAAACATCATCGATATGGGCTTTCGATGCCGAAGGCCCACCCGTGTACCCTTGATGACTGCACGACACAAAGCTTCACGCCTCACCTGGGCCCGTCAACATCGACGTTAGCATTTCCGGTGGCCACCAAACTCCCCGGACATGAACATTATTGAACATACCTGGGATGCCTTGCAAAGTGCTGTTCAGAAGAGGTCTCCACCCCATTGTATTCTTAGGATTTATGAACGGCCCTGCAAGATTTATTTATGGTGTCATTTCTCTTCAGCACTACGTCAGGCATTATTTGAGTCCACGCCACGTTGTGTTGCGGCACTACTGCGTGCTCGTGGGGGCCCTACACAATATTATGGAGTTTCTTTGGCTCTTCAGTGTATATTATACAGCACTTACTTGTGTAGAATTCGTAACATTTGCAAACTGTGCCGGCCGTGGTGGCCAAGCGGTTAAAGGCGCTACAGTCTGGAACCGCACGGCCGCTACGGTCGCAAGTTCGAATCCTGCCTCGGGCATTGATCTGTGTGATGTCCTTAGGTTAGTTAGGTTTAAGTAGTTCTAAGTTCTAGGGGACTGATGACCTTAGAAGTTAAGTCCCATAGTGCTCAGAGACATTTTTTGCAAACTGTGCACAAAGAACATCTTCGTTTCTCACAACAATAAGCTTAGTAAAAAATGCCAGAAATTGCTTACGGCGGTTTCAAGTGCGCATTGCTTCATCTGATTCTAAAATGTCACTAGATTGAAACGCCGACCAGCTAACGTGATATGTTCCTAGATACAAGATATTCCAGGTTCAACATCATCCAGTTCTTCAGTAAGGATTATTGTATCATCAGCCAAAATGTGAAGTTGCTATTAATATCGTCTGCCAGGTCATTAATATACAGCACGAACAGCAACGGTGCCAACACACTTCCGACAGAGACGCCTAAAGATGCGTCTGAATCTCGACTCACGGTGACTTGCTGCGTCATCCCTACGAAGAAGTTCACAATTCACTCACAGAATTTCTTTTCATATCCCATATGCTGACACTTTCCCTCTTCATAAACGCTGGTTTAGTATTGAGTCAGATGCTTTTTGCAAGAGAAGAAACACTATATCGTCCTACCTTGATACAATATTTTCAGGCTGCCATATGTTTCGCACTGACGACGGTAATAACTGTTCATTTAGAGCGTGCCAACTGCCTTGTCAGAAAGCACAGCACAGCTCCGTACTGCAGTAGGAGAGCGGAGGCGGGGCGGCGAGATGCGCTTTTGTCGGCAGAGCCGCAGGTGGCAGCGCGCTGCGCGCCGCGGCGCCTGCTGAATTATTCTGCAGGGCGGTGGCAGCGGCTGCGGCGCCACATCGTGGAACACGGACTCCCCCAGCTCTGAGCCCTCAGCCGCGCGCAGCGCCCGACAGCTACAAACGGCCCACGGCGCCAGATTATTCCGCACCGGCTGGCGTTTTATTCCCGCCATCCTTTACTTCAAAGAACATCGCCAGTAATTTAGACTGATTTATCGCCGAATTATTAAGCTTCACCCTCATTTCTCGCTTTCCCGCACGCCAACATGAAGTAGCAAAGTGTTTTCAGACCTGCGGCGCAGAAGTGTGCTCAGAATCGCTCTACAAGAGGCTGCACTCGATTTCACTTACCGTACCACACCAGCCGTGGAGTGATCATCGAAATTCCTCACACTGTCTTGAAAAAAATATAGTCTCCGCCCTCCTAACAACAATGGAGTGAATTACACTACTGTCCATTTAAAATTGCTACACCAAGAAGAAATACAGATGATAAATGGGTATTCATTGGACAAATATATTATACTAGAACTGACATGTGATTACATTTTCACGCAGTTTGGGTGTATAGATACTGAGAAATCAGTACCCAGAACAACCACCTCCGGCCGTAATAATGGCCTTGATACGCCTGGGCATTGAGTCAAACAGACCTTGGATGGCGTGTACAGGTACAGCTGCCCATGCAGCTTCAACACGATACCACAGTTCATCAAGAGTAGTGACTGGAGTATTGTGACAATCCAGTTGCTCGGCCACCATTGACGAGACGTTTTCAATTTGTGAGAGATCTGGAGAATGTGCTTGCCATGGCAGCAGTCGAACATTTTCTGTATCCCAAAAGGCCCATACAGGACCTGCAACATGCGGTCGTGCATTATCCTGCTGAAATGTAGGGTTTCGTAGGCATCGAATGAAGGGTAGAGCCACGCGTCGTAACACATCTGAAATGTAACGTCCACTGTTCAAAGTGCCGTCAATGCGAACAAGAGGTGACCGAGACGTGGAAGCAATGGCACCACATACCATCACGCCCAGTGATACGCCAGTATTGCGATGACGAATACACGCTTCCAATGTGCGTTCATCGCCATGTCGCCAATCACGGATGATACCATCATGACGCTGTAAACAGAACCTGGATTCATCCGAAAAAACTACGTTTTGCCATTCGCGCACCCAGGTTCGTCGTTGAGCACACCACCGGGGGCGCTCCTGTCTGTGATGCAGCGTCAAGGGTAAAGGCAGCCATTGTCTCCGAGCTGATAGTCTCTGCTGCTGCAAACGTCGTCCAACTGTTCGTGCAGATGGTTGTTGTCTTGCAACCGACCCCATCTGTTGACTCAGGGATCGAGACGTGGCTACACTATCCGTTATAGCCATGCGGATAAAATGCCTGTCATCTCGACTGCTAGTGATATGAGGCCGTTGGGATCCAGCACGGCGTTCCGTATTACCCTCCTGAACCCACCGATTCCATATTCTGCTAACAGTCATTGGATCTCGACCAAAGCGAGCAGCAATGTCGCGATACGATAAACCACAATCGCGACAGGCTACAATCCGACCTTTATCAAAGTCGAAAACGTGATGGTACGCATTTCTCCTGCTGACACGAGGCATCACAACAACGTTTCACCAGGTAACGCCGGTCAACTGCTGTTTGTGTATGAGAAATTGGTTGGAAACTTTTCTCATGTCAGCATGTTGTACGTGTCGCCACCGGCGCCAACCTTGTGTGAATGCTCTGAAAAGCTAATCATTTGCATATCACAGCATCTTCTTCCTGTCGGTTAAACTTCGCGTCTGTAGCACGTCGTCTTCGCGGTGTAGCGATTTTAATGTCCAGTAGTGTAAAAAAAAGGAGTTGACATCCGTTTGACCTATGACAGCACCATCTAGCGGGCCAACCATAGCGCCGTCTGGTTTCCCTCTTCAAGCTAAACAAGTTTAGTTCTTTTTAGTTTGACGCTTATTCCGTGAGATATTTGGCCTGGTCACGATCAATGGACCACCCTGTATACAGCCCTGACTTGGCCCCATACAATTTTTGTCTGTTTCCAAAACTTAAAGAACATTTTCGAGAACTTCACTTTGGTTGTGAAGAAGCAGTGCAAACAGAGATGAAGTTTTGGCTCAGACAACAATGTCAAACATTCTACAATGACTGTATCAACAACCTGGTCTCTCGTTAAGAAAAATGTGCTCGTCGCCAGGGTGACTTTGTTGAGAAATAAATATGTAGACAAGAAGAATAAAAACGTAGAATGTAAATAAAATTTGTTTTATTAAACCCTCCGTTGTTCGCGTGAATGGCACTCGTCATCCAAATGATTTTCTCTCTCTATTTTGTCTGACTGGGATCGTTTGAGTTTGTGACATTTTCAGTATGTTTTCGTTAACTCTCCATCTGTTAACTTCAGCCATCACTGGCTTTCAGTTACGCAGGGTTGCATTGTTTATGAAACATTATCATAGCTTGGAAGACACTGCTTATATGCGCGAGCTCTTCTGCTGAAGGCTGAAACAAACTAAATGTGTCTTACTTTACTGGTTTTCTAGATTCAATCTAACTTCCATATGCGTGACAAAAGTTGTATCTAAACGAATTACAGTTAATTTACATTTTACCTAGCATACTTACCTACAAAATGTATTTCTCTATACTTTTAATTTGTGGAATAAATGTCAAAGGTTGTAAAATTACCTAGGACAGAGTTTAGCAGAGATGCTTGTGTATGGTTGGAATGCTTCCATGAGCTGTGTGATGAAGACCGTGACAGTGATAATGCTGTCTTACAGAACGCAGAATCTGTACAAGAAAATGGTAATGATTGAGGATCAGAACAATAAGTGTTAGAAAATGCTGACTATGAATCATAGGAAGAAGTAATTCAAGAATACGTATTTCTTTTTGGAATGGATGGCACAGCTAAGTGAAGAAAAAGGAAATATCCTTAAAAAGTTACTATAAGACCTTGTAAAATTATTTCGTATTTCCCCGGACCAGAAAATTAAGCTCGTTTAACGAAGACAGAAGTAGATACCAGAAACTTATTTTTGGATGAAAATATAACGCACATTACTGCAACATCTGTCAATGAAGTTCGTGGTAAATTTTCTAGGGTAAGGAACGCTAAAAAAACAGAAGTTAGAGAAATCAGAGCTTTCATTGGTTTTTTAATATCTGTGCATATCTCTGAGACGTTCTAGAAAGAGTTTATCAAATTTGTGGCATAACTAAAAGGACAATGGACTTGAATCAAGCTACTTAGGCATGAGTGAAAACCGATTGAGGTTGCATTTAATATGTCTGATGTTTGATAGTATACCTGAAAGAGGGGCTCGCAGAAAGAATGACAAGCTGGCTGCTATCACAGAGGTACATGAGCTATTTACGAACCATTTCCAAAATTATTTATTCTCTAATGTATACCTTACTGTATTTGTGTCTTAATAGTATTAGATTTAGATTTAAATAAAACACTCCTAAAATAATTCATGTTCACCTCTCAGAGTGTCCAAATACAACGATTATGTTGTGGATGATACGTGGCATCCGCGCGAGTGACCGTGTCAAGAATTATCGCGCGGCTAATGGAGGGTTAAAAAGCTTTGAGAGTTTTCACATAAAAAATTCAGAGGCATAACTTTTCAGCACGCTGTAGTAATTAATGTAAAGTTCTAAATATTCAAGTAATACAAGACGTCTCTCTCTAGGAAGAGTCTGTAACGCTGTTGCATCCAAAGACAGCATTCGTCTTTGTTTCTCCACGTGTATTGCACCTCGGGAAAGCGTTTTCTAAGTTTTTTGTGCCGTATGGTTAAAACACACAGACTGGAATGTAAGAGAAACTGCTATTTTTCCGGATATTTAGCAACTGTATGTAAATGAAGTGTGATAGTAAATTAGCTAAGTAATGGTAACGACAAACGAAATTCATTATATGGTTATGAATGGAAACACACACGACACTCGCGCTAATATCCTACAATATTATACCAGTGCTTTAGCCACTATGTATAACGGACGGAAAAGTCAGACAAGGAATACGTGTTTGAGATTATAGTCTAACCTCAACATATATTCCATTTGATATATCTACGATGATTTCATATCCAAAGTGAAAAGAAACGGGTGTTGTAGCTAATATAATCACATTTACGTTACTCGTCCATTACTAGATGTTAATTAACTAATTACTCCTAGCAAACCCCACCAACGGCCTGTCCTCGCTATCGCAACCACACTACCTGTCCGCCATGATAATCGATGGGGATTCATAAGCAACTATAGCTCTTATGATTAATTTAGATTACCATTATGAACACCGTGCGATAAACTTAATGAACTTAGTATTAACGCAAATTTGTCAAGTTCCGTCTAGGCCCGTTAAATGACAGAAAGAATGGAGTAATTTCTGCAACTAGCAAGAAACTGAGTTACAGACAAGCGATGTACAAGTACATTCCCAAGGGTTGTCAGTAATTTACAACAAGTGATAAATAGCCTTATGCTAATAATGGATGGTGATATGGAATTTTAATGTAAAAATGGGAAAAATTATTTAGTGATAATTCGGTTAGAAAATTTAGTTGTGATACTGTTGTTGTTGTTGTTGTGGTCTTCAGTCCAAAGACTGGTTTGATGCAGCTCTCCATGCTACAATATCCTGTGCAAGCTTCTTCATCTCCCAGTACTTACTGCAACCTACATCCTTCTGAATCTGTTTAGTGTATTCATCTCTTGGTACCCCTCTACGATTTTTACCCTCAACGTTCCTCTCCAATACTAAATTGGTGATCCCTTGATCCCTTACAACATGCCTTACTAACCGATCCCTTCATCTAGTCAAGTTGCGCCACAAATTTCTCTTCTCTCCAATTCTATTCAGTACCTCATCATTAGTTATGTGATCTACACATCTAATCTTCAGCATTCTTCTGTACCACCTCATTTCGAAAACTTCTATTCTCTTCTTCTCTAAACTATTTGTCGTCCACGCTTCACTTCCATACAAGGCTACATTCCATACAAATAATTTCAGAAACGACTTCCTGACACTTAAATCTATACTCGATGTTGACAAATTTCTCGTCTTCACAAACGCTTTCCTTGCCTTTGCCAGTCTACATTTTATATCCTCTCCGACGATCATCAGTTATTTTGCTCCCCAAATAGCAAAACTACTTTACTACTTTAAATGTCTCATTTCCTAATCTAATTCCCTCAGCATCACCCGACTTAATAAGACTACATAAAATCACCCACATTTTGCTTTTGTTGATGTTCATCTTACATCCTCCTTACTTTCAAGACACTGTCTATTCCGTTAAGCTGCTCTTCCAAGTCTTTTACTGTGACAGAATTACAATGCCATCGGCGAACCTCAAAGTTTTTGTTTCTTCTCCATGGATATGAACACCTTCTCTGAATTTTTCTTTTGTTTCCTTTACTGCTTGCTCAATATACAGATTGAATACCATCGGGGATAGGCTACAACCCTGTCTCACGCCCTTCCCAACCACTGCTTCCCTTTCATGTCCCTCAACTCTTATAATTGCCATTTGGTTTTTGCACAAATTGTAAATAGCCTTTCGCTCCATGCATTTTACCCCTGCCACCTTCAGAATTTGAAAGGGAGTATTCCAGTCAACATTGTCAAAAGCTTTATCTAAATCTACAAATGCTAGAAACGTAGGTTTGCCTTTCCTTAATCAATCTTCTAACATATGTCAACCTGTCAGTATTGCCTCACGTGTTCCAATATTTCTACGGAATCCAAACTGATCTTCCCCGAGGTCGGCTTCTACCAGTTTTCTCATTCATCTGTAAAGAATTCGCGTTAGTATTTTGCAGCCGTGACTTATTAAACTGACAGTTCACTAATTTTCATATCTGTCAACACCTGCTTTCTTTGGGATTGGAATTATTATATTCTCCTTAAAGTCTGAGGCTATTTCGCCTGTCTCATACATCTTGCTCACCAGATGGTATATTTTTGTCGGGAATGGCTCTCCCAAGGCTGTCCGTAGTTCTAATGGAATGTTGTCTACTCCTGCGGCCTTGCTTCGACTTAGGTCTTTCAGTGCTCTGTCAAACTCATCACACAGTATCATATCTCTCATTTCAACTTCATCTACATCCTGCTCCATTTCCTAAATATTGCCCTCAAGTACATTGCCCTTTTATAGAACCTCTATATACTTCGTCCACCTTTCTGCTTTCCCTTCCCTAAGCCGGCCGTTGTGGCCGTGCGGTTCTAGGCGCTACAGTCTGGAGCCAAGCGACCGCTACGGTCGCAGGTTCTAATCCTGCCTCGGGCATGGATGTGTGTGATGTCCTTAGGTTAGTTATGTTTAATTAGTTCTAAGTTCTATGCGACTGATGACCTGTGAAGTTAAGTCGCATAGTGCTCAGAGCCATTTGAACCATTTGAACCTTCCCTAACAATTCTAAATACCACGTTTCTTTCCTGTGAGCCAGTACATCCTTCCGTTCCTCATGCCTCTCTCTCACAGAGACTATGGAGTTAAAATCAGACTAAAAAGGTCTTTAACACGTGCAAAGATGTCGTAATTTTTTTCCAAGAAACCATCGCAGAAAGCAAGGGGAAGAAGTTTTGCAACCGTTTTTACCAGTGTGTCCTGTTAACTTATGTAAATCCCGTAAATCCCAAATCAAATTACATTAATCCTCACCAGGTAATGAAACGTGATTCAGTATCAGTGACTGCCATTTCTTCACAGCTTAGATTACTGTTTGCTATGTGTAACTGCTTGCACAGCTAAAGGACAAGCCAAAGCAGGCTGGACTCCGCTGTGAACGAGCGGGTATGCTGTCAAAGCGGCAGAAAATTAGCCATCTAACGTATTCGCAGAATCGTCTCTCATACCCCGTGCGAAGGGAAACGCCAAGCAGTCAGTATGTGGCGAGACTGTTTTTTGTGTTATGGAAGTTGAATGAAAGACGTCTTGGCGCCGAGCGTCTGAAGCCATACAATGCCCATTACATTCCAGGATCTGCAGGACTAAAGAATCTTTTTTTTCTTATTATTAATTTCCTTATTTTTTTGAACTGTGTGATCAGAGGATGCAGAGTTCCGTAAGAACTGCAATTATAGAAGGAAACAGCAAGCAGTCAAAATTCGACAAAAAAAGGGTTTTTAAGATCATGTCTTAGGAAGTGAACTGAGGGATGGATGATCGTCAGATGCCGAATTCTCGCCAGGGTTCCGCCAAAAGCGAATAGTTAAGGAAATGTAATGTGGGCTACCACTGCCTCACGTAAGCAATATACAAGTTAATCTCAAATGCGACTAAGGGAGGGATACCAGTATTTGGTAAGGCAACTTTCTACTGGTTGGTACTCACAAGAATTAGTATTCAACTAATCACAAACTAAGCGACGCTGAAAAAAAAAAAACACAGAACGCAGAGATTTCCCTTTCAGAAGCGCTCTGCAGACAGTTACTTCTTAAGCTGGTGTCTTCTTTAGTAGTATTCTCGTGCAGGTTTTTCAGACTGGTTTGTTCACAGGCAGACCGGAAGGGCAGGCTTCTCTGCAGGATGACTTCACTTTTAGACGATTTCTCAGAAGCCGTCTGGGACAGAAGGCTCTCATCTGGCTAAGATGAACTTAGACCCAGATAGAATGATTTTGAAGGCGCTTTGTGCCGCCACTTGCACATTATGAGTTTGGTAAGATCCAGTGGCAACCGTGAAGCAAGCTGTACAAAAAGACGAATCATTCAGTATTTTCAGTCTTCATTATGAATACTTGTTTCCATTTACATGTTCAACATGCTTTCAGCTCTGGGACAGCCTTCTTTATTGTTTTCTATCTCTATGCACAAACCTTGAGCAATAACGATGGGACTTTCGGGAACGTAAATGTTTTATCCAAATACGCATGCACTTGAACGCATTCCAACTCCCTTGTCGAAGATTGCCAAGGCAATTCTTTCAATGCTTGTTAAAACATTTCTTATGAATTAAATTACGTACGTGGAGTAAACCGAGTTTATTGAGTTGTTTGTCTAATTTCATAATCACATGAATTCGTTTACCGTTGCTTTTATCAGTGACGATGTATTTACGTCTAGAGTTGTAAGACTATGATCGACTACTGTGGAGTATCATAAGTAAGCGAAGACTACGCTAATTTTCCTAGCAGCCTTGGTCAGTTAAGTTCATAACCACATCGCCTGTAGATTAGGTGTGTTGTATATCTATTGGGCGGTACCTCATTGCGATCGCTTTGTTTGCGTAATAGATCAGTGTCTTGCTACATTCCTCTAGGCAATCGTAAAATGCGTTTTAGACAGGTACGTGTCGAGTAAAAGTGTGAGGGACGGGAAAAACCCACCGTAGTTCAACAACAAAGTTAGGAAACTACTGTGAAAGCAAAGCGAGCTTCACTACAAATTTAAACGCACTCAAATACCTCTCAGACAAACAGAAGCTAAAACATGTCAAAGTTAGCGTAAGGAGGGCTATGCCTGAAGCGTTCAGTGACTTCGAAAGTAAAATTCTATGTACCGACTTGACAGAAAATCCTAGGAAGTTCTGGTCTTACGTTAAATCAGTAATTGGATCGAAACAGCATATCCAGACACTCTGGGATGATAATGGCATGAAACAGAGGGGGACTCGCGTAAAGCTGAAATACTAAACACCTTTCTCCAAAGCTGTTTCACAGAGGAAGCCCGCACTGCAGTTCCTTCTCTAAATCTTCGCACGAACGAAAAAATGTCTGACATCGAAATAAGTGTCTAACGAATAGAAAATCAACTGAAATCACTCAACAGAATGAAGTCCACTGGACCTGACGGGATACCAGTTCGATTCTACGCAGAGTACTCGAAAGAACTTCCCCCCTTCAAACAGCCGTGCACCGCAAGTCTCTAGAGGAACGGAAGGTTCCAAATGATTGGAAAAGAGCACCGGTAGTTCCAGTTTTCAAGAAGGGTCGTCAAGCAGATGCACAAAACTATAGGCCTATATCTCTGACATCGATCTGTTGTAGAATTTTAGAACATGTTTTTAGCTCGCGTATCATGTCATTTCTGGAAACCCAGAATCTACTCTGTAGGAATCAACATGGATTCCAGAATCAGTGATCGTGTGAGACCCAACTCGCTTTATTTGTTCATGGGACCCAGAAAATATTAGATACAGGCTCCCAGGTAGATGTCATTTTCCTTGACTTCGGGAAGGCGCTCGATACAGTTCCGCACCGTCGCCTGATAAACAAAGTAAAAGCCTACGGAATATCAGATCAGCTGTGTGGCTGGATTGAAGAGCTTTTAGCAAACAGAACACGGCATGTTGTTCTCATTGGAGAGACGCCTACAGACGTTAAAGTAACCTCTAGCCTACCACAGGGAAGTGTTATGGGACCATTTGTAACACCATAGCTCTAATGCTGTACTGATTTATTTTGCTTTTGTTTCATTGAATGTTACATCATTGAGTATCTGTAAATGTGTTTGAGTCGATAACTAAAAACTGTATACTCCTTTCTTTGTTAAAACTTTGATGTCATGATTTGATAATATGCAATATAGTATATCTGTCATTTAAATTCTTTGTCCCATTTGGAGGGAACAAAACTTACTCTATATAATTGTAATTTCTGTGTGGATAATTTTTTGTAGAAATGTCAATATGTGTAAATGGTCTGTTTTATTTAATGCGTTTGGTTGCTGTTATGTAAACTGCTGATCCTCACTTAGGATTCTTAGTTATTCTGTGTGTAAAAGGTGTTGCAGTTCCCCTCGGGAACGGAACTGTGTAGCGCGCGAAAATTGTGGTTGGCTTAGGTGGAAAAGGTGGAACAAGATCAGTCGGAGACGAGCTACCAAACTGTGCACTGCCATGTAAATGTTGCATATTGTGCTGGTCCCGAGAGAGGCTTTTTCTGCTACTTTCCAATGCCTCGGATGGATGGATAAATAGATGGAACGATTCTGGAATTGATATTCATCATCGCCACCAAGAAGGGGCAAAGCCCAGCAATTCCACCCGCAAATCCACCTACCAACATGCAGTTGCCACCACATTGCGTAATCACTGTAATGGAATACTATAATGATGTACAGTGAAGGATCAGTTTACTGTATGTTTTAGTGTGCACAAATATAAGGTAATTTATAACTGAATTTATGTACCTACCTTGATTTTTTCCCTATCACAACACCTCTCAGGTTTCCCTCCATTTGAACTATGATTACCGAGTGTCCTAGTTTGTGGAGAAAATGAAAGCCTCAGAGCCAAATAGTTTGTTGTTTGATCTTTGGTAAGAAGGGAATATTCAGATTTACTGTGGATTCAGTGAAATTGGGGGAGGCAGTAAATGTAGTTTTGTGAAGTTTCAAAGTCACCTATTTAATCATTTACTTGAAAGTGGAAGACTGTGAGAATAAAGACAATTTGCTGTTTTTTTTCAGTTAAAGTTCTTAAAATTGAGGCTTATAAAGTTTTGCTTAGTTAAGGATCATAGTGCTACCTGTAGTAAATTTTAAAAGGTGAGTCAGTTTCTTGCAAATTTGTCAACATTGTGTTTCACTGTAGTAAAAGTGGAAAACTGCAATAGTAGAAAATTATATGTTTATGATTGCTAAGTGTTTGTCTCTCTTGTGTATTGGAAGTGCATATTAATAGTATAATAGGATCCACAGTTTGTGTGTTGTGCTAATGCTAGGTAACAAGTAACGGGAAGACCACTATTTACAAAAACCATAATATCTTTTTTCAAAAGATAGTGAGAAGCAACCTGTTAGTGGATTCCAATTAACTTTCGTTTTAAATAGTAAAGTATTTAACAGAGAGAGACTTAACCTATGTCCAATTAATGATTCTGCAGTGAATAGTAATAATAACGTTATAAGGACCATTCAGTATGAATAATCACTGAAAGTAATAGTGTGTTTCGTTATTTGATATATTTATGCAAATAGTTTGTGCTGCTCTAGCTGTTTGTTCCAACCTTAACGTTAACATATGCAGGTGTCAGAGTTCATTGCACTCGCGTGTGGCCAAGTCTAGCTTGTGTTTGTCCGTTAAAGTTACGCATACCTATTTTCTTAAACGAGAACGTTAATCTTTCTCTTGCCTAATTAGGCTGGCGACCGTTTTCCTTAGTCTTTAAACAGTATAGCTAGGCAAAAATATTGTTTGTTACTGTTCGAATATTTACGTGATTCTGACTTTGATTTCCGATAAGCCACCTCCGTTAGGTACAACACGGTCAACATCACAAAATTCCTCTCAGAGGGTAACACTGCTGTGTTGCTTTATACCATAATTGCTTTAACAAGATGATTTTATTTCACGACCTGCCTTTAACTTTAAGGTTATGGTATAGTACTAGCGGACAGGAGTGTTATACGTGGCGCCGTGTTACAGGCCGTTGTTCAATTTACACCTACAGACGAAAAAAAAATTATAAGTAGTTAGCATTTTACAAACATAGAGTGAACATAAAAAGTCCAGCGGCATTATTTGACAGAACGGATAGTGAAAGTTCAGCTTAAATTGAAAATTATATATATCCATACTTAATAGTAACTAAAATGGACAGGGAACTAGAAATGAATCTAAATACGCGAGAGCAGAATGCAATCGAGAGTAATTCAGGCAGCACACCAACAGATGGCACTATGCGCGAGTAAAATTACGTACGATACCACGCCGATGTCAATAAACAGATAGAAGCTATGCATGTCGCGCGTACTAAGCAAGACAATATGAGCGATGTTGTGGAAGACAGTGGCTATGTTAATGAATCGCGGGATATGTTTGAATCACGAAAAACTGAAAGGGAAGTAGGACTCGAACACGAAAATGCAGTAGAATCTAAAAGCGAAAAGACACTAGATTTGACTGACTTGCTTAGAATACTGTCTGCGCAAAATGACAATATTAAGGCACAAATCGCAGCACAGGGGCAACAAATTTCAGTACAGGAACAACAAATTGCAGCAGACAGTGACAATATCAAGGCGCAGATTATTGCACAAAGTAAACAAATCGAAATGCAGAGTACCAGACTTAGTAAACAAATTGAAGAAGTCAATTCAAGGGTAGAAATAGTGAGTAATGAAATCAAAAATATTAAAAACGAAATTACTGTCATCAATGGAAATATTGCCAATGTACAAGGACAGATTGATGACATTAACGAAAGATTTGACACTGAAGTAATTAAAATTCAAGACCAAATAGAACCTTTAGTCAATACTAAAGTGAGCGAAAAGGTATTCGGTATCAAATCCGAAATACAGAGTGTAACGCGGAATTTGTACAGATTAAACAATCTGTAACAGAAACAAGTAGAGAACTAACTAAACAGACTGTTACTTGCGAAAAGAAGTGTGAACTTAACAATTCACAAATCCAAGGCAAAATGTACGACTCGGAAAGAAAAATACGAACAGGACCTACACATTTTACTGAAAGAATGCCTTTCAGTAAAATATTAGAGGGCGAAGAAAAATTAGACCCTGCAAAGAGGCATAACGGATGGCACCCCCTAGATTTTGTAAAGAATTGCGAAAGAAACTTTCCTGAATATTTATCCGATCAGGAAAAAATCAATGTTGTGATCAGTGCCTTAACGGGAGAAGCAAAAAGATGGGGGTTGAATCTGGATACTAACCAGATGTCTTTTGAAAACTTTAAACAAAAATTTATTGACGAGTACTGGTCAGAACAAAAACAAGACCAGTTGTGGCGTGAGTTTCTAATGGCCAGGCTGTATGATGTCAGAGGTAGGCAAACCATGAAAGAGTTTTGCGAATCATGGTGCAGAAAGCTGATACATCTGAAGGCTATGAGGACTGAAGCCGAGATAGTTTGAGTTCTTTGGCAGAAACTGCCTGCGGATTCTAAACGATATGTTGGGAGTACTCACAGAAGTTTTTCTGCGTTCTTGGAAAGGGTAGAGGATGAAGATCACTGGCGAAGAAATCGCGAGTACCGTCCCCATAATAACAACAATTATTCGCGAGAAAGTAATGACCAAAACGAACGACACAATGCAACGACCTGAAAACGACAGATTTCGTGTAAACACGATTCAAAGAGGTCGTGCGAATGGTAGGGGAAATTATACGTCGCGCGGCAGAGGATACATGGCGCGGAATTTCCAAACTAAAGACGAAATGGAAAACTGAAAACCGCGTGTGTTACGGGCCGGATTCACGCGGAAACCGGTTTTGGGCCCAAATAAAAGATGTCGAATCATAAATTCGAGAAGGAAAGATGTAAAATATGGGGCAGGAAGGTTAAGGACGCGCCTAGGGAATACGGGCGCGGGGTGATACATAGTGGCGATCTCAGTGCGAAGTTACGTGACCGTTTGTGTTCGGGGCAGCGCTTGCCGGAGCAACGTACTTTGCACCTGGCAGCACACACAAATGGCCGATGCCAGAACAAGATGGCTGCCGTAGAGAGAAACAGAAGAGGCGGGATCGGACACTTCCGTCGGCCGGTTTCAGTAATAGAGGAATGTAAAAATGGAAATAAAGTTAATATGTCATATGATAAGGATAACTCAGTATCGGATCGTGCGAAAGGACATTATTTAAGAATGAAAAGGAGCCAGAAAAGGAGAGTGAAAAGGGGAATATTTGTACTGTTAATGATGTGTATGAAGCAAGTTATGATGAATAAAGAGGAAAGGAAGGTAGAATATGCCACGCAAAAGACGTGTGCCCAATTAATAATAGGTGAAAATGATGTAGAGGAGGACGTTAGTAAACATAGCGTTATAAGCAGTGCAGACGAAATTATTGTTGATGGAAAGGTTTTTTGTGGTTCTGATGCAGAAGGGTCTAGTAGGAATTTCGCACGATTGTCTGAGAATGATAGCATGGACGAAAATGAAATGAAGGTTATCGCAGTATATGACGATTATACTAAGTATGAAGTAAAGGCTGAAATCGTTCAAAGTGATACAACAGAAGTATCTGAGTGTCCAAACCATGTGCATTGTGTAGAAAATAAATCGAAAAACGAAGTGGCTGAAACATCTAGTGGTAATCTGCTCCACTGTCTTAAAGTTGCTTTCCTGCTCGAATCTGGCGACGAAAATGAAATCAGTGACAGTTCAGATGATGAAGGGCATATGAATACAGATAAGAGTGAATATACTAACCTTCTCTATTGTTCAAGTCGCATACTTAAGTGAATCTGGTGGTGAGGAAGAGAGTAGTGATGACTCCAGTGAAGATGAATTTTCAGGTGTAAATGAAATTGAATATACTTTTACTGAATGAGGGTATCAGAAAATTAGTGACATTTGTCCAAAGCAAGACACAGAAAGTGAAACTGGGCCAAAACCGGAGGAATTATTCAGTAATGTAACACAAGGACATAATTTGCAGGAACCTCCACACGATACCATCCTGGGGCAAGCTTAACAAATGTTTTGAAAGAGTGTGAATTACAGGAACAGAAAGAACCTCCTGATAACACTATATTGGGGCAAGCTTTAACTAATGTTTTGAATAAGTGTGAGGCACAGGAACATAAAGAACCATCTGATAAAATAATAGCAAAACAGTAGATGTTGTACCTTGCTAAAGACTTTGAAATTCCAAAACCTAATAAGCCACCTGATGAAACGAAACGTTGGCAAGATCTGGATAGCTTAGTGAAAGATGCAGAAAATAGGAGGCCCAAAAAGCTACCAGATTTAAGTCACTGTTTATGAACCATAAAAAACTGCCTTGTTAATAAAGAGACTGGGGCAGGACATTGTATGTACATACACTGTTAATATAATGCATGACTTTAGTATTATTGTATCTGAGTGTTTCCTAAGACTGAATTATTGTTTTGTTCATCTTGACGCCTGTATCAGGTTTTTGCTTATTTACTGTAGTGTACTGTTTGACTTTGCTTAGGAACTGTTCATTTTTATGTGAGTGATTTTGTTGCCAGTCTAATTATGAAGATAGGGCCATGTAGTGTGAGAAACCTGAAAACTTTATGAATAATGATGATTACAGTAACTTTATGAAAGTGCAAAGAACTCCACAAGATAATAATTAATTTCTAATATACTTAAAGACCAGAAAGGGCTTATGTTTACACCATGTTGTGTATTTAAAGGTACATGTCCTCAGATGAGGGTTGTTAAGCCTCAGGGGACATGCACTCTTTGCATTGTCAGGTGCCTGACGAGCACCAGGGACCCGAGTCGTTGCCACCACTACTTCCGTTTCTTTCCGTGCTGCCAACCTTCCTCTTCATCATTCAGAACTTTTACTATCTTCTTTCCTTCTTCTCCATCAGAATAAACAAAAAAAGTGTAGATGTAGATGTAATATAATGTGTATTGTTTGTGGACAAGTAAATGAACAATTAAATTGGGTACACTAGAAAATGACCAAGAATAATGTAAGTATAGTGGATAGAAAATGTAATGGAAAAGTAAGAAGAAAAAAAAAATATGGATGAGAAAAGGTAAGAATTCTGAAAACAAGGTAAATGAAATGTAAATGTTTTTTGAAAATAGTGGCAAATATGGTGTTGAAAAACTGAATGTGTGTCCAAAACCGAGTATTATATATGTAATGACCTAAATGTGTGGAAAAATAAACTAAATACTGACTTTAAAAGAAATATTACTGAGTAAGAAAATGGGGGGAACACAAATCTGGGTCTTTCAAATAACTCCTTAACATTGTCATTATACCAAAAATGTCATTTAAATTTTTCTTAATTAATAATTTGTATGTTACCTGATGTCATTTGAAAAGAATTGGTTTTGTTACCAGTGTGTAATTACTGTTTCAAAGTTACAGGTTTCATGTTTTATACCGTTAATGCAATTGGTAACAAAGATGTGAATAATGATGAAAAACTTAAAGATGATGACAATAAACTGCTCAAAAATATGTAGTTGGGCAGCAAAACATGACAAAAGAATAAAACTGCTGTGGTCCTCAAGTTGAGGGCTACCAAATATGCTGTGTGAGCAGTAGCCAAAGGACTTGCCATTGTGGGGCAAGAAGTTGATAAGTGGCCACGAACTGCCAAACCTAGAGGATGGGGCAGTGTGTCAATTTAAAAATGTGTGTTTTAGTGTTATTAATCTAAATTGTATTTTTGTGCCTAAATAATTATATACAAACACTGCCAAACCAATAATGGGCAGTATGAGTAACATAGATTGCTTATTTTGAGGCAAGCAGTGAAGTAAGTTAGGTTTTTGACCAATATGTTATAGACTGACTGATCTTACTGGAGGCAGTGAAAAAGTATTATAAAATGTATTTCGAATCTTGTTCAAATAATTGTAGATGTTTTCGAGATGAGGTTTTTTGGAATAACTTAAAGTTTTGGACTGCCTTGTTTTAAAACACAGCAGTGATGATTAAAGATAGGTACTGAATAGGTTAGTGTGTTTATGTGCAACAAACATTTTGCAGTGCTATTAATGAAGAGCAGCTTTAAAGTTAAAAATTTTGAAACAAAAACCTTGAAAAGTTACTTTGGTACTTAAAGAGTCAGTTGGAAAAGGTTGTCATAGCTGTTTGTGTAAATATTTGTGCATATGTGGATGCAAACTGAAATTTTCAATATCTCATTAATTGCTGAACCTTGTGAAATGTACTGTGATCATTAACATGCTTGTGTGCCTGTGAATATTTATATTTTTCGAAAATATTGAAAGACTAATTTCTGCTTTGTTAAGTTAGAATGTTCTGTGCTGTTGTATATGTGTTTTTTTTTAATTTTTTTGTGAAGGCTATACCTATTCTACTAATATGAATATTATTTGTGTACTTTTTGTCTGTTATTTGAACTGTACGTGTATGAAATGAACATGCTTAAAAATGTCTTGTGTAATGATGAAAATTAGTATCCTTAAACCGGTGTGAAAATGAAAATTACTGTAAATGTCTTATTTTGAAAATGTTTTGGAAGAAATGTATGAAATTTCTTAGTGTGCGTACTGTATGTTTGTACTATGTGTTTTTTCCCAACTGTAGTTGGATGGTATAATGTTTCCTGTAGCCAACACCACTTAGGTGTTATAGATGTTTCCTTGAAATATCCCTGACAGGAAACTTCAATGAAACATGGGGCATCTGTAACACCATAGCTCTAATGCCACACTGATTTCTTTTGCTTTTGTTTCATTGAATGTTACATCATTGAGTATCTGTGAATGTGTTTGAGTTGATAACTAACAACTGTATACTCCTTTCTTTGCTAAAACTTTGATGTCATGATTTGATAATATGCAATATAGTATATCTGTCATTTAAATGCTTTGTCCCATATGGAGTGAACAAAATTTACTCTATATAATTGTAATTTCTGTGTGGATAAATTTTTGTAGAAATGTCAATATGTGTAAATGGTCTGTTTTATTTAATGCGTTTGGTTGCTGTTATGTAAACTGCTGATCCTCACTTAGGATTCTTAGTTATTCTGTGTGTAAAAGATGTTGCAGTTTCCCTCGAGAACGGAAATGTGTAGCGCGCGAAAATTGTGGTTGGCTTAGGTGGAAAAGGTGGAACAAGATCAGTCGGGGACGAGCTACCAAACTGTGCACTGCCATGTAAATGTTGCATATTGTGCTGGTCCCGAGAGAGGCTTTTTCTGCTACTTTCCAATGCCTCGGATGGATGGATAAATAGATGGAACGATTCTGGAATTGATATTCATCATCGCCACCAAGAAGGGGCAAAGCCCAGCAATTCCACCCGCAAATCCACCTACCAACATGCAGTTGCCACCACATTGCGCAATCACTGTAATGGAATACTATAATGATGTACAGTGAAGGATCAGTTTACTGTATGTTTTAGTGTGCACAAATATAAGGTAACTTATAACTGAATTTATGTACCTACCTTGATTTTTTCCCTATCACAACACCTCTCAGGTTTCCCTCCATTTGAACTATGATTACCGAGTGTCCTAGTTTGTGGAGAAAATGAAAGCCTCAAAGCCAAATAGTTTGTTGTTTGATCTTTGGTAAGAAGGGAATATTCAGATTTACTGTGGATTCAGTGAAATTGGGGGAGGCAGTAAATGTAGTTTTGTGAAATTTCAAAGTAACCTATTTAATCATTTACTTGAAAGTAGAAGATTGTGAGAATAAAGACAATTTGCTGTTTTTTTTAATTAAAGTTCTTAAAATTGAGGCTTATAAAGTTTTGCTTAGTTAATGATCATAGTGCTACCTGTAGTAAATTTTAAAAGGTGAGTCAGTTTCTTGCAAATTTGTCAACATTGTGTTTCACTGTAGTAAAAGTGGAAAACTGCAATAGTAGAAAATTATATGTTTATGATTGCTAAGTGTTTGTCTCTCTTGTGTATTGGAAGTGCATATTAATAGTATAATAGGATCCACAGTTTGTGTGTTGTGCTAATGCTAGGTAACAAGTAACGGGAAGACCACTATTTACAAAAACCATAATATCTTTTTTCAAAAGATAGTGAGAAGCAACCTGTTAGTGGATTCCAATTAACTTTCGTTTTAAATAGTAAAGTATTTAACAGAGAGAGACTTAACCTATGTCCAATTAATGATTCTGCAGTGAATAGTAATAATAACATTATAAAGACCATTCAGTATGAATAATCACTGAAAGTAATAGTGTGTTTCGTTATTTGATATATTTATGCAAATAGTTTGTGCTGCTCTAGCTGTTTGTTCCAACCTTAACGTTAACATGTGCAGGTGTCAGAGTTCATTGCACTCGCGTGTGGCCAAGTCTAGCTTGTGTTTGTCCGTTAAAGTTACGTATACCTATTTTCTTAAACGAGAACGTTAATCTTTCTCTTGCCTAATTAGGCTGGCGACCGTTTTCCTTAGTCTTTAAACAGTATAGCTAGGCAAAAATATTGTTTGTTACTGTTCGAATATTTACGTGATTCTGACTTTGATTTCCGATAAGCCACCTCCGTTAGGTACAACACGGTCAACATCACAAAATTCCTCTCAGAGGGTAACACTGCTGTGTTGCTTTATACCATAATTGCTTTAACAAGATAGTTTTATTTCACGACCTGCTTCCAACTTTAAGGTTATGGTATAGCAGTAGCGGACGGTAGTGTTATACATTGCTTTCACAGTGTATATAAATGACCTAGTAGATAGCGTTGGAAGCTCCATGCGGCTTTTCGCGAATGATGATGTGGTATACAGAGATGGTTGAAATGGCTCTTACCACTATCGGACTCAATATCTGAGATCATCAGTCCCCTAGAACTTATAACTACTTAAACCTAACTAACCTAAGGACATCACACACACCCATGCCCGAGGCAGGATTCGAAGCTGGGACCGTAGCGTCGCACGTTTCCAGACTGAAGCACCTAGAACCGCTCGGCGACCTCGGCCGGCCTAGTATACAGAGAGGTTGCAGCATTAGAAAATTGCAGCGAAATGCTGGAAGATCTGCAGCGGATAGGCACTTGGTGCAGGGTGTGGCAACTGACCTTTAACATAGACAAATGTAATGTATTGCGAATACATAGAAAGAAGGATTCTTTAAATGAAACAACAAGTTTACTGTTACCAGTCACCGTTTCATTTATTTCCACGACCCGTTTCAAAGGTTTAAACATCCATCATCGGTTGGATTTTCATTAGTTAGTATGACATTTGTGTGTGTGTTGTGTTACGACTTTTTGGAGGAACTTGTGGCACTGTGTAGTGTAGAAACAAGACACTACTTCAGAACCTGGTCTCCAATCCAGCCACACAGCTGGTCTGATATTCCGTAGGCTCTTTATCAGGCGACAGTGCGGGACTGTATCGAGCGCCTTCCCAAAGTCAAGGAAAATGACATCTACCTGGGAGCTTGTATCTAATATTTTCTGTGTCTGATGAACAAATAAAGCTAGTTGGGTCTCACACGATCGCTGATTCCGGAATCCATGTTGAGTCCTACAGAGTAGATTCAGGGTTTCCAGAAATGACATGATACGCGAGCTAAAAGCGTGTTCTAAAATTCTGCAACAGATCGATGTCATACTCCATGGCTATGTGCTGTAGTTACGCAACGCTGCTCAAGGCGGTTGACCTTGAAAGGGACTTAGTCGCTGGCGCTGTGCCGCGCCGGATCGCGCTCTAGTTCTAACACAGCGCGATCCGCTGCTAAAGGGTACTTCCGGTGCGGCGACGCCCTTGCGATGCGCGCTGATTGGCTGCCTGCGCTCTTATCAGTTGCCACATCCGCTGGAGGGGTCCCAGTGTCGCTCGTGAGGGAACAGCATGTTCATTCGACTCAAGGCAGCCGCACTGTACACACAGCCATGCCTTACCGTCGCAGAAGATATTCAAGGAGGAATCGACTACCAGTTTACAAGAATGTAGACAGTTTTGATATTATACCAAAGCCTACAGGAAAACAGCAACTACTAGGAGGACCTATTACTTTTGTAGGGTGTAAAATTAATTTTTCTTGCACTACTACAGAGGTAGTTAGTGGTAACTCATGGTTGACTATTGCCATACTACGAGGAGGAAAGACACCATTAGGAGGACATGAGAGCTATAATGAGAGAGATATTATAGCCTTTCGTACATTTTCTATTGGTGTACAGCCTAATAAGAATTATGGTACATGTATTGTAAACACAGACAAACCATTCTCTTTATATACCAAGAACAGGAGGAAGATTAATGCAGATGAGAGACTTAATGTATGGTCTAGAGTTTTGTGCATCTGCTCGACGACCCTTCTTGAAAACTGGAACTACCTGTGCTCTTTTCCAAACACGCCCAATAGATATACAACACACCTAATCTACAGGCGATGTGGTTATGAACTTAACTGACCAAGGCTGCTAGGAAAATTAGCGTAGTCTTCGCTTACTTATGATACTTCACAGTAGTCGATCATAGTCTTACAACTCTAGACGTAAATACATCGTCACTGATAAAAACAACGGTAAACGAATTCATGTGATTATGAAATTAGACAAACAACTCAACGAACTCGGTTTACTCCACGTACGTAATTTAATTCATAAGAAATGGTTTAACAATCATTGAAAGAATTACCTTGGCAGTCTTCGACAAGGGAGTTGGAATGCGTTCAAGTGCATGCGTATTTGGATAAAAAAATTTACGTTCCCGAAAGTCCCATCGTTATTGCTGAAGGTTTGTGCATAGAGATAGAAAACAATAAAGAAGGCTGTGCGTGTGCTTCTATTGCCAGAGCTGAAAGCATGTTGAACTTGTAAATGGAAACAAGTATTCATAATGAAGACTGAAAATACTGAATGATTCGTCTTTCTGTACAGCTTGCTTCACGGTTGCCGCTGGATATTATCAAACTCATAATGTGCAAGTGGCGGCTCAAAGCGCCTTCAAAATCATTCGTTGGCCCTGGATGAACAACTCGTCTCTGTCTGGGTCTAAGTTCATCTCAGCCAGATGAGAGCCTCCTGTCCCAGATGTCTTCTGAGAAATCTTCTAAAAGTGAAGTCATCCTGCAGAGAAGCCTGCCCTTCCGGTCTCCCTGTGAACACACCAGTCTGAAAAACCTGCACGAGAATTCGTCTATCAAAGAAGACTCCAGCTTAGGAAGTAACTCTCTGCAGAGCGCTTCTGAAAGGGGAATCTCTGCGTTCTGTGTTTTTCAGCGTCGCTTCATTTGTGATTAGTTGAATACTAATTCTTGTGAGTGCCGACCAGTAGAAAGTTGCCTTACCATATACTGGTATCCCTCCCTTAGTCGCATTTGAGATTAACTTGTCAATTCCTTACGTGAGGCAGTGGTAGCCCATATTACATTTCCTTAACTATTCGGTTTTGGCGGAACCCTAGCGAGATTTCGGCATCTCACGATCATCCATCCCTCAGTTCACTTCCTAAGACATTATCTTAAAAACCCTTTTTTTGTCGAATTTTGACTGCTTGCTGTTTCCCTCTATAATCGCAGTTCTTCCGGAACTCTGCATCCTGTGACCACACAGTTCAAATAAATAAGGAAATGAATAAGAAGAAAAACACCAGATTCTTTAGTCCTGCAGATCCTGGAATGTAATGGGCATTGTATGGCTTCAGACGCTCGGCGCCAAGACGTCTTTCATTCAACTTCCATTACACAAAATACAGTCTCGCCACGCACTGTGACTGCTTGGCGTTTCCCTTCGCACGGGGTATGAGAGACAATTCTGCGAAAACGTTTGATGGCTGATTTTCTGCCGCTTTGACAGCGCACTCGCTCGTTCACAGCGAAGTCCAGCCTGTTTTGGCTTGTCCTTTAGCTGTGCATGCAATTGCACATAGGAAACAGTAATCTAAGCCGTGAAGAAATGGCAGTCACTGATACTGAATCGTATTTCATTACCCAGTGAGGATTAATGTAATTTGATTTGGCTTGAATATTTCTTACGGGATTTACATAACAGGATACACTGGTAAAAATGGTTGCAAAACGTCTTCCCCTTCCTTTCTCCGATGGATTCTTGGAAAATCCATGGAAATAAATAAAACGGTGACTGCTAACTGTAAACTCGAGTGTTTCATTTAATGTCAACAACAGTGACGGTAAAGCCTAACCTAAATTGTTCGCATTTAAAGAAGGATCCTTTATTGTATGTTGATATGATAGCGGAACAAACACTGGTAGCAGTTACTTCTGTAAAATATCTGGGAGTATGCCTACGGGATGTTTTGAAGTGTAATGATCATATAAAATTAATTGTTGGTAAGGCGGGTGCCAGGTTGAGATTCATTGGGAGAGTCCTTAGAAAATGTAGTCCATCAACAAAGATGGTGGCTTACAAAACACTCGTTCGACCTAGAGTATTGCTCATCAGTGTAGTATCCGTACCAGGTCGAGTTGACAGAGAAGATAGAGAAGATCCAAAGAAGAGCGGCGCGTTTCGCCGCAGGGTGATAGCGTTACGGATATGTTGAGCAAACTCAAGTGGCAGACTCTGCAAGAGAGGCGCTCTGCATCGCGCTGTAGCTTGCTGTCCATATTTCGAGAGGGTACTTTTCTGGATGAGGTATCAAATATATTACTTCCCCCTACTTATACCTCCCGAGGAGAGCACGAATGTAAAATTAGAGAGATTCGAGCGCGCACGGAGGCTTTCCGGCAGTCGTTCTTCCCGCGAACCATACGCGACTGGAACAGGAAAGGGAGGTAATGACAGTGGCACGTAAAGTGCCCTCCACCACACACCGTTGGGTAGCACGCGGAGTATAAATGTAGATGTAAGTGTAGAAACTGAAGGCCGTGACACTCTATAAACTGAATGAGGATACATAAAGGGCTGCATAAGTTACGGAAGATTTTTGTTCTACATAGTTATCCCGCAGTCTCTTATTTAAAAAGTAAACAATATTTATAACAAAATCGAAATTTTCAATGTTTAAATCAGGTTTTTTCGAAAATGTTGATTTGTTGCGTTCTTATAAATATGAAAAAAATCTATATATTTTTCACACAGCGCTAGTAAACGCAATTTATTCAAAATAATGAGGTAAAACTGAATAAAATAACGCAAAGCAAAAACATGTCATACATTGCTTCAATACTTCGTTGAGAATACATAAAACATGTTATTGTTATTAGCAAACCGTAAACAACTTTCTCACTTACAAGTAGTAACAGAAAACCCTTGCCTTTGATCAAGATGAAGAACCTTCTGTTGAGTACAAAAACAACAATAATTATATATAATACTTACATATGTGTATGTAAACTGCACATGCAACAAAAGTAATTACTTTGGTTATATAAATGCGCAGAAATAACGTGATCGACTTTTTTTTATTATTTGTAAAACGTAATTTATATTTTGCATGGATATAAAATACCCAGTGGACTAACACCGAACGAGTTGCGGATCTAATTATGTGCAAAACAAACAAACAAAGAGAAGTCTTCAGCTCCCAGTTTCCCACACACTAATGTATGTTTCTTTTCCTACCAATGCTACAAGTGTTACTGCTTTACTACGTCATTTGTTTACTATACCAAAACTTTTTGTTGATGAGGCTGTAGTGCATAAGAAAGTGTTGTTTTGGGTTGGGTAACTTAACGAGGACGGAGGATAATTTGGATAAAATTTCTGTTTAACATGATGAATGGTACCTTGCTGTAAATGTGGAAAAATTTAAGTTAATGCAGATGATAAGGAAAAATAATCAGCGGTCTAGTACAGTAGTACTGAGGCGCTGCAAAGTGATATGAAAAGGAGAGAGCACGAAAGATCTGTTGTATGAAAGGCGAATGGTCGAGAGCAGTTTAGAACGAGAATTTTAGGAAAGAGTAGCTCAGCTATAATGCAGACCACGTACAGAACATTTGTGCGACCCATTCTTGAATACTGCTCGGGGGTTTAGGATCCCCAACAAGTCAGATTAAAGGAAGAATGCTCTGTGAACTCAAGTGGGAATCCCTGGTGGGTAGACGACGTTATTTTCACGAAGTGCTGGTCTGTAAGTGTAGAGAACCTGGAATTTGCAATCCACTGCATAACTGTTCTGTTGCTGCTAACATATGTTTCGCGTAGGGACCAGGAAGACGAGATAAGACAAACTAGGGCTTGTACAGAAGCGTATCTATTTGCACGAGTAACAGAAAAGGTAATGACCAGTAGTTGAACAAGGTTCACTCTGCCATGCACGGTATGGTGACTTGCGGAGTGTGTATGCAGAGTGAGTTGGCTGCCCCTACCGATGTCGTTTCATGCAACTCGCCATGTCGTAGCTGGCCCTAAAAAATCACGCATGAGATTTTCATATTCTCTCACTCGCTAAGCGCAAACTATTAGTCCTACGGAAAAAATTAACAGGACTTTTTATAGTAAAATAGCCAACGGGCTTGCCGCAGTCGTAACACCGGTTCCCGTCATATCACGGAAGTTAAGCACAGTCGCGCTTGGCTAGCACTTGGATGGGTCACCGTGAAGTCTTCCAAGCGCTGTTGGGAAGCGGCGTGCACAGCTGAGAAGTGGCGGCTCCGGTCACAAAAACTGACAACGGCTGCGAGTGCGGTGTGCTGACCACATGCCCCTGCATATCCGCATCCAGCCACGCCTATAGGCTGGGGGTGACACAGCGGTCGGTCAGTACCGTTAGGGTCTGACGAGACCTGTTCGGAAGGAGTTTAATTTAGCTTTACAGTAAAATTAATTTAACTGAATTTTTTACTGGGATATATTTTTGCTAGAAGCCATTGTTTTCAAGTTATTCAAAAAAACATACTTAAGTTATCTGCAGACACAACCCCACTCCACACTGAATCCCCACTGGCCAGTATGTTGTTCACGGCATTCCGTCCTGTCACTGTACAAAAATTTGCGACTGCACGAACAATTTCCCACATTCGACCCGTTTAATTCTTCTTTGACTGGCCTTACTATGCCACCAGCTTAGTCGAGTACTTAAAAAATGTTAAACTGACGTTTTTTCTAAATTTTACGTAACAACTCTATGAATTTTAAAGGCATAAAATCAACAATAACATCGTTGTATTTGTCAAATTTGTCAAGCCTTTTGATAACGAAACCGCTGCGCTTGTAAGGTTAAAAAATGTTCAAATGTGTGTGAAATCTTATGGGACTTAACTGCTAAGGTCATCAGTCCCTAAGCTTACACACTACTTAACCTAAATTATCCTAAGGACAAACACATACACCCATGCCCGAGGGAGGACTCGAACATCCGCCGGGACAAGCCGCACAGTCCATGACTGCATCGCCTTATAGCGCTCGGCTAATCCCGCGCGGCTTGTAAGGGTTAAGTTTCGATCGCATTGTTTTACCGTAACTTTTATAAAAATAGTTTTTTCTTTCATCACCCTCATGGTCACGTTTAAATTAATAGTGTTAACCAAATAGATGAGTATGGTTTTGGCCGAATGAATACTGTCCAAAAGAGATCGAATATCTGGAATGATTCGTGTAGCTGGAAATTTTTGTACAGTGGTAGGAGGGACTACCACGAACAACGTACTGGAAATGCAGACTGGTGACGGATGAGAGTCGTGGTAGAGGTGCGTCTGAGAGTACGGTGGAGGCGCGTCTGAAGGTCACTTTTGTGCAGTTTTCTTGAACATCTCGAAAGACGTGATCTCCAGAGAAAACGTATCTCAGCACAGAATTTAACTTACAAACATGTCCTGCTCTTTTTCTTTTTTTATCTTTTTTGTGGGACTAATAGTTTTCACGTGGCGATCGAGAGAATAACAAAATCTTGCGCGCGGTTTCTTAAGCGTAGCTATAACATTGCGGGTTGCATGAAACGACATTGGTAGGGGCAGCAGCATGACCCTCTATAGATGTAAATGTGTGTGCAAAATATGGCAGCATACGTCAGTTGCTGGCAACTGCAATGCCAAAGTCTCCGTCCCAGTGCGCCCCCGAGGAATACACAAACCTGTACTTAAGCTTAATGTGTAGTGACGTAACAAGACTGTTACGCCACACGGTAGTAGCCAAAAGAAAGGCAGGCACGCGTACACACACACGCCGACGGGCGTGAAGTCTGGAACATGAGAACTTATAAATGAATAAGAAGAAAGTATGTAGATGCTTAGTACTTATCTTTTATTTAGTTCTTGGAATACATCTCTCTTGATTTCTCGTAAGCTATTGGCACTGATACAAATGGCTCCTTGCTAGTTCGTAGCCATTAACTTCTGATGGCTATTCTGTCTCTCGGCTAATGAGAGAGAAAGGCTTCGTACAACTGGGCGATAGCTAGGTTCGCGTACAACTGGGCGGTAGCTTGGTTCTCGCACAACTGGGGTCGAGTCCACTCTCGTATCACGAGACCTGCCTTGGTGGTGGCGCTAGGTCTGCGATCACAGTGGCGACACGCGGGTCCGACATGTACTACATGGACCGCGGCCGATTTAAACTACCACCTAGCAAGTGTGGTGTCTGGCGGTGACACCACATTCCTCCCCCGCAAATCGGCGAACGGTCGTGTAATAAGGCTTCCGCCCGCCGTGGGGAGGACCACATGTTGACGGATGCGATGAGGTGGGGAGCCTAACAACAGGCGAGGCTGTGCCACCCGCACCCGGCCATCCGGTCCGAGGGGAGCTAGGAAACGCCTGCAAAACTAGTCCAGGGTGCACGTCAACATGCGGTGTATGCGCCCGTGAGAAGACATGAGGGACCGAAGGGTCTACTTCCATGGCGTCGGGGTAGCCGACGCGCGATGACGTCATGTGGTCCGGAGCGGGCTGGAGTTCCATGGCGGAGGACAGCTGGTCACGGGAAGCGATCGGCGGCGCGTGACCCTGGGAGGCGCTTGGCGGCTGCAAGGAAGCGTCGAATGCGGTCGGCGGCGGCGGCGGCTGCTGCTGCTGCTGCTGCTGCGGCGGCGGCGGCGCGTCGCCATGGGGCAAAATGGAAGGCATCGTCGGTAACACCTGGGGATGAGGCGAGCCAGTAGATGGGTCCCCAGTGCGCTGACCGGACGGCTCCGTCGCTGAAAGCAGACGGGGAGCGGCAGAACCCGAGCGACGACAGAGGCGCAGCTGATTGAGATGCCGACGCACCTCACCAGAGGCCCCCAAAACCAAATACATCGCGCGGCCGAGGCAGCGAAGAATGCGCCCTGCGAGCCAACGCCGTGAACCTCGATAGTTGCGATAAAATACAACGTCGCCTGGAACAAAAGCAGGAGTCTGCCGCTGCACAGGAAACTGATGCGGCGGATGCAGCAAAGACATCAAGGTGCGATGAGGACGACCGTGGAGCAACTCAGCCGGCGAGCGACCATCTCGGGGCTGAGAGCGATACGAAGACAAAAAGAGCAACAATGCGTCCTCCCGAGAATGCGACTCTTTCAATTTCAACATCTGTGACTTGAAAGTCCGGACCAATCGTTCAGCGGCACCGTTGGACTGAGGCGAAAACGGCGCGGATGTCAGATGTTGAATACCATTGGCCTGGCAGAATGACTGAAATTCTGCGGACATGAATTGTGGGCCATTGTCGGAAACAATAGTCTGCGGAAGACCTTCAATGCAAAAGATAGCAGACAACGCTTGGATGGTGGCGGAGGACGTCGTGGAAGACATCCGGACAACAAAAGGAAAATTACTGAAGGCGTCGACCAGAACCAACTATCGAGCATTCCAGAAGGGACCAGCAAAATCAATGTGCAAGCGTTGCCAAGGGGAAGTGGCTTTTGGCCACGCAAAGACTTTCCGCGGCGGTGCGGATTGTTGTTCGGCACACGCCGGGCACGAAGAACACATATTCGTAATCGCAGCATCGATTCCGAACCAAGTACAGTGCTGACGAGCAAGTTGTTTCGTTCGCACTATACCCCAATGTCCTTGGTGAAGAAGCCGTAAAACAGAGGACTGTAACGAACGTGGGACGACGACTCTGGACTGATCATTATCAGAACGCAACAACAAAACACCACGTCGAACAAAAAGTCTCTCCTTGTGAGCAAAAAATCGGCGAACCAACGGATCCTCGATCCGAGACTTTGACAAAGGCCATTGCGTAGCAACAAAACGTAAAACAGTAGCAAGGACAGGGTCAGCAGCTGTGGCTGTAGCGACACGACGAAAATCAATCGGAAACGATTCGACCACTTCATCGGTTTCCGAATCAATGAACATGCAAGCAAGTTCGGAAGAATCGAATGCTTTATCCTCAGCAACAGGCAAACGGGACAACGCATCGGCGTTTCCGTGCTTAGCAGTGGACCGATACAAGATATCGTAGCGGTACTGCGAGAGGAAAATAGACCAGCGAATGAATTTCTGCGCTGTACGTGGAGGTACAGGCTTGTTCGGATGAAAAAGCGACGTCAAAGGTTTGTGGTCTGTGATGATGGTAAAGTGACGACCATACAAGAAATCATGGAACTTAGTAACACCAAACACGAGAGCCAAAGCTTCTTTCTCTATCTGTGAATAATTTCTTTGCGCAGACGAGAGCAATTTGGACGCAAAGGCAATAGGGCGATCATGGGAGCCAACTTTGTGCGCAAGCACAGCACCGATCCCGAAATCTGATGCATCTACCATCAACAAAAGGGGTTTCTGGGGATCGAATGGCGTAAGGCAAGTATTAGAAAGCAACGCCGATTTCAACTGGCGAAAGGCGCGTTCACATTCCGTCGTCCAGACGAACGGAACACCTTTACGGCGTAAGCGATGAAGCGGAGCTGAAATGGAAGAGGCATTGCGCACATATTTATGGTAATAATTAATTTTACCCAACACACTCTGTAGCTGTTTGAGATTTTTAGGGGACGGCAAGTCTTGTATGGCACGGAGGTGCTCTGGACTCGGATGTATGCCTTGGGCATTAATGACATGTCCCAGGTATGGTAAGTCACGAGCAAAAAACATACATTTGTCCTTCCTCAAGCGAAGACCATTTTGCCGCAAGACCTGAAATAATGTTCGTAAATTCGCAAGATGATCTTCTTCTGTCTGTCCGGAGATCACTATATCGTCCAGATAGTTTGCTGCAGTAGGGACCGACGCACAAATAGTTTGTAAATATTGCTGAAACAAGGCAGGGGCGGATGCACACCCGAATGGCAGTCTTTTGAAGCGGTACAATCCAAGATGCGTGTTAACCACCAATACGCGCTGGGATTCGTCGTCCACCGGTATTTGCAAGTACGCATCGGCTAGGTCCAACTTTGAAAAATATTTTCCCGGGCACAGTTTAGCAAAAAGATCTTCCGGGCGGGGCAAAGGAAAAGTAGCAGTCACTAGCTGTGGATTCACTGTGGCCTTGAAGTCCACGCAAAGTCTCAATTTTCCGGAAGGTTTTGGCAAAATTACTAAGGGTGAGGCCCAGAGAGAAGCTTGCACACGTTCAATTACACCCTGTGATTCGAGATCGTGTAACGTTCTTGCGACCTCATCACGCAATGCGTGGGGAACATTGCGCGCCCTGAAAAATTTCGGTTGCGCGTTGACCTTCAGCTCTAATTGTGCTTCATAGTTTTTAGCGCAACCTAAGCCCGGTGCAAAAATGTCTGCAAATTCGTCACACAGCCGAGAAACACTGATAGGACCTGATTTACAATAGACATGTTAAACAACTTAAATAAATCGAGACCAAATAAGTTCACAGCAGAAGAAGAACGAAGAACGTAAAATGACACAAGTTTTGTTTGTCCCTTGTATATTGCAAGAAGGCTGCACTGTCCTAACACAGGAATTTTCTGTCCGGAATATGTAGTTAGCGTAACATTTGCGGCACGCAACGGAGGTGCGCCCAGTTGTTTGTATGTGTCATGATTGAGCAATGAAACTGCAGCTCCGGTATCGAGCTGGAATGGTATCACTTTGCCGTCAAAGTCTAAGTCCACAAAAAGTTTATCGTCCTGTTGACGACAAGAGCGACTGTTTTGTGCAATTGGAACCGACACTGGTACAGAATCACTTGCTAATTGACGTGACTTCCGGCGACGTCGACGCACAGTTTTTGTGGGACGATCACAGTTACTGTGAGAGAAAGTGTCACTGGACGAAGTGGAATTAACGACATGAATGTCCATAGGCGAAGGTCCACGAGCCTGAGTGTCCTTGGTTCGATTCCGGCGCGAAGCAAAGGGCCTGGAATGATTGTGATTGTCTGATCTGAGCTTTTTCTGGCAAACACTTTGAACATGTCCTTTCTTATTGCAGAAAAAGCAAATAGCTTGGCGTGACGGGCAATGTTCACGCGAATGTCTAGTAGCACACCGCGGGCATGATTTCACTGCATTTGTGTGCTGGCGCGGCACACCTGGCTTAGCACGCGGCGGTCGCTGTGCGTCCGTGCGCGAGGCCCGGTTACCGGGTCGCACAGCGCGTCCAGCGGGCCGGTCAATGTTACACACGGCTGGCGAAGTTTCAAAAGATTCCTGAGCACAGTCCAGTGTGTCCTGTCTATCCAATATGTCTATCACTTGTTGAAGGGAGGGATTAACTAGTTTCAAAATTTGCTCCCGTATGCGAACATCAGAAACGTTCTGTGCAATTGCATCACGCACCATTGTATCTGAATAAGAAAGACCACAGTCACATTCAAAGGCACAGTCCCTAGTAAGTCCTTGCAATGTTGCTACCCACTCCCTATTAGTTTGACCGGCCGTACGTTTTGTACGAAAGAACGTATACCGTTTTGCAACCACATTAACGGTTTCTTTGAAATAGGCATCTAATGCAGACAAAATTTCCTCGTAGGACAGAGTTGCTACGTCGCGTCGGGGAAACAATTTCACTATCACACGGTATGTGGACACACCGACACAAGAAAGCAAAAACGGCTGCCGCTCATTACCTTGAATTCTGTAGGCAGCCATGTGAAAGGCGAACTGACGAGACCACTCTTGCCAGGTCTCATCGGCTGCCACGTATGGTCGAAAGGGAGGTGCAACAGCGTTCAGTGGCAGCGGTAGCGAAGAAGCGGCGGCGGCCGCATCGGTGTGCAGCGCACGTTGACCCTGGACGAGCTGTCCAAGGGCATCCAGTAACGCCTGCGTCTGTTGATTCTGCAAGCGATAAAATTCGGACAGTACATCTGGAGAATGTGGCGAAGCCATGACACAATTAAATGTAAGCAATCAGAAAGAAGTTTTTACTCGTCGCCAATCTGTAGTGACGTAACAAGACTGTTACGCCACACGGTAGTAGCCAAAAGAAAGGCAGGCACGCGTACACACACACGCCGACGGGCGTGAAGTCTGGAACATGAGAACTTATAAATGAATAAGAAGAAAGTATGTAGATGCTTAGTACTTATCTTTTATTTAGTTCTTGGAATACATCTCTCTTGATTTCTCGTAAGCTATTGGCACTGATACAAATGGCTCCTTGCTAGTTCGTAGCCATTAACTTCTGATGGCTATTCTGTCTCTCGGCTAATGAGAGAGAAAGGCTTCGTACAACTGGGCGATAGCTAGGTTCGCGTACAACTGGGCGGTAGCTTGGTTCTCGCACAACTGGGGTCGAGTCCACTCTCGTATCACGAGACCTGCCTTGGTGGTGGCGCTAGGTCTGCGATCACAGTGGCGACACGCGGGTCCGACATGTACTACATGGACCGCGGCCGATTTAAACTACCACCTAGCAAGTGTGGTGTCTGGCGGTGACACCACATAATGCGCTTGGGATAATTCGATAAATTCGACTGCTTATTTACTAGCAATGCAACCACGTGGACTTACTGTCCCTACAGCCAGCTCCTCTCTCATGCATACTGTGTGTGTGAGAGATAGAGAGAGAGAGAGAAAGAAAGAGCTGCCCTCGCCCCCGCGTGGCGCATGCCTGCCTCTGGGAATGCGGCGCCAGCAATTTAGCCTGCGCCATTGTTGCGGTGCGGCCGAGGGCCGATTGATTCGCAAACGCCGGTGGCTGCATAGCCAATCAATAGCAAATATCTGCGCCAATTGTCTGGCATCAATACGGGCGGCGGGTGATTGGACAGCGCCGCTGGACGCCTCGCCGGCCACCGCTGCTGGGGGCCCCGTATAATGCCAGGGGCGGAGATAGCGCACACAAAGCGTCTCATGTGATCCCTCGCTGACCCGGGGCCAGCTGCACCTGCCACCACACAACTTACAACCCGGCGGTGTTCACACCAGAGCCACCAAGTCAGTTCCTCACGCTGCAGCCAGCGTAATTATCTTCTAAGTACTTGCTGAATTTCAGCACGTGACACAGAGTTTCCGTAACGTTCGATTACGTCACTCTTTCCTAGATGTCACGACAGATTTTCCTAAGCAACATTCATCCAAAATCTCAGAGCTCTACAAATTGGTTCACAAAGCGATTTTATTTTCTAATCTGCAATATGTAAGAGTCTCTTGGTTGGTAAGCCGACCGTGGCCTTCCGTGATGTGCAAGTGGAGTACCTTATTTGGAATCTTTAATTATCTTAATTAATACCTACATATCTGACGAAAACAGAGTTCCGCTCCACGTTCCATGCATGCATTTCCGAAGGAACGTTGTATCGCTGTTTTTAACAATGCAGTATCGTATTTATCCGCTCATACCCGACAGCGGCTTTCGTTACAGAGCCGTCCGCTGTGGCCGAGCGGTTCTAGGCGCTTCAGTCCGGAACCACACTGCTGCTACGGTCGCAGGTTCGTGTCCTGCCTCGGGCATGGATGTGTGTGACGTCCTTAGCTTAGTTAGGTTTAAGTAGTTCTAAGTTTTAGGGGACTGGTGATCTCAGTTGTTAAGTCCCATAGTGCTTGGAGCCATTTGAATTTTTCAGTATACGGCAACTACATAGTGTGTGCACGAGTACAGATTGTGGGGGAGACACGATAACATATGGAAGTTTGGGTCTGGCCGTGAATGGTGCACGTACAGCCGAAGCAGTTAAAGCGTCAGCTCGCGCAAAGCGAGCAATCTAGTTTCGAGTCCTGGTCCGCCATAAATTTTCACTGTCGTCATTCACTTGAACATCTGACGATTGTTCGTAATCGCAGCTGCGAAACATTACATGTGCGGATACCTTTGTCTCTAGTGAACGGGGCAACGAAGTGTGGTCTATTACTTAAAAAGTTCTTGGAGCCATTCGCATATCTGAGAACATATTCCGCATATTCAGATCTCAGAAATTTCGCAACAATTTTCCAGTGCATATGAAAAGCAAACGAGTGCAGTCACTCCTTAAAAAACAACGCCCACCATTACAATGGAATCCTGCAAGGCATTGGTAGTCAAAACTCTAGAGCTAACCATGAATGCTTATGTGCGTTACATCTGCACATCATTCTGTCTATGTCACTGCTTCATACGTCCACTTAAGGTGATTGCGGCCAGTCAAGTCGCGTGACTTTCACAAGCTATGTTCTACTTCCTCGGTTCTCAATGCTGATGCACCTCACTACTTCGGATCAGATTAAGCACCTATCATCTGATTGTAATCGAAACTGTAGATGCTATACATCTAGTGTCCTGTCTGTGCCCCTCCACAAAACAAAAACGTTCGCAGCTCCTTTTGTGTTGCCACCGTCCGCCTTTGGAACAAGTTACTCTGCACTCTGCGCACAACTCAGTGCCTCATTACACTTAAGAAAAAGCTTAAGCACTTTCTTCCACCAGCCTCATAGTCTTTCCCCAAAATTGACGAGTATCGCCAGTTTTCCTCTGTCAGACACTTTAGTAAATCCTCCTGTCTTCTCCCAATTCCTTACCATTTCATTTCATGGTCAGTTACACTACTTACTTTCCCATTTTTCTCTTGTTTTATCACGTTCGTCTTTGTCCCCATCTTTCGCTTTTCTCTAATGTCTATTACTGACAGAGCTCAACTACATCTCAGTAATTTTTCTTTCTTTTTGTACTTGTCAAGAAAGAATATAAACTGCTTCTTGAAATAAGATGGTTTGTGTTGCAAAGTGTTTTTATCTATTTGTTGGTAATGACGCATTCCGCATCTTCAGACTAACCTAGAGGTGTAAAATAACATTGTGAGGCATAGATACATTAAAAATGAGAATGGGAACAGTATGAGGCAAAGTTCCAGGCTGTGCAGCAAACAACAACTGTGAACGTATGTAAGCAGTAATGTGGTGAGCCAGTAGCTGCCCTTTTGATACCAGCATATGGCATTGAGATAAAAATTATAATTAAACTCGTCCTATCGTCATAAAGCAAATAAAAGCATTAAGAGACCTGAAACCAAGAATAAAATGCCAAGTATAAATACAATATCTACTAGAAAGAAGAACAGTGACAAACCAAGAATATTCAAAAGCGCTTACATAATACGGAGTCAACCGCATTCCGATGTACACAGCATGGTGCATCACTTACAGCCCACGGAATATAAATATAATGTGGTCGAGAACAAGGTACGTCAGACCTCGCAGCTGGCCGTACATACATAGAGCGTAAACACAGGATTGTACAACCGTAGATGGCATTGGTTAACCAACCTACTTAAGATAAGTAGTTCCACAGCTAAATTACATATTCGGAAAACAATAAATAAGGTGAACAGTAAAATTATTATAATTATTGCAGGTATAGTGATAAAACAAGTGCAAAGACACAAGCTGTGGACTAATAATAATTTCTGAAAGCGACTCCTATATAATATGTAACTAGTAGTATGCTTATCGTAATAAATGTAGGGGAACTCGGGGCTGAACTGGATAATCAATGTTTAACAAATTGTGTACAATTAGGGAACGCAAGGAAACAGTTCTTAAAGTTATAAAAAAAACACCTTGTAGTGTAACCTAATATACCATATTTTAAAACAATACATTTTTTACAATTTTTCAAAGAAAGTGTGGCATATTTCCCGTTCCGCCCCACCCATGGGGCAGAACGAGATAATGTTATTTTTTGTTAAATTATTGCATAAACTTTGAATTTGAATTACGAATATCGTATTAAACTATGATAAAATGTTGTATAAAAGGCAATTCATACGAAGGAATGTATAAATTAAACTATTAAATAGTCGTTCTTCAAAATAAGAAAATATTTTAATGTCATTCTGAAAAATGTACAGTGCTTAATAACCACCAAACCACTAACTACTGGTCCTTTCGACAGTAGTCCCAGATTTATTTCCTCTTCATCTTCACTATCTATGCCAGCACATGAATTGTGTGCCCACGTGAAACACCTCTGGCATGCGACACAGCCCTCATTAGAAACGGAGTAGAAGTCCCCACAGTGGAGACACTCAGCATCCTCTCTCTCTCCCTGATTCTCTCTTCTCCATCATCTTCTTCCTTTTATTTATCTTAAGGTCTTTGATGTCTTCTGTTTTGCTTTTTTTGGGTGTACCGTTTGATATTTTTGCCTTAAGTTGCATTGCACCTCACGTCTGTGTCCTGACATTGTTCGTGTTTTTGCATCCTCCTCCTTTCTGTAGGCCTACTTTACGAGCGACAGCGTTCTGCAGTTCGTTCTTATAAGGAGAATCTGTTAATACGACTGTTTTCCCTTTTCGTCTTCTTGTCCGCCGAGTATTTTGACAGATTAGTGGGATTGGAATGACAGCCTCGAGCGATATCTGGAAAGTTGAGTTGTTCGGCGAACATAGCTGGTTGGAAGAGTCTGGCATCCATGAACATCCAGGTTGGTGGTCAATGATTGAGCCTTGGTCAGTCGCCAGCCGGAGTGGCCGTGCGGTTCTAGGCGCTACAGTCTGGAACCGAGCGACCGCTACGGTCGCAGGTTCAAATCCTGCCTCGGGAATGGATGTGTGTGATGTCCTTAGTTTAGTTAGGTTTAATTAGTTCTAAGTTCTAGGCGACTGACGACCTCAGAAGTTAAGTCGCATAGTGCTCAGAGCCATTTGAGCCATTTTTTGAATCCTGGTCAGTCTTAGTCCTAGGCCTATTAGTGGTAGGTTCAGTAGACACTGTAGAGCCTGTAATCAATATGTTAGATTGTCCATCTGTAGTGTTTGTAGTCGGACTTTCGCAGTTTTCGAACTGAATATCTGTTGGCGCTGATGGGAGGTAGTCTGCATCTGAAAACACATTCAGGTCAGACGGCCATATTCCAGTTCCCTTAAAGCCATTTATAGCCGTCGGCATCGTTGCAGCATGTAAAAACGTGGCCCCAAATAGCGATGATATTTGGAAAAGAATGACAGCTTTTCCTGGATGGCTCCGTAGCCATTTTTTTATCTCTTCGCTGTAATAACAACTCAGGCCTTGAAAAACGTTACGTCCAGGGGTTGTAATTTATTTGAAGTGTGTGGCGATAAACAAAGGAGGACCCATTGTCTCTAGCCATATCAAGCAGCTCCAGGTTTTTAGTGTGAGATGAATGTCCATCAACAGTTAGAAGCACAGGTGATTCTTTCGTGGCCTTAGAAAATCCCACAAACTTTCTAAACCATACTAGAAATAATTCGCTACTGATCCAGCCCGAGGGGTGAACTTCAGACCAGCCTCCTGGAGGCAATCCAAGCTCAAATTCTTGTTACTTTTTCTTCCTTGGAAAGATAAGCATGGGCGGCATGTATAACCCAGATGCAGACATGCAGATGACTGTTGTAATGGTTTCTCTACGTTCTGAAGATGTTACCGCTCCTACTTGCCTTTTTCCCTTAAGTACTATTATTTTCGACTGACTTTTAGGATTAACTGTCAAGCCACTTTCATCACAGTTGAATATTTTGTCAGCAGTCAGCTTCTACTTATCAATAACATTATTGAGAAGAGAGTTAAACTGTGAAACTGCTACTTTGTTGAACCCCTTTGCTCGAGCACCAGAAGTATTTTCTGGCTTGCGAATAGATAGTGTAGGATACCTCGTAATAAATCCTTTAACCCAGTCTTGTCCAGCTAGACAAGTTTGGTTGTCAAATCTGTGTGGTAAGCCATTTCTTTCTGCTAATTGATAGGCTAGTGATCTGAGATCTTTCATTGTTAGACCCAAAAGCCTGCTTTCCATTGACATGAGGTATGTTATCAGCTCATGTTCTTGTTCTGTTCCATGTAATTTGTCAATTATGTAGTCAGGATTATTCATAGCTTTACGTGCAAGTCTTTGCAATGTTGATTTCGGTACGTTGAACTGCTTAGATGCTTTTAAAAATCCCATTTGGGAAGATGAAATGGCTGAAACTGCCATTTCAATCGCTTTTACCTCCCATTGCTGTCTATCAGTCTTTTTCATGTACTTTCATACCATCTGGAACAGCAAGGCGGAAAGAAAAAAGAATATAGTTTGCTTTCTACTTGCATCAAAATATGACGGGGCAGAACGGGACACTATCCCATTCTGCCCCGTCCCATTCCACCCCAAGAGCACTTTTGAGGTTAACAACTATTATGGAGTGTAATAACTGAGGTATTTAAACTCATTAAATAACTAAATTATAACAAATGCCATGCACTTTAAGGGAATGTGTCATTTTAGGGTATACAATTAACAATTAACAGCTTACCTGATGTTGAAATTCACCAAACGTTAGAGCAACGCAAGCGGTAACGTGACGGACAACAATTCACTTAGATCTCGCACTTCAAACTAAATCAAAATGGCTGCCCTGACTTCCCTCCCATTCAGAGAAATAGTTAAATGCGCATTCAACAGGTTGCAGCACAGTCCAGTCTAGAAAAGAGCAATTTCCCATTCTGCCCCGAGTTCCCCTAGTTAATACATGTATAATGTATGTCACAATTTGAGACAGAGCATCATGGCCCAAACTTGCCACGATAAATAAATCAATAAATAAAACAAAATAAAAGTAAATGAAACACAGAACATAGCTCTGATTAATTCAGAGTCGGCTGTTGACTCGAATAAAGATAAGCATCAAGATTCTCTTTTTGTTGAATTATTGTTTTGAAATGAGGAAGGACATTGTGTTTCAGGAACTTTTCGAAAGTGATATCCGGTAAGACATTACCTCGGCTGAAGTCGGTTAACAATTTCCTACCACTACAACAGAGCTTATCGTATATGTAAAGAAACCTAGGCTCTCTCAAACATGCAGGATGTATAAACATTGAGGAAGAGACCCATCCTGATTATGAATAACCATCAACAGTACAGGAATACTTTGCAGGTTACAAACATTTCTAGGAACATACAAGGAGAACCTGGAGAAGTGGGCCGTCCTGAAAAAGGGAGAGACCTATTGTAGACATACTGAGCCTTGGACGACCGGGTACATGTAGAATTGTCCACGTTGTCCACGTAGTTGTAACCTACTCTGCTCTGCTTGGTACCAGTGTTACTACTGTTACCAGTTCATAAGCCACCAAATTAAATATGCCAAAAAATAAAAGCAATAAGAACCAACGTAATTTCAATACAAGTCTTTACTTCTACACCACTTGCGTTTTTTATTTATTCTCATGCTATGATAAAAGGTATCCCTAATTACGTGCTCCGTATATCCTTTTTTAAATGTTAATATGATTCGCCATTTCGAAGAAACATACTATTTAATATATTACTTCTGCTGTGCGGCACAAAATGTAATCCCTGTTAAAGAAATATGTTGCAAAGAAAAATCTATTTTTGGATTCTTATTGTTAAATGAGGGGGGAAACTGTGTTACTTGAAACTCACCAGTATCATAACGGCAAGAACGCATTTGATCTGTTCCAAACTACAAGCAAAATGGTATAAGGGTATAGCTACACTACGTGATCAAAAGTATCCGGACACCCCCAGAAACGTACTTTTTTCACATTAGGTGCATTGTGCTGCCACCTACTGCCAGGAACTCCATAACAGCGAACTCAGTAGTCATTAGACATCGTGAGAGAGCAGAATGAGGAGCTCCGCGGAACACACGGACTTTGAACGTGGTAAGGTGATTGAGTGTCACTTGTGTCATACGTCTGTATGCGATATTTTCGCACTCCTAAACATCCCTAGGTCCACTGTTTCTTATGTGATAGTGAAGTGGAAACGTGAAGGGACACGTACAGCACAAAAGCGTACTGGTCGACAAAAGTGTACTGTTCGACATCGTCTGTTGACTGACAGAGACCGCTGACAGCTGAAGAGGGTCGTAATTTGTAACAGGTAGACATCTATCCAAACTGCCTCAGGATCCACCGCAGGTACTATGACAGTTAGGCGGGACGTGAGAAAAGTTGGATTTCATGGCCGAGCGGCTGCTCATTGGCCACATATCACGCCGGTAAATGCCAAACGACGCCTCGCTTTCTGTAAAGAGCATAAACATTGGACGATTGAAAGGTGGGAAAACGTTGTGTGGAGTGACAAATCACGGTACACAACGTGGCGATCCGATGGCAGGGTGAGGGTATGGCGAATGCCCAGTGAACGTCATCTGCCAGCGTGTGTAGTGCCAACAGTAAAATTCGGAGGCGGTGGTGTTATGGTGTGGTCGTGTTCCTCACGGAGGGGGCTTGTACCCCTTGTTGTTTTGCGTTGCACTATCACAGTACAGACCTACACTGATGTTTTAAGCACCTTCATGTTTGCCACTGTTGAAGATCAATTCGGGGATGACGATTGCACCTCTCAACACGATCGAGCACCTGTTCATAATGCACGGCCTGTGGCGGAGTGGTTACTTGATAATAACATCCCTGTAATGGGCAGAGTCCTGACCTGAATCCTATAGAACACCTTTGGTATGTTTTGGAACGCCGACTTCGTGACAGGCCTCACCGACCGACATCGATACCCCGTCTCAGTGCAGCACTCCGTGAAGAATGGGCTGTCATGCCCCAAAAAACCTTCCAGCGCCTGACTGAACGTATGCCAGCGAGAGTGGAAGCTGTCATCAAGGCTAAAGGTGGGCCAACACCATACTGAATTCCAGAATTACCGATGGAGGGCGCCACGAACGTGTAAGTCATTTTCAGCCAGGTGACCGAATACTTTTGATCACATAGTATATGTTTTAGAGCTATACTAAGTCATCTTTGTACGCTTTTACGCATTAAAGCTCATTTTCAGGGCGTGACTGTTGTTTGCTTTTCACTGACAACATTTCATGCTAAGTAATTTCGAAAAGGCGGTTGTAGGAAAAATTTTCAGTGGTAAAGGTTTGTTGTGAAACGTAAAGGGGAGCTGGTTGTTATCAACCATATAGTTGATGCTTTCACGTGATAACGGTGTTTCAAGCATCACTGAATGATCTGATCTGAAAGCATGTCATCTGTCTTTAAAGTTTATCATAACGCAAGCGAAGATGGGAAGAGAGGAACGATGTGGAAAATAACTGGCGGCCTGGTTGGTATCTCACACATGTAAACTTCTCACTCAAATAGCACACAAAGAATCTGAAGAGGTTTTGGCTCGATAAATCTCATTCTCCAAAATATAAGTACAAAGGACTAGGGAACTAGCATTGTAGATAGGAAAAAGAGAAAGAATGAAAACGAATTTTGACATCTCCAAAGCGTTTGCGGGCATGGAGAAAGCCTTATGGAGTGTAAGATAGAACAGTATGTTCCAAACCTTGGGAAACAGTGATTAAGTATAGACGATTAATTTGCTATGTCTTTAAAAATCAACTGGAAATAATAAAAAATAGCAGAACAAGAAACGTAAGTTTGTGCTGAGAATGGTTTGAACAGATTTCCATATAAGATCACTATTACTTCATATTTGAAAGTAAAATCAAAAAAGTGGAAGAAAATTACAAAAAAAAATCAATAAAAATACGAGGGTTCACAGGCAACATGACTCATTTTCACTACTTAAGACACACTTAAAAGCTTAGATGAATTAGACACATTGCAATATTAAAGCACAACATGGGATAAGGATTTAAAATAAGTTCAGACGAAAGTTCTAGATGTATGGTAGCTACTTGCCATTAAACCTGGAGGAGACTCAGTATGAGAAATAGTGGAACAATATTCACAGCTAGTAACAATGTAGTTTGAAATATATGAAATAAGTAAAATGTTGGCTATAAATCAACGCATACAAAAGATTCGTTTCCAGCAAAGCAAACCTATTAGTTTCAAAAATTGATATTCAATTGAAGAGGTTTCTGAAACCATACATCTGCACTCATTATAAAATGAAAGTGAGACGTAGAGTACACATGAATCAACCAAAAGCATTTGAAATGTTTAGTACACAAGAATGTCAAATATTAAGTGGGCAAATGAAGTTCTAGAAGAAATACGCAACGAAAGATCTTTTGTTGGAAGGATCATCAGTGAAGCGTTAGTATCTAACTTGGAGGTAGAAGGAACAGCAGAGGCAGAAAGTGTACTGAGTCGCAAGCACTAGTGTACATAAATGAGATTATGGAAGGTGTTTGTAGTAGGTATGTAAAACTGGAAAGATTGGCACATGACAAGAAGCGATAGAAAATAACATTAATTCAGTTCCATGCAATTTAGAAAGAGGATGCATAAAGTACAACATTATACACAGTACCTAACAAAACTGAAGTTCAAGTTCACAAAATCCTTACATTATCTGTAACAAAAGCTATAAATATATATGTTGATTATAACCATTTTTTGATTTTCATGAAATGATTGAGGGAGTGGCGATGTGATTGAGACACTGGACTCACATTCATAACGACCAGATTCAAATTCCCATACGATCACCCAGATTTAGGTTTCGTAAATCGTGTGAGACAAATCACAGGACGTTTCTCTTAAGCCAAGCTTGTGCCACGTTCTTATGCATATCGTTGTCGAAGGGACTTTAAATTCTAATCTTTCGATATTGTGTAATACTGCCGATCAACACAGCACAATCACATAAACATATTGTAATAGTCTTCACGGAAGTACCGCCGGATGACGCTGTGCAAATTCCACAAAATTTCCTCGGAGCGACTGTCCGATATTTTCAGGTGGCTGAACCTTGCTGGTGGCTAGGTATGACTGACAGTATCCACTTTTTTTTTTTCTTTATTGGATTTCAATCCCCTCCACACCCCCCCCCCCCGCCCCAGGAGGGGTGGGCGGGCTGGCAGCAGCGTAATATGCTGCTCTACAGCCTACAGAAAAGTTAAAAACATAATGAGAATAGAAAAAGAAACAAGAAAAACAGGCGATAAAACGGTGAGATTGTAAAAATTACTGTAAAATGGCGGTAAGTTGTAGAATTTAAAATATAAAAACACTGTGGTGACGATGTGGATGATGACACACAATAAGTAGACAGGCACAATCAAGAAACATGGCAACAATCTGGTTTCTGTTCGCACGAGATAAAAAACACAACTAGCAACAGTATGGCGACTGTTCGCAACACTGACAGGGGACTCACAACGCTGAACACGCACTCATAATAGCACTATGCAGGTGACACGGTGACAGATGGGGGGGGGGCCATACCCGGACCTATGAGGGGAAAAGGGGGGAGGAGAGGAAAAGAAAAAAGGGGGAGCCAATGGAGGGAGGGGACATGGAAAAGGGGGGAGGGGGGCTGGGTGGACGCAAGAAAGAGTGGGAAAGGCAATGGAGAGCAGAAAGGACTCAGGGGAGAGAACGGAGCGAGAGAGAGGGTAGGAGGGGAAAAAAACGGGATGGAAGAGGGGGGGTGGGGAAGAGGGAGCCTGGGGAAAGGACAGAGCAAAGGAGGGGGAGGTGAGAACCAGAGTTGATAAGACGGATAAATGGAGGGAGAGAGGGCATCATCCAGAAGGGGGAGTTCGCGGAACCCTCCTTGGAAAAGGGGGTGAAATGTGTAGAGATGGAGGGTAGAGGGGACACAACGGTGAAGGCACTGTAGAGGACAGGGGTTGGAGAGGAGAGGAGGAACCAGGGGATGAGGGGGATCAAGGCGGCGAGAGGTGTAGAGTATGCAGGTATGTTCGAGAAGCAGGTGGGGGAAAGGAATCGGGTCGTAGAGAATCCGCGTGGGGGACGGGAGGCGTATACGGAAGGCGAGGCGGAGTGCATGGCGATCGAGGATCTGGTGGGACTTAAAGAATTTGAGGAGGGGGGGGGGGCGGAAGTATCCGCTCGTTGACGCCCCTGTATATAGAACACCAGTGCGAAGAATGCACAGGCGCGGAAATCACGCATGCGAAATGATTTGCAAATAGATGATGCCATACACAAATTCCCTGTGCTGAAAATCGCAGAGTAACACTCCTGTGTGTGCAATGTACTAACAGTGCGGCCTGACGTTACTCATTGAAAAGCCATACTAGACCAGTGCTACAACGGTTCTATTATCTTGATTTTCTCATCTTGATTTAACAGCGGCCAATAATAGGTTTCAGGCTGTGCGAAGTTGACATCTCGCATTCCTGTTCATGAGTTATCAGCCGTACAGAAATGTATTGCTCCCTTAGTGACTTAATCCCAGAAAGATAAAGCTTCCATCTTTTCATAAATCATGTCCTGTATTCAGTCTTCTGTTATTGCCGATTTCCCCGGTTGGCGTAGACTTGTATGACGACGGTGTTCATCGCAGCGTTCTTGTACTGTGTGACATGTCTGGCCTGCATATGCCGCCTCACATTGGCAAGGAATCTTGTACACACCACGTCTCCTCAGGCCAAGATCATCCTTAACCGAACCCAACAGGTTCTTCAGTTTTGCAAATGGTCGAAAAACACACCGAATGTCGTATCTTCCGAGGACTCCTCCGATTCTTGACGACATGGCACCAAAATACGGCAAAAAGGCCAAAGTGGTATCTTCATTCAACTCCATGGATTGAACTCGCTTGGGCCTGGATGCGTTACGTATCTGTCTCTCAGAATAACAGTTTTGTCGGAATATTGTCTTCAAATGTTGTATCTCAATCGACAGGTTTTCAGGATCAGATACCACATGTGTTCTATGATGACTGTTGCACTGTTGCACTGTCCAGGGCGGTGGCAGGTTGTGGCCTGAAAATATAGATCTGTATGAGTTGGCTCCCGGTACACACTGTGTCTCAAGGTTCCATCTGCTTTCCTTCGTACCAGAACGTCAAGAAAGGGTAAATCACCATCTTTTTCCACTTACATTGTGAAGTTTATATTAGGATGGAACGAATTTAAATGCTAAAGAAACGTAGGTAGAGTATCAAGCCTTTGTGGCCACACCACAAATGTATCATCCACATACCGCAGAAAACAAGAGAGTTAGAGAGCGGCTGACGGTAGTGCTTTTTCTTCAAAGTCCTCTATAAACTAATTGGTCACTACAGGAAACAGAGGGCTTCCCATGGCGACACCATCCATTTGTTCGAAATATTGGTCATGAAATAAGAAGGATGTTGAGGTAAGCATGTGTTTACGTAATGCCACTATGTCCTCCTCAAAGTTGTTGCTAATGAGATGCGTTGACCTGCATATGGCGCCTCACATTGACAAGGAATCTTGTACACAGCATGTTCCCTCAGGCCAAGATCATCCTTAACCGAACCCAAAAGGTTCCTCATTTTTTGCAAATGGTGTCCTGCAAGGACATCTTCGTAAATGTACAACATCAGAACTTGCTAAGAGACTCGAAGATCACAGTCTAAGAGTTTTCAGGCGTCCTATAAAATCTCCATTGTTTCGAATATGATGGTCGCACTTGCCTACGAGAGCTCCGAATAGTGATGTCGGATATTTAGCAACAAAATAAGTAGGTGCTCCTATGTTACTTACAATGGAACGGAGATGCACCCCATTCTTATGGATCTTTAGTAGGCCATCGAGTCTAAGAGGAACTGCTGCCTGTAGCCACAAACCATTGATGTCTTCCTCTGGAATCGAGATCTTCATGATGGATTCCAAAATCTTTATCTGAACCCTACCAGTCGGATAGCTTTTTAATTTACTGAATGCAGGATCGTCGAGCAGTTCGTATATCTTGCTATTATATTCTGTGCATTAGAAAAATACTGTAGCATTTCCTTTGTCAACAGATGAGATGACGATGTCTTGTCCTCCTCTAAATTCTCGTAGAGCATTTCTTTCGTCTGTGTAGATGTTTAAGTTCAACTTCTTAGGTGGAGCTGCAATGAACATCAGCGTCATACACGCCTACGCCAACCGGAGAAGTGGGCAATTGCAGAACACAGTCTGTATACAGGTTATTGCATGATTTACGAAAAGACAGAATTTTTATCCCTGGCATCGTCTTTCTGGGATTGTGTCATTAAGGAGTCAATACATTTCCGTACAGCTGATAATCTTATCAACAGGGATGATGTTTAGGTTTGCGGGGTGCTCAACTGCGCGGTTATCAGCGCCCGTACAAATTCCTAATCTTTACAAAGTCCAATCTCGCCAATTGCGCGAATGATGAGGACAACACAAACACCCAGTCTCCAGGCAGAGAAAATCCCCAACCCGGTCGGGAATCTAAACTGGGACCCCGTGATCCAGAGGCATCAACGTTGACCACTAGTCCACGAGTTGGGGACTGATCAACAGAGATGCGAGATGTCAACTGAGCACAGCCTGGAACCTTGCATTGGCCACTATTAAATCACGACGGGAAAAATCAACATTTTCTGATAACAGACCCGTCATAACATTGGTCTGTTATGGTTTTTCAGAGAGTAACGTCTGCCGCTTTGTTAGTACAGCGCACGCGCAAGAGGTCGCTCTGCGATTTTAGGCAGAGAACATTCGAGTATGGTGCCATCTGCCTGCAAATCATTTCGCATGTGTGATTTCCACGCCTGCGCATTCTTCGCGCGAGTGTTCTGTGTACAGGGGCGTCGACATGTGGATACCGTCACACATACTTAGCCACCAGCAAGGTTCAACTTAAAGATGTCGGACAATTTCTCCGAGGAAATATCGTGGAATTTGCACAGAGTCATCCAGGGGCAAACCCGTGATAATTACGAGGTGCATTCAAGTTCTAAGGCCTCCGATTTTTTTTCTAATTAACTACTCACCAGAAGTCGATGAAACTGGCGTTACTTCTCGACGTAATCGCACTGCAGACGTACACATTTTTCACAACGCTGACGCCATGATTCCATGGCAGCAGCGAAGGCTTCTTTAGGAGTCTGTTTTGACCACTGGAAAATCGCTGACGTAATAGCAGCACGGCTGGTGAATGTGCGGCCACGGAGAGTGTCTTTCATTGTTGGAAAAAGCCAAAAGTCACTAGGAGCCAGGTCACGTGAGTAGGGAGCATGAGGAATCACTTCAAAGTTGTTATCACGAAGAAACTGTTGCGTAACGTTAGCTCGATGTGCGGGTGCGTTGTCTTGGTGAAACAGCACACGCGCAGCCCTTCCCGGACGTTTTTGTTGCAGTGCAGGAAGGAATTTGTTCTTCATTTTCGTAGGATGCACCTGTTACCGTAGTGCCCTTTGGAACGCAATGGGTGAGGATTACGCCCTCGCTGTCCCAGAAAATGGACACCATTTTTTCAGCACTGGCGGTTACCCGAAATTTTTTTGGTGGCGGTGAATCTGTGTGCTTCGATTGAGCTGACTGGCGCTTTGTTTCTGGATTGAAAAATGGCATCCACGTCTCATCCATTGTCACAACCGACGAAGTCCCATTCATGCTGTCGTTGCACGTCAACATTGCTTGGCAACATGCCACACGGGCAGCCATGTGGTCGTCCGTCAGCATTCGCGGCACCCACCTGGATGACACTTTTCGCATTTTCAGGTCGTCATGCAGGATTGGTGCACAGAACCCACAGAAATGCCAACTCTGGAGGCGATCTGTTCAACAGTCATTCGGCGATCTCCCAAAACAATTCTCTCCACTTTCTCGATCATGTCGTCAGACCGGCTTGTGCGAGCCCGAGGTTGTTTCGGTTTGTTGTCACACGATGTTCTGCCTTCATTAAACTGTCGCACCCACGAACGCACTTTCGACACATGCATAACTCCATCACCACATGTCTCCTTCAACTGTAGATGAATTTCAATTGGTTTCACATCACGCAAATTCAGAAAACGAATGATTGCCCATTGTTCAAGTAAGGAAAACGTCGCCATTTTAAGTATTCAAAACAGTTCGTAGTCTCGCCACTGGCGGCAAAATTCCATCTGCCGTATGGTGCTGCCATCTCTGGGACGTATTGACAATGAACGCCGCCTCATTTTAAAACAATGCGCATGTTTCTATCTCTTTCCAGTCCGGAGAAAAAAAATCGGAGGCCTTAGAACTTGAATGTATCTCTTATTTAAAATATATCAGCCGGGAAAGCTCTAACAAGGGGAGGCCGCCAATTGTGAAATTCAGATTCGATTCATACTGCGCATAATAAAAGCTCATGGCCAGAGGTGTAATGTGGCAAAGCACTACGATGCACTTCTCAGCCGTTGTCGAGAAAACCGACAGTTAAAAAGAAACCGTTGCGATGAAATACTCTCTACGATTTACAATTCTCTACAGCATTGTGGCGCAGCGGTAAACGCTCGGGTTTGTAATCCGAAAGTCGCCGGATCGAATCTCGCGCCAAGCAACTTTTTTTTTTAGTATTTGTTTTTTGTAATTCAAATGTGTATATATATACACACACACACATATATATAATTCCCGGCAATCAGTTGCAACAATTATGCATATAATAAGTTGTTGAAAGTCGTTTGTCGTGGAAAAACTGGCGACTTCGAACATCATTATGTTTTCCGCAAACAAAGTTGTATTTCACAAATGTTATTAATTGTCTTCATAATGTTCACCACGTATAGTTAACGGAAGACGTGGAAACGATATTCCGAAACGAATACGTATAGCGTAAGTCAAACGTTCGAATTAGAATAGAGACCCCACGAACACAAATTTGCTGTGGCAGGTATGAAATATAAACTCAGTTACGCGCTCGTTACACTTGATGGACAGATGTTGAATGGGCCGAAACGGGCCGCCGCATAACAGCGTAGTTGCCTACTAACTTCGAAAGAAGGTAGATGCGGTCCCTAGCGCAACTTATAACATCGTCGAAAATCAGTGCGGGCGTGAGAGCTTTGGTACACCCTGTTAAACAAACGGAAAAATGGAGGCGGTACAAGTGGAGAGCGATCACCAACATGCATAAGCAATGGGTTCGTAATATATATATTTATTTATTTGAATTACAAAAAACTAATAATAAGAAAGTTGCATGCCGCGGGATTCGATCCGGCGACCTTCGGATTACGAACCCCAGCGCTTACCGCTGCGCCACGACGCTGTAGAAGATTATTAACCGTAGAGAGTATTTCACAACAACGGTTTCTTTTAACTGTCGATTTTCTCGACAACGGCTGAGAAGTTCATCTTGGTGCTTTGCCACATTACACCTCTGGCCATGAGCTTTTATTATGCGCAGTATGAATCGACTCTGAATTTCACAATTGGCGGCCTCCCCTTGTAAGAGTCATATATAAACATATTAGTTGTAGAGAACTTCGCCGCGAAAAGCAAGAGTTTCATTTTTGTGCCATATTTGACTCTCATTACAGTTTTGTACATTGATCTGATTGACTTTTTGGCATCTTACCGGTTTACCTTAAGGCTGATTATGAGTATAAATTTTATCTCAGACCCACGAAACGTTACACATAACAGTATAATCATTCCAGTTGGTATTAAGAACTGGGAGTAACACACTGAATATTTGACTCTTGAACGGGGTGTGTGCTGTTTTAAAATTTACTAAGAAACTAAAACTAAATTTCGTACAGGTAATCGAACGCAGGATCTTGTCCTGCGATCCGTTATTCTCACCAGCTGAGCTTTCCAGGCAAGCTTCAGAGCCCGAATCGTCAATTATAAGTAAAGCCATGCCTGCAGCCCACAAGAGTCCTCGTTCAATTCTCTGTCTGACTTACAGTTTTAACTTGTCAGTCACGTTTGGAACATCTTAATGTAAATCGGAAGTACCAATGAAGAATGTCAGATATAGGTATTTCAAAGTGAGAAATGTAGACTAAATAATAACGATAGTCATCGTTGAAATGTTATCATTTCCACATCCACGTGCGTGTCTAGATCGCCAAAGAGAGGACGGCACTGAATCAGAAGTGGAGGGGGTAAATTGAAGGGGGAGAAGATATACGGGAGTGACGCGACTGGTGCCGTTTTGAGGAAAAACGATGTCGCATTGAGACAATCAAGATTGTTGTATTTACAAATAGCGGTATCGAGAGGGTAAGATCCACTGAAAATTTACGGTCAGCATATGAGTCACATGCTGCAATAAGCACTAGTGGATTGTTTCTCTGGTTATAGTACAACATAGCGAAGGATTGTGGTAATGATGATGATGGTTATGACGATGTGTTTCTTCGTATAAGGCACTGCAAGTTCAGCGTTCTCCAGCTCTCCTAGTTTCCCGCCTTTCTTTCCACAGGTATAAATGATGCATTTGTTTTTTGTTTCCAATGATATCCTCGCCCTCTTCTTCCTCTGGTCCTAGTCCCCATACCTCCTAAGACATCTCTGATGATCGGTCCCTCTTCATCTAGTGTCCTAGGCAATTTCTTCTCTTTTTCTTGTGTCCAGTATTAGTATTTTCTCATTTACGCAGTGTAACAACACCTCATACTTCACTTTATCTGTACATTTGCCCCTTCAGTTCGTCTAGAAATCCTGATGTCAAAAGCCTTTCCTCGTCGTAGTGGACACGTTTCGGCACCACACAGGGTCACATTCCCCATGAAACTCTTCACCAACTTTTTCTACATTTATTTATTCAACGGACCAGTGAAAGAAATGCTCCTTCTGCAAAACATTTGTACTGAAACAGTTATATTTATTTTTATTTCTTGATTTTACATCATACTAAAAAATGTACGCTTATCTGAGTACATCTTTCATTAGAGTTTATCTCGTGAATTAAGTAAGGTCTTTTATCATTTTATATGCCATCTCTATTATATTCTACTCGGAGCTAAGCTTATAAGAAGTTATCTGTGGAGTATGTGTTTCCTTTAATCCTAACTTTCCCTTTGTGATCAGCAGACTATTTCATGAACAAACGCTACTATTGTTGCATGAAATCCATTCTGTTAGTTTGGGTGTGGCTAAGGTGAACTTTCTGCTCTCTTCGAACTTAGAAATGGAGGGCTGAACCGTTTGAATGCACAGGACAGTATCGAAGAGGGGGGGGGGGGGGGGAGAAGAGAAGCGAAGAACGAGGAGAGGATCCCCGTTATTTCTGTCTTGACGTATGTGGAGGGAGCAAGTGTTGGTTGATGAAAGTTCGCGATAAGAACTTTGACTTCATTCTAAAATATTTGTCAGTTAAAAAGGACGCACAAGGGATGGTTGGGCGTGCTTTTTGACACGAGCCGATCGGGCCATTGCGTAGCACCCTGAAGCTAAACCCGTGATTTCCAAAATGTGCGTCCTTCTGGGGGTGTTAAGGGGAGAGCGGGAGGCAGTTGAAGACAGGGCGAGGTACATTCTGGACGTGTTGGAGGTACTGATGGTCGGTGGAACACGCTGTGCGGACGTACCACGAGGCAATGACCATAAGACTCAATGCAATTCCTTGTTAACGTACTGCAAGTCTGGTTGCATTCATTAACTCATATTCATTTTTCTCTCGCTCTGCTCTTGTCCGGTAGGAATCGGTTAATGGAATTGTAAGTTTATCAGTCCTGAGAATGTCTGTGAATGAGAAATAGCAACTTTCCCTCTTGTTCTTTGCCCTCAGCAACGCTTATCTCTGTTGCAGCACCCCTCTTGTTCTTTGCCCTCAGCAACGCTTATCTCTGTTGTTGCAGCAGCTTGGGTCACGCACACGCTCATGGAATCCTTTCTATTGTTCACGTAGAGGTAACCCCCATGCTGATAATTTTCTCTTCTAAGTTATGCAGTTCTAATTTCCTTATGTAAAAGTAATCGTTAGTAAAGCCAAAGGTTTGAATATTTTACTTCGAACACCCCCCCCCCCCCGGGTCAGTATCAGAAGCCTCAGAGAATAGAATTAGAAATACACTCCTGGAAATGGAAAAAAGAACACATTGACACCGGTGTGTCAGACCCACCATACTTGCTCCGGACACTGCGAGAGGGCTGTACAAGCAATGATCACACGCACGGCACGGCGGACACACCAGGAACCGCGGTGTTGGCCGTCGAATGGCGCTAGCTGCACAGCATTTGTGCACCGCAGCCGTCAGTGTCAGCCAGTTTGCCGTGGCATACGGAGCTCCATCGCAGTCTTTAACACTGGTAGCATGCCGCGACAGCGTGGACGTGAACCGTATGTGCAGTTGACGGACTTTGAGCGAGGGCGTATAGTGGGCATGCGGGAGGCCGGGTGGACATACCACCGAATTGCTCAACACGTGGGGCGTGAGGTCTCCACAGTACATCGATGTTGTCGCCAGTGGTCGGCGGAAGGTGCACGTGCCCGTCGACCTGGGACCGGAAAGCAGCGACGCACGGATGCACGCCAAGACCGTTGGATCCTACGCAGTGCCGTAGGGGACCGCACCGCCACTTCCCAGCAAATTAGGGACACTGTTGCTCCTGGGGTATCGGCGAGGACCATTCGCAACCATCTCCATGAAGCTGGGCTACCGTCCCGCACACCGTTAGGCCGTCTTCCGCTCACGCCCCAACATCGTGCAGCCCGCCTCCAGTGGTGTCGCGACAGGCGTGAATGGAGGGACGAATGGAGACGTGTCGTCTTCAGCGATGAGAGTCGCTTCTGCCTTGGTGCCAGTGATGGTCGTATGCGTGTTTGGCGCCGTGCAGGTGAGCGCCACAATCAGGACTGCATACGACCGAGGCACACAGGGCCAACACCCGGCACCATGGTGTGGGGAGCGATCTCCTACACTGGCCGTACACCACTGGTGATCGTCGAGGGGACACTGAATAGTGCACGGTACATCCAAACCGTCATCGAACCCATCGTTCTACCATTCCTAGACCGGCAAGGGAACTTGCTGTTCCAACAGGACAATGCACGTCCGCATGTATCCCGTGCCACCCAACGTGCTCTAGAAGGTGTAAGTCAACTACCCTGACCAGCAAGATCTCCGGATCTGTCCCCCATTGAGCACGTTTGGGACTGGATGAAGCGTCGTCTCACGCGGTCTGCACGTCCAGCACGAACGCTGGTCCAACTGAGGCGCCAGGTGGAAATGGCATGGCAAGCCGTTCCACAGGACTACATCCAGCATCTCTACGATCGTCTCCATGGGAGAATAGCAGCCTGCTTTGCTGCGAATGGTGGATATGCACTGTACTAGTGCCGACATTGTGCATGCTCTGTTGCCTGTGTCTATGTGCCTGTGGTTCTGTCAGTGTGATCATGTGATGTATGTGACCCCAGGAATGTGTCAATAAAGTTTCCCCTTCCTGGGACAATGAATTCACGGTGTTCTTATTTCAATTTCCAGGAGTGTATATGAGGTACAGCCTAACATTATCTTTGTCGCCATAAGGCCGTATTGTGCTGCTTGTTTCCGTTTCGTTAGGTTAAAGAAATTGCTTTACGTGTTTTCATGGTAGAAATTGCCCCTACTTTAATCAACCACAGTGTGGCCATTGCAGAACATCAATAGTGGATGTGTTAAAAGAAGAATTGGAATTACAGTACCAATTATGTCTATTTTTAGCCAGAAACAGAGATTTATATCACTAGTTTACCATCAGATCGCTCCAGGCTACCGAACACTAAACACTAAACTCACAGCCGGCACCATATAATGTTACAGACTATTTTTCGCACTAGGTACCTGAAGCAATCAACATTTTCTACTAACTCATCACAAATTTTTCACTTACCTTTCTCACTTCCCGTGTTAAAACCATTGCCTTAGGTGTTTTAATATTATTCTTCATTCGATATTCCTCACAGCAGGTGTCCAATTCTTTGAACACATTCTTAATTGCGTTTTCATTTGGACTTATAATACCACATCATCAGCAAAATGTGTACTGTACGTTTGATTATCCTACCTGCTATTGTAAACACCACACTGCTATTGGAAGCACTTTCGAATTAAATCTACCGACAGAGAGCAGCGTTGTCTAATCACTCTCCCAGTTTTAGTCGCTTCTGTCATCTAATCTCCTCTCCTAGCTTTTAAGGATTATAAAGAAGATGACGCTACTGAGACGGCAACACGCTTCTTATATATCAGTCAGCGATTTTCTGGAGATAAACAGAGCATAAGAAACGCCCGAGGAGCGCCAGCGCGAGTATCAGGCTGATAAGGCGGATGGCGGAGCCATTGGTGGGGAAGAGCAGCTGTGGGGGCCGTCCATCCATCCGTAGCCTCTGTGGCTGCGGCTGGGAGGCGGCGGGCGGCATCCCTACATCGCACGCTCGCCTCATTTGGCGAGCTCCCAACTCCGCCGGCTCTCGCCGGGTCACCAACCGCGCCTCCCCGAAGGACAACGCTGCGGATCGAAACTTGGTAAATGCCCCAACCCTTTCTACCTCCACCCTGTTCGTGAGGACAGCTCTTGGGGAGCACCACCAGCACCCATTCGGCGCTACGCTGGTAATCCACGCGGCTGAGATGACATCGGAGCAAGGCCCTGCACGGAGACACAACGGACGCCTTTAGCAGAAGGAGAAGTGCCACAGTGACGTTAACGTGAAGTCTGGGTTGCAACAGACATAATATATGAACGCCGCAAACATACTGTAATCTTACCCTCCCACATATCACTATTAAAATTTTCATCCTTTGTACAAATTTTGAAATCTTCGCGAGGTTTAAGATATACGAGAGAATAACTTTTTACTTATCTTCATTATCTCGTTGTTGTTGTCGATGGCTTAAAGTCTTCTCTAGAGGTACATTCTTGCAGCTGAAATTTCGATTTTGTAGGTTCTTGATGACTAAATAACTGATGAAGAATTGCCATTGCCTATATAATTCATGAATTTTATTCTTTATCACATCTTTCAACATCACCCGTTTTAATATTTTCAACATTTAAAAAAGTCAATAATTACACTGTTGGTGACAAACGTAGGAAACGTCTACTTCCTTCAGAGGCACGCCCACCTCTACTTACATTCTGCAGTACTCATATTGTTCCAAAGAGTTTACAAATAAAAACATTTTACAGACTTTCTTTACCAAAGAGAAATCTTCGCTAAAAAATATCATTATTTTATAGATCAGTCCAGAAAAAAATTTAATAATTAGCGTTAGATTGTGCAATTAATAATATGAATTTTAAATTAGCCACAAATTTTGTAATTTCAATTGATTTTAAAAGAAGAGTAATTTTAACTGTTAGTACATATCGATGAAACTTCCTGGCAGATTAAAACTGTGTGCCGGACTGAGACTCGAACTCGGGACCTTTGCCATTCGCGGGCAAGTGCTCTACCAACTGAGCTACCCAAGCACGACTCACGACCCGTCCTCACAGCTTCAATTCTTCTAGTACCTCGTCTCCTACTTTCCAAACTTCACAGAAGTTCTTCTGCGAACCTTGCAGAATTAGCACTCCTGAAAGAAAGGATATTGCGGAGACTGAGGGATGCTTCCAGACTGAGAGTTTCACTCTGCTGCAGAGTGAAAATCTCACTCTGGAGTACATACCGATTGTGACACATTAATTTCTTTTCTAGACATTTTAGCCTGAAATATAATACATCGTATACAAAATCATATGAATTCTTTTAGTGAAATTGCTGAGATAATTTAAACCTATGCAAGAATCGATAGTATACATGATGTCGGTTATCTCTATTTAAAAAAAAAAGGTGATGTTAGAGGAGAGTGGCTATAACATTTGTTAGACATAATTTCTCTTGAGTTAACACATTAACACAAGTAACGAGTGTCGATTGACCATTACAGGGAAAAAGAGCTTCTCTTTTTACTACATACTGTCCAACACGCTGTCTGATAGCGTTCTTACACTGAGCCGTTTCTTTATATCACCGTCGTTGTTACAACAAAACACGCTACTGTGAGTCTGTACGGTTCATGGAAAGGTCATACAGTAATAATCCTCCCCTCTCCCTTCTTGGAAACAGGAAATATATGTAGATATATTAGCTTCTGACTGTAAACGTTTTCAATATATCACATCTTGCAGCTCTCAGATATTTTACATAAAATATCGTCGTCATGTGGAACACATCATGCTGAAGATTTGAGATACATTTAAGCGTGATGACATAAACAGAGCTATAGTGTTCCAGTCCTCTTTTGGAAAACTTTATTTGACAGTATCGCAAGGAAGAACACAACTGTTACTAGTTTCCACCAGATAAATGTCCATCTTCAGATCACATAATAGTCTAAATTGATTACTAAACTGAGACGCTTTGTTACAATCATGTTTACAATTACAACCTCAAAACTGTAAACATGACTGTGACCATGCATCTCGCTTTAGTATGTTAAACAATTAAAAACTATTGGCTGTATTTTCGTTATTGATTGTCACGAAGTTTACTTAACTTGATGTATACGAATGTTATTCATGGTAAACAAATGCGCCACAGTTGTAAGTCTTAAACGACAGAAGCAGCTATACACTACCACTGTTTCGTGGTCTTAGCCTTATCATTTGTTGTATCTGAAATATAACAATATTAGGACGTCATGTCCATCCCCAGACAATTAGTGCGCATCTGTAGGAATGAGATTGGAACAGATGACGAGTTGCCACGTCTTACGGGTCCTAAGAGTAAGTCACTTTCACTTGGTGTTCATAAGATATGATTGTTGACGTTCCCCTGCTGGAAATGGCTATTCATCATGCCCTTCTATGCCAGCAACACTTCCTTGTTGTCTTACTTGATAATGAAAAGGCCTAGTACAACTCTTCGTGGCATAATGTCCTTGCACGCCTCCACCAATGCGGCTTGTATGGGCACATTATCCTATTAATATAGTCCTTTCTTTGCTCCGTTGTGGCGTGAGTCAGTCGGCGGCTAGCATGCAACGTGTTCGTATCTTTGGAACTGAACGAGGCATGAAGAGCAGAAATATTATATGACATAGCTTCAGACGTGGGTGTGTATACTTTTGCCGCCTTTTTCAAGTTGCACAGGAGACGGACGCTATCACCACCTTCATCTCAAATTACCATTTAATACAATATAATTACATGGACCAGTTATGCAATTTCTTTTTCAGTTATAAGTTTGTGGTCTGTAAACTTTGTGCTGAGCAACCGTATTCCGTCCTTAGTCCTTTAGTTAGTTAGGGTCCTATTTCAAGTGCTGTGGTACATCCAAGTATCCTATTTTATTGTGCTGAAAAGTCATTTCAGTAAACTTTCGCTACAGTTAATAAACTTTTTGGATTAGTGAATTTCATAATTATTCAGTGAGCATCAGTTCTAAAGTACTCCACGTATATTTCATAAAAGAAGAAATGTCACCACAGTTCAGTTGCCAAGAAAAGATTTATAATATTCAGCTTCAAAATCACTATTATTGAAATTTCTTTACAGTGTTACATGTACAAACGGTGATGACCCTAAACAGTGACTGGCTAGTAGACTTTTAGGGCCCAATCTAAGCATTAATTACTGTGCAGGTTTCAAAGTAATAGTGTTTATAATTTCATGTGTATATAGTTAATAATACTGACATTTTATTGTCACTAAAATATTCAGCCTTGATCTAAGTCTACTGATAGTTTAGTTTCTGGGTACTGTAACGGGACATCCTCCTTTAGCATTACTTTTCCTCAACAGTAGTTGTCGAGACCAGTATTATTTTTCGAATTTTGGAGAGGTCGGTGTTATCTCAGTTCTTTTCTGAAAACTTTCATACAACTTTATACACAGTATATTACATTTCATGCTAAAATTAATAAAAAAATATTTTACAAAATGTTTTAAACTCGATGTTATATTAGTTTTGAATGTAGAGTTAAAATTATTTTTTTAGAAACATTTGAAATTATGACTTATTGGCACACTTAAAATTTCCATTATTAATTGAGCAATACCGTATTGGTTACTATGTTTATTTCTGGATTCATTTATGAAATAATAATCGAAGGTAATAATGTAACAAAAACTAACAGAAACTCTTCTGGTAAGAAAAATTGTAAACCCTTTGGAATATGGTTATTTCCGCAGAGTGTGAAAGTGGTAAGCATGCGTCTGATGTGATCGGACGTATTTTTGTACTTTGTGCGAGCAATGTAATTTCGGCTTTGTTAATGAGAAAAATGAAAAGTATGTATGATATAGCAAAATGTGAGAACATATATTAACGTAAAAACAAAAATTCTGCAAAAATAATCTTCAAATTTATTTATATCAATCCAACCATGAGGATCTAAAACGTGATATTTTTAGATTCAAGAATCAGAGCCCTAGACAAGAAGAACTGGAGCCAACTCTACATGGAAAGATTCAGATTCTGTTTATTTGAAAATGATGGCCGCATTTTGGTTCGCCGCAGACAGGGGGCCGGTATCTCAGTGACTGCATTCTTCGCACAAGACATACAGCGCTGTCTCACGGCTTTATGGTGTGGGATGCTATTGCCTACAACCACAGGTTGGTGCGTATCCGTGAATGACAGCCTGTGACACGTGGCCATAACTTTCTGCACGGCACCCCAGATGCCGTTTTTCAGCATAACAATGCACGACCACGTGCCTTCTCGGCGTCACAGGATGTCAGCCTTTTGCCCTGGATCACCAGGTCACCACACCTGTCGCCAATCGAAGATGTGTGGGATATGGTGGAACGACGAGTCTAGTGCTGTGACTCAATGCCAACCACCACACATGAGCTTTCGAACCAGGTAACTGCGGCATGGATGGCTATAGCATAGGGCGCCACTCGCGCCTTATACTCGTCGGTGCCATCGTGCATGGCCCATGTTATCAGGGCCCTTGGCGGACCCTGTGCTTACTGGGCAACAAGACGCATGCTGACCTGAGATAACTGAAATGCTAATCATTTGTGCGTATGTCCTGTTAACATGAACATCCTATCCCTAGTTGTTCAAGGCGTTCATGAGTGTATAATTTTAAACTTTATTTTGCTTAACCTGTGACTTTACAGTGTAACTTACTATGAATGTGGATTTACTTATGAGTACACTGAAGCAAGTTATCAGCCACATGAAAATGTTTGTAACTATCTTTCTAGTTGGCAATTTCCATAATTTCAGTAATGTTAATTGAATCTTGGCCAAGTGGTGACCCGCACTACGCGGCAGTTTGATAGAATTTACTTCATGGTGTTTTATATATTTATTCTTTAGATATTTTTTTCTTTACATATTTTTGTGACTTTTTAAGAAGGAAAACACTCTTATTCAAAGTTCAACATTGACTTTTAGTTTTTGACATACCTAGTTGAGAAGCAAGCGTGACGACTGCGTGTCAGGAACAAGAGGCTACCTATAAAGGGATTTTTTTTCCATCATGGACGAACTCTAGGGATTGTTCGATGAGAGGATACGGAACAAAAAATGTGTCATGAACTTGTGTCCGGAAACGTATGGTTTCGATGCTAGAGACCATTTGTTCAGTCACACATTGTTACAGAGAATGCGGTGTAATATGCGACATACCAAGCTACCACAGTTACAGTATGTGTTGAAAACGATTTCCATGTGCACGAACGCATGCAAGTACGCGCATAGCATGTCCTATCTCACACGTTCACATCGGCAAGGCTGCATTCGAACAGTGTCAAAGGCAGCATGAATAACCTGCTCCAGTGTCTCCACATCTGCAATGGGCTCTGCATACACGATACTGTTGAGATGGCCCCATAACCAGAAAACGCACGGGTAGAGATCCGGTGAAAGAGCAGGCCATGCAACTGGACCCCCTCGTCGGATCCATCGACTAGACAAGACACGATTTAGAAGCGTCCGGAGATTAACAGCGAAGTGAGCTGGAGCACCATTATGTAGAAGCCATATGACCCTTCGAATCATCAATGGCACTTCTTGCAGCAGGGGAGGCAAAGTCAGCCGCAAGAAACGCTGATAGTTCAGGCCTGTTAGGAGACTTGATAGGATGACTGGTCCCAAAATGGGTCACCTACTATCTCAGCCCACAAATCCCGCCTGCACCGACGCTGGTGATTCGCTGTCGCCATACCACGGGGGTTCTGCGTACTATCCCACAGATGACTGTCATCAAAGTTGAAGATGCCACTCCGTGTAGAGGTGGCTTCATCTGTGAATATAGTGGATGACACAAATCCCCGAATCGTGGTTGCCTGGTGAAAAAATCAGCAACAAAACTGCTCCCGATGCGGAAAATCTGTCGCTAGTAAGTGGAAAGGGTAGTAACAGTTGTCATGGAGAACTTCCACACGTTCGTCCGACGTACCCTGTTCTGGCGGACCAACTGCCTGGTACTGACACTATGTCGCCTTCAACTGCGTTAATCATATTGTCTTCCAAGTCTGGTGTCCGAACATTTCGGGTACGTCCTTCATGATTTCCTGCTTCCTGAAACGACCCAGTCTCAGACGAACGACGAAACACTGTTGCAAACATCGAATGCCGTGGTTGTTGTGGGCGGAGATAGGTCTCCTGATACAACCTTGCCGCTCGCCGCCTGTTGCCATTTGCCTTTCCGTAAGTAAACACCATGTCGGCAAGCTCTCCATTCGAATACGGAACCACTGCGTACAACGCTGTATCACATCCACTACAAGGTGAGTGAGCAAGAGAAGTGAATCGGATGCCTCATTACCGACTACCATGGCAGGAGAGGGCGCTAGGGCACGACGTATGAGGAACAGAATCACCTTCTAGGAGGCAACCAATCATACTGTAACTGTGGTTTCATGATACAGTGCGTATTGGACAGCAGTCTCTGTAACAATGTATGATTGAATAAATGGTCTCTACCATGGAAACCATGCATTTCCGGCCGTAAGTTCGTTAGATCATTTTTGTTCCATATCCTCTCATCGATCAGTAATTATGTACACGGTGGAAAAAATCATCCTGTGTACACTCTAAGACAAAAAAAAGGAAAGAAAAAGGACCCATCAGCGAGGGAATTATCCGAATGAGACGAAAATCGACAGATATGGTGAACATGTACAGACAAACAAATTATCCCAAATTCAGAAAAGTTTTATTATTTACTAAAGAGGAAGAACTACACAAATTGAGGAAGTCAATAACGCGCTTGTCCACCCCTGACCCTTACGCAAGCAGTTATTTGACATGGCATTGATTCATAAAGTTGTTGGATGTTCTATTGAGAGATATACAGCGAAATTCTGTCCAATTGGCGAGACTGACCGTCAAAAACCCGAGCTGGTTGTAGGACGCTGCCCACAACGCTGCAAATGTCCCCAGTTGGTGAGAGACCCGGCGATCTCGCTGGCCATGGTAGGGAATGGCAAGCACAAAGACAAGCAGTAGAAACTCTCGCCGTGTGCGGGTGGACATTATGTTGCTGAAATGTATGCCCAGGATAGCTTTCCATGAAGGGCAACAGAACGGACCGTATGGTACTGTCGACGCACCGCCGTAGTGCAAGGGTGCCTCGGATAACAAACAAAGGTGTCTTGCTATGACATGAAACAGTACCCAGACGATCACTGCTGGATGTCGGGCAGTATGGAGGGTGACGGATCGGGTTAGTATCCCACCGCTGTCCAAGGTGTCTCAAACACGGCCTCGGCCTGGTATCTCACTGACTGGAGTCGAATTATATTGTTGAGTCTCGATGATGAACGAAGACAGGACTCTCTTATTTTTACTTTTTATATATTTTCTTTTGTCTTAGAGCGTATTTTAAGGTTACAGTTAACACCGTATGTTTCGCATTATAGAAAGTAAATATTATGTAAACGTTTCTGACATTATTGTTTTGATTCTGTACGGTGATAACACGGTACTGGTAAGATGGATTGTCGGCCAAAAGTTGTTTCAAGTACAAACCACTGCTAAAGAAGAGGATAGTGCTGTGTACTAAAAACGGTAATCACTAGGCAAAATAAAGAGAAAGTGAGGCTGGAGACTAAAGTGAATGTGCTGGTCGCTGTTCCAGTTGTCAGTATTCGGGAACATGTATTAAAATGTGACCTACACGGTTTTTGTCTGTCTGTTCGTAGTAATGGGTTGCAGCACAAAGAATGTAAAGTAGAAGAGACATTAGTCTTTACCACAATAAAAAATTGAAGTTTTTTGTAATGTATAATCACAAACAGGAAAGAACTTAATGATACTGGAGTCCCCTCGAACTGCAAGCTACGGTGGTGATGTCAAAACGAGGAAGGACGGAAAATGTGTGCTGTTAGACACAGAGTATTGGAAGTTGTCAGGAGCTTCCAGTTAACGTTGAGGTTCCGCTGTCACGGTACTGGTAAGGTGGGTTGTCGGCCAAAAGTGATGGTTTCACGTACAAACCACTAGTAAAGAAGAGGCGAAAGGTGTTCCACAAGCTCATCTGCAGCGACATATCCCATTAGCGTAGGCCGTGTTCTTGCCTAAATATTGCTGTGAAAGAACGAGGACGCAGTTTAGCTGCTGTGCAGCGCTAATACAAATAAAGCGAATTTATGGCTTCGTTTCAGAAGCGAGGGGACAGCAACGCGGCCATAACTCGCCGCGTGGCCGTGCGCCGGCTGGAAGCGCCGCAACCGCAGTGCGCGTGCGGCGGCCCGGCCCGGCCGGGCAGCGGCCGTATTTATTGCGCGCCGAGTTCTTTGCAGCGTCGGGGCGGCGCGGCGCGGCGCGTGCCCGCTGCCACACTGCATAGCGGGCGCGCTTCCGCCGCCGCGCCGGCTCGCACTGCTGCGGCGTTGTGTGTTCAGTCTGGCAGTAAATACGGCCTGCCCCGGTAACGGCGGATTACAGCTACATCCGCTACAGGCGCAGACTCCACGCATTTTTAATTCATTCTTTTCATAATCCCCTTATTGCCACCAGACGTGCTGCAGCTTTTCTGATTAACTACGATAATCATCATAATAATAACTCGCTTCATTCATATAATGTAAAATTTCCCGGCAAGTCACAAAAAGGATAGATATAACAGCACCTAAAGGCTTTGAAAACGGAGCTAAATACATCAATATGTTTACTTGTAACCTAATTTGAGAAGGCTTTTTACGTGGCTACATACTAGCTAAAAAACAAAAGCATACATTTGTTTTGTAACAAAATGTTTAGATGGAAATATGATTTATTATGTACTGTTTCATAATAAACGTCACCAATCAATTCCCAAATAAGAGTTATTCGTAAACACCGCGAGAAACGCATACTTGAATATAAATGCAGATGCTAGCCAACCATTCAGGTTGCGCTGTTGCAGTCCGCAGCTCGTGGTCGTGCGGTAGCGTTCTCGCTTCCCCCGCACGGGTTCCCGGGTTCGATTCGCGGCGGGGTCAGGGATTTTCTCTGCCTCGTGATGACTGGGTGTTGTGTGCTGTCCTTAGGTTAGTTAGGTTTAAGTAGTTCTGAGTTCTAGGGGACTGATGACCATAGATGTTCAGTCCCATAGTGCTCAGAGCCATTTTGCGCTGTTGCACTTGACCACGAACAGCATCTCTACAGTGTCCTCTATATGTTGGAAGTGTCAGTTGTGCTCTAAACACTATTCTCCATAGTTGTAAGTGCATTATGCAGAAGTTACGTGGTGCCACTGCTTCTTCATAGCCTACAATGGAGGGTAAGTCCCTCAGTAGACCAAATGCTTCCGTCCAATGCTCAGCAGACAACATGCTGGTCGATAAGACATGGTGCACCGTGAGTCTGACGCCGAAAGCACTCTATTCCCGTTGGCCTTCTTGCTGCAAAAGATATGCATGCGTCATTGGCGAATGGTCAATATAAGGGCGAGGGATGACCACTTCATCTGTTTGCGGAGTCCGAAACGATGTGCACCTGGGTGAATAGTCAGTGTGGCCGACTGCAGCTTGTTGTTACCTAGTTCCAGCCACTGCCTCTCTCGCTCGTTTTGTCGCCCGTGATACGGCATCCTGCAGGGGTACTTCCCTGGCAAACTACTTTTGCTGCTCTGACAGCTTCCCCATTTTCCTCGACTCCCACAGGTCCAGAGACCCAACAAATGGCCACCTCTTCCTTCTGCCAGAGCAGGAGGTGGATAGTGTCCCGGACCATCTGAACTGTACGCTCTACTGGGAAAATTTGCTGAATAGCCAGGAAGTCACTAAGACAGTTAATATAGACAAGAAACTTCCTCCACCAAGAAGTGTCCCATGCTCCACTGCCTTCTTGACACCCCACAGCTCTGCACAGTACACTCGAAAGCGTCTTAGTAGGAGGAGTATAATAACATTACACCCAGCGTTGTCCCCCTTGTATCAATCCACTGGTAGAAACCCACATGTCCTCCGGATACTCCGAAAACCTTTCGTTTGAATCCCACTTTAAAACTAAAGGCGTTGTGGTGAGCTGCTTGTTCTCCGCCAGGTCCACGTTAAGAATGGGTCTGTTAGTCACCCAGAGCAGAGATTTGAACCAGCCCTGTTTAAGAATTCCTCAGGTTACTCCTTTGCATACACAGAAAAAGGCTTAGTAGCTGGGCGACCCATATACCTGAGTTGTACGGGTTGTTAAGCTCCAACACAGACCACAGGACGGACGGAGATATACTCCACTTAGTATACATGTCGCACCATGAGGAGCTCTCGATGGATTGTAAGAGGCGGCTCACCAGTCTCTCCACAGAGGTTCACGAGCCTAACCCATGCGTGGTGGACAGCGTCAGACATCTTTAAAGAAGCCGACCAAGCTCATCCATACACTGCGCTGCTAAAGTCAAACCCCGTTTGGACGAAGGTTCTATAGGATGAGAGCAAGCTACACTATACATCCGAAGATATTTTGGCTGCCGCAGACGGCCTGCCTAGTGCGTTACAGACTTACTTCACTAACAACTCGGCCGCTTTCATCTGTCACTACACTTGCCAATGTTTCTCCCCCTCCCACTGCTAACGTGGCGCAAGAAATCTACCTAAGTAGCCAACTATGAGAATGCTTTCTTCTAAACCTATCTTAGATTGCTAACATTATCGGATGTGGGTATCTCCTGAGTATAATTGCACAATTAGTAGTTGTAGTGCAACAAAATGAGTGAACCAAGCAAGAACTCAGTGTTTCGTAAGAATTAGTATCACAAGACTTTTAATTTCAAGTATCCTGAAACGGCTATGGAACGCTGCTGGACATCTAGAGCCATCTAAAGTGTTTTATGATTAATTCTGAATGGTCTTGCTGTCAGAATACGGAATAGGTTTTCTATCCTGCGTCCGTCTATACAAATTCGTATAGCTCTGAGATTCAAAAATTCGGAGGAGACACTGTTTTCGAGTACATAAATGAGTTCGTAACACTGCTGCGCACTTGCAACCTGCGTATGGTAAAAGTGTCAAGCGACGATTGTAAGATGTTTTCCCTCTTTCTACAACAACTAAAATTATTGCACATAAGTTTTACCCACCATTTAAAAATAAGTAGTCCATCGTTATTGCTCTCCATGATCAGCTGAGGCTTACAACAAACTTCAGACACATAATAGCGAATGACATTTCGAAGAAATCATGTCACGAGTTTCGAATGGCATTATGATGTAAAAAGAAGATTTCGTCAGGTATGAGGTTTTATATGTGAAGTTAAAATGGAATCACAACGAGTTATTTGTCAAAAACTACAGCGTAATTGATGATTTCTTAATTTTTGCTGAAGGAGATTACGAGCTGAAAGTATACATCAATGTCATGATTAAAGACGAATGCCGGAATTATTTTCTTTAGTGTCCTAACGGTAAATCATCGTAAAATCAACTAAGAAGAGTTGTTCCGCATACTAATTTAAAAGAAACGAAAAGTACATTCTTTTAATGAATGACAAAGAATTTGAGCTATAATGGCAATGTAACTGGACTTCAGATTTATCTGTTATCCTTAACACTTTTTATACACGTATGACGATTAGTCATTTTTTTCATTTAAGTGAATAACGTTTCAAATAATATTCTTCATTCGTTGTGTTGCAGGGAGAGTAAGTATAAGCCCGTCGTACTGCATATGCAGTGAAGCAACACGTTTTACAAGCATTTCATAACTGTTACTAAAAGGATAGTGTTGTCAGGCTCCGCAGGCGCTACCATGGAATATCTCAAATGAGCCATTACACAATACGTCGGTTTTATGAATATGATTCTCACTACAACAATAGAAATCTGGTTCAAAATGGTTCAAATGGCTCCCAGCACTATGCGACTTAACTTCTGAGGTCATCAGTCGCCTAGAACTTGGAACTACTTAAACCTAACTAACCTAAGGACATCACACACATCCATGCCCGAGGCAGGATTCGAACCTGCGACCGTAGCGGTAGCTCGTCTCTAGACTGCAGCGCCTAGAACCGCACGGCCACTCCGGTCGGCAACAGAAATCTGACCAGATAACCGAGGCATTAATGTGCTGCTTTCTGCCGAGGCGGGCTGGTGCCAAATGGAATGTGCTGCTTTCTGCCGAGGCGGGCTGGTGCCAAATGGAATCCTCACAGTGTTATAGAAGGTATGTGCGCCCGACAGCCTAGACAAGGTAAATACTTGGCTGGTTCCCACATCTCCTCTCAGATACGTGTGCATAAATATTCAGGAAACTATCTCACATTCACCTTGTATTATTCTCCAGATGCAAGCAAATGGGTTGCACTACAGTGACAGGTGGCGTCAGTAAGGCCATCTGGCCACCCCCTTCACTAACATTCTTCAATCCTCGTTACAATGCTGACCTTGGAGCCGAATGGTACAATGCAGTGATGAAGAAGCGAGGAAGAGGGAAACTACACCAATCGACGTCAATGCAAAACTTTTAAATTAAAAAAATCCTAGTGGTTCTACATCTACATCTACATCCATACTCCGCAAGCCACCTGACGGTGTGTGGCGGAGGGTACTCTGAGTATCTCTATCGGTTCTCCCTTCTATTCCAGTCTCGTATTGTTCGTGGAAAGAAGGATTGTCTGTATGCTTCTGTGTGGGCTCTAATCTCTCTGATTTTATCCTCATGGCCTCTTCGCCAGATATACGTAGGAGGGAGCAATATACTGCTGGACTCTTCGGTGAAGGTATGTTCTCGAAACTTTAACAAAAGCCCGTACCGAGCTACTGAGCGTCTCTCATGTAGAGTCTTCCACTGGAGTTTACCTATCATCTCCGTAACGCTTTCGCGATTACTAAATGATCCTGTAACGAAGCGCGCTGCTCTCCGTTGGATCTTCTCTATCTCTTCTATCAACCCTATCTGGTACGGATCCCACACCGCTGAGCAGTAGTCAAGCAGTGGGCGAACGAGTGTACTGTAACCTACTTCCTTTGTTTTCGGATTGCATTTCCTTAGGATTCTTCCAATGAATCTCAGTCTGGCATCTGCTTTACCGACGATAAACTTTATATGATCATTCCATTTTAAATTACTCCTAATGCGTACTCCCAGATAATTTATGGAATTAACTGCTTCCAGTTGTTGACCTGCTATTTTATAGCTAAATGATAAGGGATCTATCTTTCTATGTATTCGCAGCATATTACACATCAGGCATAACACTTGTTATGACAAAATATGGACAAAGTTAGTTAAAGGTTCTGCTTTTGAGTTTAGTGATACTCGTATGTTAAATTATTTGTGTAACCAGTCATTTATCGTAGGAACATTTCCTGAATGACTGACATATTCTAAAGTTAAGCCTTTGTTTATGAAAGGAGACAAAGGAATACCGTCAAATTTGCGCCCGATTTCACTTCTCCCAGAATTCTTGCAAATACTAATAATCTGGCAACAAATAATACTTTGTCGGAATCACAATTCAGATTTCTAAAGGGTTCTGATACTGAGAAGGCTATCTGCACATACACCGAGAATGTACTTAACTCATTAGACAATAGATTATAGGCTTTTGGTACATTTTGTGATTTGTGGAAGGCGTTTGAGTGTAAATCACATTGTTCTTCTGAATAAATTATAATATTAAGGGGTAACATAAAATGCTTGAAAATAGTTCAAATCGTATGTCTCTGACAGAAAACACAGAGTGGCTGTATGAGGGGACGTGACAATTTATATCAGGCATCATCCAACTGGAGACTAGTTAGCTGTGACGTCACAGCGGTGGTGTCACGTTGTGATGAGTAGGTCGAGCGTAGTTTGATGTCGATGACAATTACATTAACTGCTCTTCCTAAGAATGTACTTGATTTGCTATTTATTGCAGTGTTTGTATCATCTACAAACAAACAAAATTAGTATTTGTTGATATTACTGAGGAAAGATCTGTTACGCAGAGGAGAAATTTCATTGTGCAAGCTTCAAATTTTGTTAAAATTCTACCAAGCGAACTCGGAACAGAGTACGTTAGCGCTGGTCTGGTATGCGAATCTCAATGACAACAAGGCATACTACCAGCGCAACAGACCTTAGAACGTGGCGGACAGAAACGCAAGCTCTGTGGTGCTACTTAACAAGGTTCTGTAAAGTAATACCATGTAACGTCACTGCCCCAGCACTGTTACGAAATCAGACATAGACAGGAATGATCGAGCTCAGCAATCTAGAGTCTCGTATTAAAAACAGCCTACAGTTGCAGTAAATTCTGTTTACTTTAAACCTTGACCATGGTTTCTGCTATAATAATATAGCCTACTTCAGAAGTCCTAAAAAATGATCAAAATAACGTGCAGACCAGTGATACAATCTACACATAAAGTTCAAAATTAGGTAGGAGACAGCATATTACTTACTTGCACACTAATAAATGAAAAATGTCTTAGCCCAGCGGCTGCGTCAAGACCAATAAAATAACTTCAACAGACATAAGCCAGTTTCGAACATAAGTGAAATTACATATAGCAACGTATGTCCTCCGCCACTACCTCTGTTATACTAGGCGCACGGTCGTCAAATGTGCTGCACCCCGATCACCATAGGTGATGCTCACCACAGTGAGCTACGTCGGACAGTTTATAAGGTAACTAGTCAATATGTACGACAATAAATTAATAACAAGCCCACATGAGCAAATGAGGAACCATATACTATTAATACGAATGAACAACAGATGAAATTCTGTTGCATACGATCATTAGAGTGGTAGAACATTAATAATTTCATATAACAAATTTTGTCGTATCACTACATGATGCATGATTATCATATGCATATGCATTATCATATGCAAATATAACTTCACCTTACATTATACGCTCTAATAGCTTATAGGGCTAATTCTACCATCCGACCGTAGTCGTTGTACATAGCCACAGTACCAATGATTTACATTATTTCTACGACTAGCACCCTAGCGCTTGAGTGGGGTAACATGGTACAAGTTGACAAAGGGCACGTTAACATAGCTCATGACTCTTTATGACAAATTCCTACTGGAGCATTGTCCTAAAACATTTGTTGTAAGCCTCAATTGATCATGAAGAGCAATAAAGATGGACTACTTATTTTTAAATGGTGGGTTAGACTTACGTGCAATAATTTCAGTTGTTATAGAAAGATGGAAAACGTCTTACAATCGTCGCTTGACACTTTTACCATACACAGGATGCAAATGCGCTGCAGTGTTACGAACTCATTTATATACTCGAAAACAGTATCTCCGCCGAATTTTTCAATCTCAGAGCTGTACGTACTGGTATAGACGGACGTCGGATCGAAAAACTATTCCGTAATCTGACAGCAGGGTCACTCAGAATTAATCATAAAACACTTTAGATGGCTCTAGACGTCCAGCAGCATTCCATAGCCATTTTAGGAGACCTGAAACTAAAAGTCTTGTGATGCTAATCCTTACGAACCACTGAGTTCTTCATGGTTCACTCACTTTGTAGCACTACAGCTACTAATTGTGTAATTATACTCAGGAGATATCTACAACCGATAATGTAGAATCTAAGAAAGGTTTAGAAGGTTGGAGATTTTGTCGGCTGCATTCTCATAGTTGGCTACTTAGGTAGATTTCTTGCGCCACGTTAGCAGTGGGAGGCGGAGACGTATTGGCAGTTGTAAAGACAGATGAAGGGGGCTGAGTCGGTAGTGAAGTAAGGCTGTAATGCAATAGGCAGCACGTCTGCGGCAGCCAATAAAAGAAAGACGTGCATTGTTACCAACGTAATGGACCGCTGCGAAAGCTAACTGGCTCCGCGATGCCAATTGAATGTTGTCTCTTGGAAAACTTATGTCTCTACCTCCAGTGTCCGTTCACTTGTCGAAGCAACCAGACCTTTCTTGCATCCTGAAACAAATTTCATGATGAGTTTCGACAGATAGATAAGGATGGTTCTCTTTATTAGGAATGGTAATGGAAACTAATATCTCCTTGTACAACAATATATACATCAAGGACAACTCTGAAATATAGCGTACACGCTCCTCTTAATGAAAAGCCCTATACATCCGCACTGCTCGGCGGTCGCAGAGCGACTGACGCTCAGACCGGAAGCGCAGCTGGACCCCTGCAGCGCTCCTTATCAGCGCGTTGCGCAACCGGAAGTGAATTTTCGAGCAACACGGATCTAGTACTACTAGGACCCGTGTTGCGCCCCAGAGGCGCCAGAGAATCAAGGTCACGCGCAGTAAGACGCGTAACACACAAAGTACGTGTTAGTACGGACTTAGTCTCTGGCGCCTCTGGGGCGCAACACGGGCTCTAGTATTACTTAGCCCGTGTTGCTCGAAAATACACTTCCGGTTGCGCAATCGCGCTGATAAGAGCGCTGCAGGGGTCCAGCCGCACTTCCGGTCTGAGCGTCAGTCGCTCAGCGGCCGCCGAGCAGTGCGGATGTATAGGGCTTTGCATCAGGAGGAGCGTCTAGCGCTGTCCTTTAGAGTTGTGCTTGATTGTTGTGGTTATTGGTCGTGCCAGCTACTGAGCTATCTTTCTCTGCTGCGGGTTGCAGGGGTTGTGACCCCTGGGGAGGTGGGCGGGTAATTTTGATTGCTCTGGCGCTTTATTTGTCCTTGATAAAATTCGTATGCTTATCTATAGTTATTGATTGTGGTGGTTATTGGTCGCGCCAGACCGCTCGTGAATTTTTTTTTAAAAAATTAAAGTTATCATTGATTAAAAGTAGTTATCTGTCTTGTTGTAGGACTTGGGAGAATTTCCAGTTTGGCTGTAGGGGGGAGGTGAACAATATGTCTTCAGATTTTGATAGCCATCTCTTTCTGACACATTATTTTGTAAAACACACAACATGGCTTTATTACAGCGATGGAAAATTCATCTAGAACATCCTTTGAGCGATGAAAAATTCTTCATTCTGCATTTATTTGCCAGAGAGTATCCTATAAACCACCGAGCCGATTTTTAAAGCATTTTTGTTCTTTGTTAAAATCCTTCCTTCAAATGGTCGCATTAAATTTTCAGATATACCAAATGCCTCGTCTCCGACAAAGGTGCACATCCTCGGTACTCCCATGATTGATATGAGGCTTTTCTTTAATACACACACCAAAACAAAGTTTTGCATCGCCTCGGTTCCGAGAGTTCCGCAACCTGTACAGAAAATTCGAATAAAGATCAACATAAAAACCATTTCCGCCCTTTTTATTGCTCATGAAAACCACACATTGCATGTTGTACAATCATACGGAGAGACCTTCAGGGGTGGTGGTCCAGATTGCTGTACGCGCCGATAACCCTAATACCCAGTAGCACTCCCTATTGCATTGATGCATGTCTGTATTCGTCGTGGCATACTACCCACAAGTTCATCAAGGCACTGTTGGTCCTCAACGGCGATTCGGCGTAGATCCTTGAGAGTCATTGCTGGGTCACATCGTCCATAAACAGCACTTCTCAATCTATCCCAGGCATATAGGGTTCATGTTTGGAGAACATGCTGGCCACTCTCGCTGAGCGAAGTCGTTATTCTGAAGGAAGTCATTCACAAGACGTGCACGATGGGGGTGCGAATTGCCGTCCATGAAGACGAATGCCTCTCCCGTATGCTGCCGATATGGTTGCACTAACGGTCGGAGTATGGCATTCACTTATCGTACATCCATTACGACACCTTCCATGACCACCAGCGGCGTACGTCGGGCCCACATAATACCACCACAAAACAGCAAGGAAACTCCAGCTTGCTGCACTTTCTGGACAGTGTGTCTAAGGCGCCCAGCCTGGCCGGGTTGCTTCCAAACACATCTCCAACGATTATCTGGTTGAAGGCAAATGTGACACTCATCGGTGAAGAGAAGGTGATACAAATCCTGAGCGGTCCATTCAGCATGTTGGGCCCACCTGTACCGCGCTGCATGGGTGTCATGGTTGGAAAGATGGACCTCACCATGGACGTCGGGAGTGAAGTTGCGGTTCATGCAGTCTATTGCGCACAGTTTGAGTCGTAACACGATGTCCTGTGGCTGCACGGAAAGCATCATTCAACATGGTGGCTTTGCTGTGAGGGTTCCACCGAGCCATAATCCACTGCAGTGCCTTGGGCATCCTGAGTGGGGCATGCCATTGACAGTTCCTGTCTATCTGTATCTCCTCCATGACCGAAAAACATCGCTTTGGTTCACTGCGAGACGCCTGGACACTTCCCTTGTTGAGAGCCATTCCTGGCACGAAGTAACAATGCGGATTCGATCGAACCGCGGTATTGACCGTTTAGGTATGGCTGAATTACAAAAAACACAAGCCTTGTACCTTCTTCCTGTTGGAATGACCGGAACTGATCAGCTCTCAGCCCCCCTCCATGTAATAGGTTCAAATGGTTCTGAGCACTATGGGACTTAACAGCTGTGGTCATCAGTCCCCTAGAACTTAGAACTACTTAGACCTAACCAACCTAAGGACAACAAACACACATCCATGCCCGAGGCAGGATTCGAACGGTCGCGCTGATCCAGACTGAAGCGCCTAGAACCGCTCGGCCACCCCGGTCGGCTATTTAATAGGCACAGCTCATGCAATGTTACTTACATCCTCGGGTGGGTTTAGTGACATTTCTGAAGAGTCAAAGGGACTGCGTCTGTGATACAATATCCATAGTCAACGTCTATCTTCAGTAGTTGTGGGAAATGCGGTGATGCAAAACTTTTTTTGATGTGTGTATTTGTAAATTTTCACTAACGACATTTTCATGCCAAATTGATTGCATAAAAATAGATGAGTCAATGAGTCATTGTATTTTTCGTATGCTGCAACATCTATTTAAGTGAACTTATAATCTGCAGCGGATAAAGCAAGTGAAACGACAGAAAAACGATTTTTATAGTTACAGTGACACACGTTTTCAAAAAAAAAAAAAAAAAAGGCGTAACATATTCCACGTCCATCTCATTCGACTGATTGGTCACGACTGACCAACAGCTGGCTGCTTAACATTACGACTGCCTAGTACATTGTAGCCCAACTGCTGCGGCTGGTCCGTAGCTCCTGATCGTGCGGTAGCGTTCTTGCTTCCCGCGCCCGGGTTCCCGGGTTCGATTCCCGGCGGGGTCAGGGATTTTCTCTGTCTCGTGATGACTGGGTGTTGTGTGATGTCCTTAGGTTAGTTAGGTTTAAGTAGTTCTAAGTTCTAGGGGACTGATGACCATAGATGTTAAGTCCCATAGTGCTCAGAGCGATTTGAACCATAATTTTAATTTGCTGCTGCTGTCCGCGTATAAGTACGTTTATTTTTCATTTGTTACGCTGTAAATCAATTTAAGCTGTGCTCAGATTGACTAATGTTTTCAGCACTGCAGTGCTTTACTAGGGGTGGTGGTGTGCCCTTGATTTCCTCGCACCTCTTGACAGATACAGCCAGCTGGAGGGCGATCTTCATCAAAATATTCATAAATGGCAGTGTCATTTTAGCAGCTGATCGAAAGCGAACATTAATCCAGCAGCAGTTACTTCATGGAAATATACAGTCCCACAGCTGCAACAATGACCTTCAATAACATTCAATATTCGGTTTCTTTATACTGTGGTAACACTTAGTGAATCTTATGTATACAGCACGCACCTAATCCACAGAAAACATGAAAAATCGACAGGGGCAGTTAGTGCCGGCACGTTGTGTCGAAGCTGTGTAGGTAGAGTCTGTTTCCTTACCCGTATGGCAAGGCCACGCGGCTGTTGACCCTCACACAGTGAGTGAGCACCGCATGATAGCGAGTCAGTGAACTGTCAGCCGCGTGTTTCAGCATGTGCGTGCGTAGTGAGTGATGTAGATGAGCGCTATCACGCGCATTTTCAATCGAATTTGCCACGCGACTGCAGTGCTCTACAAAGCACCAAGTGGGCACCATGGACCACTTTCTTACGCCATCCACATGACAGTAAGCGAGACCGATTGTCGTCCTAGCGCCGAGGGCTGTACGTAGGCCGGTGCATGGACCCTGAGCAGGTGGTTGACTCCGAGTGGGCTTCCTGGTCCAAGCACCGAATGCTTACGCATTTCTTCAATCAGGAACTCACTCCAGAGCGGTCGCCGCGATGTCACTGCCGTCTGAGGCAACCTTCTCAGCCCACACCATACAACATGGTCACCCTGAAGAAGATGTGGCCCCAGTGTAATGGCCCACCAACATATATGTAATATTTAAGAGTTTGACTTTGCTTCGGCTTCGCCGGACTTAGAAGTTCAGAAATTATTCTCACTCCAGAGCGGTCGCCGCGATGTCACTGCCGTCTGAAGCAACCTTCTCAGCCCACACCATACAACATGGTCACCCTGAAGAAGATGTGGCCCCAGTGTAGTGGCCCACCAACATATATGTAATATTTAAGAGTTTGACTTTGCTTCGGCTTCGCCGGACTTAGAAGTTCAGAAATTATTCTCAAAAAATGTGTGTGAATTCCTAAGGGACCAAACTGCTTAGGTCAAATGTCCCTAGACTTACACACTACTTAAACTAAAACTAACTTTTGCTAAGAACAACACACACGTCCATGCCCGAGGGAGGACTCGAACGTCCGGCGGGAGTCGCCGTTCAGCCCGTGACAGGACGCCTCAAACCGCGCGGCCACTCCGCGCGGCAAGTTTTTCTCACTGTGGACTTTTACTGGTGCCTTCCAGACTTGGTTTAAGCACTAAGTGTACCGAGAAATTTTCATCGGATTTTCTTTCTACACTAAGTGTGCCAAGAATTTATAATTTAGAATTTTTTCCTTCATGACCAGACCTTCTGCCTGAAGTTCTGTTGTGTGTTCGAACCAGAAGAGTTTATTTTGTTCCTGATTGTTTCAGGATTAGTTTCCAAGAAGGAAATTTGTGCTCTCTTAATTTAAATAAACCTAGTGTCATTTTATACCTGGACCTTCACTTTTTCAATTGTTCAAATGTGTGTGAATTCCTAAGGGACCAAACTGCTGGGGTCATCGGTCCCTAGACTTAGACAGTACTTAAACTAACTTAATTTAACTTACGCCAAGAACAACACACACACACCCATGCCCTAGGGAGGACTCGAACCTCTGGTTGGAGGGGCCGCGCAATCCGTGACATGCACCTCAAACCGCGCGGCAACTCCGCACGGCCGTTTACTTTTTGATTGCCTGTGACAGATACGGCAGCACACATCTGTTACCAATATATTATTTACTCTTAATGTCATCTGATACTCTTCATCTCTCGTTCTATCAGTCTCCTCCTTTTCTATATGCCATATTGTCTTTATTTTGTTATCTGACGTGACTGTCTTTTTCTCGCAATGCATTTGCTTTGATTTCCTTTCTTAGTATCTACAATATTTTCAGTATTTCTTGTAATGAGCTGTAATATCAAAATCAGGGCTGTTTTTGACTGGGGGATACTGTTCCCTTTTTGTGTTGTGTAGTACACTTGTTCCTTAAGTAGTCCACAGCTTCTTTGCAGACTTTTGTTTAATCGAGTTAATTTTTGGAGAAAACAGTATCAGGCAGGGTAAGACTTTTATTAATAACGTCTTTTATTAATAAAGTGTTGTTTTTTCATTCATGGCATGGGCACTATATGCATCACTCTGGTCCATATATTTGAGAAGTTCTCTAAAATAATACATATATTGGTCTACGGACTACATTCTTGAACTCAGATAACACTGGACGAATGGAACTGCATGTCATGGTATATTGTGATTTTGAGCAATTATCATAGCTTCATGAATGGAAAACTAACGGTAGGAATTAAAATGTAATGTTAACGGCTGCAATAAATTCCTACTGAAGTGGTTTTTAAGGAAATGTACACTAAAATCACCACCGAACACTATTTCTCTGTTTTTTGTGCTGTGGAACAGGCGAATAGCACTACAAGGTGACTTATGAACAGTTTGAAATTACCTGCAGATGCACGGAATCCACTTACTGTTATGGAGGATCGTCATCACCATCATCATCATCTACGTTCATAGTTAGGATCGATGATCTATTCTGGTGTCAGTTTCTTACAGGCTCCATCGTTCACTGGGCTAACATAGGTGTCCATACGTGTCCATAAATAAATAAGCCAGTATTCTTGTGCATGTACGCTCGCAATAGATGACAACAGATTGTCGTTAAATATTGAGTAAACCACTAGTTAGACCAGCTTGTCATAAATATCCTTTGGCACTCTTTTCAACAATGGCGTCAGCTAACACGTACAATTAACCACTTCTTAAATTATCATGATTTTGTAACTGAACTTACAATCATCATTTAAATGAAGTTATTGGCAGCATACTAAACTGTTCACTAAATGAGTACTCGAATATGACGATATGGAAGGTAACCACGCTGTTTTCATTTGCTGTGCTATTGTAGAGAATATGATGTTCTGACAAATATTTGAACAATGAAAAGATGTATAAAACGCAATAAGAAATAAAATAGATACAGAAATGTAGCGTCCAGAGATGATAGTTAAGAGCAACACTCTCGTCTGAGAAGTCGGTTGCTGAAATCACATAAAGCGTTTGAAAAGTTGTTAATTCAGAGGTTCATTGTGAAAATATTTATTGGCTGTGAATTACAAACTTTTGCAGTTTTAAAGATATTGAAAATATTCTTGTTTCACAGAATGTGACTCATTTGTGTTCAGAGTTACTTTGAAAGAGTTGTAAGAAGCCATCTTCCAACTTCTATGACACCCCACCATTTTTTATGCATCTCCTGCAGAAAGACCATGCGAGCAACAGCCATCCAAGTTCCCAGCTTAGGGATTTACCCATCTCCGGCGACGCTGCTCGTCGTACCTGGACTCGCCTATGACGATCAGGTAGCCTGAATTTCTGCAATGTGCACGAAAGTGTCCACCCGTACGATTTCATCTTATCTCATAGCAATACTAGGGCGGCCAATTATATTGCTTACATACAATATCTGCGTTCCTAAATTTGTCACAGTTCCTGCTGAATGTGGTAACTTGTGCTTTCTCCATTTTTGGTCCACCAAAGTGAGGTTTTGACCTTACTCTTGTAACACTTAACACATCTGTACTAACGGTCACATGATTTTCGGAGTGTCAGATTATGTCGACTGAATCTGATGCATCTAATTCGTCGGTGCATCAATTGCTTCATGAATGTTACTGCTTAGACCCTGAATATTTTGAAGCAATTGGGACAGCCGGAATTTCAGATTAACTAAGATATTATTGTATGGAATTAAAATCTTTGCTGATTGCTGAAAATTTATAATCAACCGCTGTTTGTACTGATGCAGTATATCAGAATTATGCTGTTTAGTTTCATTATCAAACTAAAGGTTTATTTCAACCTTAAGCCCTCTTAAATTTTTATTTCTCTGTGTCCTCTCTCTCCTAAAAAAAAAAAAAAAAAAAAAGGTGACTCCCTGAGACATGTAACGAGTGGGATCTTACGACTACAGCAGACGGTAGCAGTAAGCGCGGGCCAGGGCGGTGCTGCGCTGCCGGAGTGCTGGTTGTTCACCGTGTTTTGCTGTCCCTGTCAGTACACATCGTTAAATCAAATATCGCACTAGATTAATCTTACACCGCGCTATCGAATGGACACGTAAAATTTCGCTTGAAAAGCCTTTTGTCTGCAACGAGAAGCAAGCCGGCGCTTTCCGTCGACAATGGGCGCCGCGTGAAAGACTCGACGACCGCTACTTGTCTGGGCTGACTCGCAGCTGCAGGATGCGGAAAAGAAGTGGTAGGTGTCTGCCGAAACACCGGAGAAAATGCGCCTGACGGCTGCTAGGGGAAGCGCCCTGTTACATCGACACTTGCAGGGCCCTTGCCTAGACCTTTAACTTTCATTCATTTCATAAAGCGGTTTACTTCTGGACTGTCGCTACGTAGTAACAAAAATGCAATATCGCAGCTATAACAAAGGAAATTAGACCTAAAATTTTAAATTTAAGGATGGCTTCATTCGCTGAAAACATTTACTCCACGATCCTGGAAGAGTAGCGCAGTGCAGACTTTCTGATGAGAAAATCTTCCATACGCAACAACTGTTCGGCACTTCGCTCGAAAATTAGCATTGGCTCATCTTGTAAAGCTTGAAGCTCCATTGCGAAGAGAGTCCGGTTCCTTTCGAAAAGAAACAAGTAAGTCTTGACGAAAGTTCTGCTTTGTTGCTGGCAGCTCTTATCGATCGTAGTTTGAAACAGGACGTGAGATAAATTTTTGTCACGAAGTACTAATTTACATTGAAATGAGGCTGCATGATAAAAGAATATTTTCAACTTCGCACGCTAAGCGTGGTAGGCATTTTGTTATCTGATTACATTACTTGCTACGGAGTAGGTTAGCTGGTTTTAGGAAGCAAGTACTAAGCTGAGAAGCCTCATCATGTAAAGGAATAGAAGTGTTCTCACCTGTAATGAACGTACACAAACCAGTGCATACTCATAATCTGATTACTTTTTAGACCAGTTTTATTTCTTCTAGTACTCTGAATATAGAAGTACATTCAGTCTCAACTAAGCATCAGATAAAAGCGCTAATTTAAATATCAATCATTTTAAGATTTTTCTGGAAATGATTTGCAACAGCTATTCAACGTTTTCATAGTTGGTAGCATTATTCTTGTTATGCACTACTGGCCATCAAAACTGATACACCACGAACATGATATGTTACAGGCGCGAAATTTAACCGACAGGAACAAGATGCTGTGATATGCAAATGATTAGCTTTTCAGAGCATTCACACAAGGTTGGCGCCGGTGGCGACACCTACAACGTGCTGACATGAGGAAAGTTTCCAACCGATTTCTCATACACAAACAGCAGTGGACCACCGTTGCCTGGTGAAACGTCGTTGTGATGCCTCGTGTAAGGAGGATAAATGCGTACCATCACGTTTCCGACTTTGATAAAGGTCGGATCGTAGCCTATCGCGATTGCGGTTTATCGTATCGCGACATTGCTGCTCGCGTTGGTCGAGATCCAATGACTGTTAGCAGAATATGGAATCGGTGGGTTCAGGAGAGTAATACCGAACGCCGTGCTGGATCTCAACGGCCTGGTTTCACTAGCAGTCGAGATGACAGGCATCTTATCTGCATGGTTGTAACGGATCGTACAGCCACGTCTCGATCCCTGAGTCAACAGATGGGGACGTTTGCAAGACAACAACCATCTCCACGAACAGTTGGACGACGTTTGCAGCAGCATGGACTATCAGCTCGGAGACCCTGGCTGCTGTTACCCTTGACGCTGCATCACAGACAGGAGCGCCTGCGATGGTGTACTCAACGACGAACCTGGGTGAACGAATGGCAAAACGTAGTTTTTTCGGATGAATCCAGGTTCTGTTTACAGCATCATGATGGTCGCATCCGTGTTTGCCGACGTGGCGGTGAACGCACATTAGAAGCGTGTATTCGTCATCGCCATACTGGCATATCACCAGGAGTGATGGTATGGGGTGCTATTGGTTACACGTCTCGGTCACATATTGTTCGCACTGACGGCACTTTGAATAGTGGACGTTACATTTCAGATGTTTTACGACTCGTGGCTCTACCCTTCGTTCGATCCTGCGAAGCCCTGAATTTCAGCAGGATAATGCACGACGGCATGGCAGGTGCTGTACGGGCCTTTCTGGATACAGAAAATGTTCGACTGCTGCCCTGGACAGCACATTCTCCAGATCTCTCATGAATTGAAAACGTCTGGTCAATGGTGGCCGAGCAACTAGCTCGTCACAATACGCCAGTCACTACTCTTGTGAACTGGTACCGTGTTGAAGCTGCATGGGCAGTTGTACTTGTACACGCCATCCAAGCTCTGTTTGACTCAATGCCCAGGCGTATCAAGGCCTTTATTACGGCCCGAGGTGGTTGTTCTGGGGTACAGATTTTTCAGGATCTATGCACCCAAATTGCGTGAAAGTGTAATCGCATGTTAGTTCTAGTATAATATATTTGTCCAGTGAATACCCGTTTATCATCTGCATTTCTTCTTGGTGTAGCAATTTTAATGGCCAGTAGGGTAATTAAAACACACTCATACCTACGTATAATAACTGTATTACTAGACATTATGTATCAGAAAATAACTTTTATCCGCGTCAGCTTATCTCGTTTATATAGGAATGTGTAAATCAAAGAGAAGACATGCCCAACAAATACGACATTCGTGATTTCGCCTGAATCTTTTGGGCAAAGTTCCCTGTTACGTTGTTTTCAACCAACACTAGACAATAAAAGCAATGCAATAGCATATTCACTTCCTGCAGACTTACCAGTAAGAGTTCCTAATTCAATTACCTGTAGTGAAGCAATGATGACATCTCTCTACATTATGTTTACGGATAGTCTGTGAAGACCTAACCCGCCAGGGTAGCCGAGAGCGCAAGCAGTCGGCTCTCAGCCGTGTTGTGAACGGACGTGCGTGGGGCTCTGTGCGGCGCTCCGCCAGCGGGCCGTTGTTCACTCGCGCGGGTTGTGGTATTGCAGTGTAAACAGATCACCTCGAACGACGATGGCGCTTTCTTGTAGAAAGGCCATAATTAAAGTAACTTTCGATGACCAGTACACAGTACCTAAGGCATACGAAGTAGATCATTTCCTGCGTAAAGTAATGCACGTCGATCCAGAAGAACTTATCGGTATACATCTTTCGATCGTCTCCAGCACAGTTTACCTGAAACTTGTCGATGAAGCAGCGTGCGAACGACTTCTTCGCCGTTCCATCGATAGATAACGTTTCCACCACTCGGACGGCAACGTGGGTGTAGTGATTGTCGACCATGCACGACTCGACGTTCGGAACATACGAATCTTCAAGCTGCCGTTTGAAGTTCCGGCCACGCTTGTCGTGAACGCGCTGCGGCCTTACGGGGAAGTACTAAGTGGCATACGTTCCAGACATGTCCTGTACCGAGTGGAGTGCGTCAGGTGCGAATCGAGCTGCGTAAATACATCCCATGGTACGTGACCGTTGCTGACTGTCGAGCGATCGTCATTTATGACGGTCAACCGCTGTCCTGTCCAGGGTGCGGGCAGGAAGGGCATGTACGCTCTGAATGCCTGCAGCGACGCCTCGTCCAGATACCACGTGCAGACACGACGCCTACATGGCAACCGACAACGCTGCCTATTACATACGCTGAGGCAGCGAGGAACACGTCGGACGCGGACGTTGTTCCGTTCCAGTTACCGACCCGCGAGCCCGGTTTCCGCGCCCACAACGACGCAGCAAATCGATTCGAGCTCTGACACGAAGATGCGGTGTGTGTTTGGGGGGGGGGGGGGGTGCTACTGTTTGTCGTTATCCACAGAGCGCGGACACCTCGCAAGCAGAAGTCGCCCAAGTGACGAAAGAAGAGGAAGCTGACTGCAGAAAAGATGGTGGAAAATCCATCTGCAGCCAGGGCTGTGGACCTCACACCAACTGTTCCTAATTCGCTGCTGGCAAGGTCCGCCAAAGGACAAAGCCAAGTTGACGATGCTCAGCTCACCGGCGAGCCCCCCTGGCGATTTTGCGGCAACGACATCGGATGAACGCCATGCGTCGCCTAACGTACCACACCTCCAGCTTGTTGACTGAGCGTCCGAGATGGAGATGGAAAGAATATCAGACTCGAGCGACAGCCAGATGTCCGCGGCTGGCGGATCGTAGGACGGACATTTTGTCTCAGCTGATCAATAAGATATACAGTGCGGGGGACAGGGGCGGTCAGATGGACGACGTGGCGCACACTGGCTTAAACGACTGCAAGATGCGTCATCGTACTATCAAATGACACGGGTGTATCAGACAGGCACAGTAAATGTCAACGGCATTCGTTCCACGATCAAAACTCAGTTGTTAAAGGACATGATTCGGGCGGCGGACATTGATATCGTGTTTCTTCAAGAGGTACGGCCTGATCTGCGCCTGAATGTTTATGGATATGCGTCAACTCAACTTTCGACGGTGGTGGTGGTACGGCCATACTACTACGCGATGGCATCGAACCAACGAATATTCAGTTTTTGCCATCAGTGAGAGGCACTGAGCTCACCATCGGCGCTGTCCGTCTTGTGAATCTGTGTGCCCCGTCAGATACTGCGAAGCGTCGAGAGCGAACACTCTATTGCTCCACTGCGGTAGCTCCATTGTTTCCAGACGCTACAGAGCACCTGGTGGTGGACGGGGACTTTAACAGCGTCTTACGCCCTGAGGATCAGATCCTTCACCATGTCCCATGTCCAGCCCTTCATCTTATGGTCAGAGATCTCGCTTTGCATGATACATGGAAGCTAATCCACGGTGACCGACCCGTATATGTATACTTCACTAGCCACTCGGCCAGCAGGTTGGACAGGATTTATGTCTCCCGAGGTCTTCGGGCAGAAACTGTTGATGCTGAGCTGTGGCCCACTGCATTCACCGGCTATCAGGCCTTCATCTGCGCCGTGACTCTGCCACGACAATAGACAAGCCGTAGTAGAGGACCTTGGACATTAACATTCTGCGGGAAGAGGCTTGCCGTGTAGCCGTCGCTGATACCTGGCACAAATGCGAGCGACTGCGGCATACCTACAATTCCACTACTGTGCCAAACCAGCTCTTCGTCGCATGCTCATGGTGTATGGACGAGACAGGACGCTTTGGCTCCGATCCATCTCTGAGTTTTACTACACGGTCTTGCGAGAACTAGCGTCGCAACAACCTTCGACAGAGCGCCAAATCGCCGTCGGCACGAGGGTTCGACAGAGACTGCAAGATTCCGTCCCAGAGGAAGGTGCCTCTCTTTATCACATCGTCAGAGAACGGAGGCTCCGTAAGAGACGACTCATCACGGCAGTTATTTCTGCGGACGGGCAACGCGCAGTGACACACAACACCACATGCCGTGCCCTCACAAATTATTACCGCACTCTCTACCTAGCAGATGACATTGAGGACGACCTGCCACCTTCGGGTAGGGCGCAAAGCGACGCCACATTCTTGGAGGCCGTCACGTGGGAAGAAATGCGCATAGCGCTCTCGCGGGGCGCGAGAAACAAATCACCTGGACCCGATGGTCTTCCGCTTGAATTTTATAGCATATTTTCGGACCAGATGGGGGAAGTTTGGCGGCAGATGTGCTGCGAACTCTTGGATCCGGACTTCCACGTTCCCCCCGCCCCCCGAAGTTTTTGAGGGCCTGATCATCCCTCTGCCAAAACCAAACGGGGGGTGCAGACCGTAAGACTTCCGGCCGTTCACGTTATTGAATTCGGATTACAAGCTGTTCGCCCGCATTCGTCGTGCTCGCCTATTCCCTATTGTCAAAGATGCAATTCATGCCGACCAAACATGTCTGGGAAGTGGCGTTAAGCTCTTATAGAGATGTGGTGGCGCTCATGTCCGCATGCCGCTTAGAAGGCGCCCTCGTGGTAGTTGACCTAGACCACGCATTTGACCGAGTTGAGCACAATTTCTTCCAGGCTGTCTTAGAGAAAATGGGACTGTCCCCTATAATGACAGGTGTGGTTCTCCGTCTCAGCTACGGAGCCCCTTCCACATTTCTGGTTCTAGCCTGCACATCATGGTCTACGACAGAGTTTGGAGGACATTCGCCTCCGCGAATGTTGTGCCTGTGTGGCCACATCCTGCTAGGTGACTACCAGGCTGATCCCCACGTTCCGCTTCAGTTACGGGTACGGCATTATCATAGTCCTTGGCGAGGTCAGCAGAAGATATATGTACGGCGAGCGTGTGGCTTCAGCAATACGGAGAGGAGGCCGGGAGCCGTATCAATCTGCGAAAGTCGCGCTACGTGGATGTGGGCAGAGGATTGCATATGAGTACGCCAGTGCACATTACCAATGTCCCGGGGATGAAGTGTTTGGGAGTGACCTTCCACGGGAACGTGCAGCGTACAGCAGCAGATACGTATTGCATCCTCACGCAAATTCATCTCCGTAACTTTCGAACACTTGATCATGCGGGTACATTTTGTCAACGTCTACCTCGCTCCGAAACTTAATCATTACACTCACATTCTCTCGATGGCCACTACGGTAGCTGTCAAGTTCTAGGCGGCCTTCGGTCATTTCGTCAGAGAGAGTGGGGTGTTCAAGAACCTTGCGAGTCGCTAACGTTGCCCACACATGCAGGTGGCATTGAAATGATAAACGTGCACAACAGGGCGTTCGCTCTCTTCCTGCGAACGATGCATCTCCTACGTACTTCAGAAAAGTACACCCTCCCTTGTATATTGATTCAGGAGGTGGTGCCTCAATCCCTCCGTCCACCGATTCCTGTTGGACATATCGCGCCAGCACTGTGTCACATTTGCACCTATCTGGTCGACATGAGTTACCTGTTGGATGTCTCGCCAACCACGCGGGATCCTAGAACCAAGGACTTCTACCGCTAGTTTCAACGGACACTGCCTCCTAATGTGGTTGAACGTCGACATCCGGCAGTTGGCTGGAGGCGGGTGTGAAGTAACATACACTCGTCTTTCCTTCCACCACAGTCAGGGCGCTGTGATATGTGATAACGACTGAAAAATTCCCCATCCGACAACGTTTACACACGATACATCTTCCCGAGAATCCTCTCTGTCCCAGATGCGCCGCTGTCGACCCCGGTACGGCTACCGACTGCTGGCTCCTCACACGGTGCATGTTGGCATTGTTGCTGCAACGGACGCCTCAGTCCGTAGAGCCCACCGAACTCATCCATCCAGACGTCACTGCTACTCGTCGTAATGCCACGGTGCGGGTTAAGGGTACGGCATTATCATAGGTTTTTAATGAGAGCGTTACAGGGTTGTTAGATTTCTGGCATTATTTAACGAGTAACTAAGCTCTTTGCGAATTCCTTGAGGTCGTTGTTTACGCGCCCTCCAGACTGTTGGGGTGTACCAGGTGTGAGAAGAGACTGAGATATTGCTCATGATGGACTGATGAGAGACATCAGCGATAATTATAGGGTGTTTCACCCTCACTGAATGAGAAGACGAACACGACATCCCACCATCGGGCTGCTGTGGTCACTCCCCCCCCCCCCCCCAAAAAAAAAAGGTAGAACAAAAAAGAATTAAAAATAAAAACATAAGAACAAGATGAACAACAAATAAAATATAATAAAGTATTGTACCCCTTCCTTTATCCTTTTCCTTTTTTTAATAAAATGTTCAGAGGCATATTAGATTTTTGTTCTTGGGCGGAGCCTGAAGTGGTGGCACACGACCATCGTAGTTATCTTTAGGGTGAAAGTGGCGGTGGCACTAGCTCTGTTTTTGTTTTTAGGTTAGATAGGTTTTTGAGTGTAGTATATGTGATAGGTGCCAACGCCTGAAGTGGAAGAGGTAATTTTCGTTATATATATATATATATATAGAGGTGCGTCGAACAACGAGTTCCCGTATGCCGGCCTGCCTGGATGTGGTTTTTAGCGGTTTTCCACATCCTGCTAGGTGACTACCAGGCTGATCCCCACTTTCCGCTTCAGTTACACGACTCGCAGACATCTGAAAACGTTCGCACTGTTCCATGGCTAACATTAGACGAAGACAGCTGGCGTACACTAAATCCGTCCCGGGAGGTTTGGGGTGGTGGCAGGAAGGGCATCCAACTACCCTCTGCAACTAACACTGCCAAATCAATAGCAGCACGGCCGACCCTGCGTGACGCGGGACAAAGGCCCCAAGAAAGAAAGAAAGCCTGAGGAGACCTATTGCAAATGATTCATTACTTTCGGAGATCTACATTTTCCAAATTATTACATGAACAAATATGTTTGCTGCATGATTAGAACCGCAAACTCACCAAATTTGCACTGTCCTCTCTACAAATGTTCGTCGAGTGCCCCTCAGGTCACTTGACAGTCGTCAAAGCTATAATCGAGTTCATTCCATACGTTACGCATCAACATCCTTTCAGCGGTTTTCGCAACAGCATTGGCACGTTTTTTAAAATGTTCCAGTGTTCTTGGCAGTGGAGGTACGTAAACACGGTCGATAACGTACCTCCAGCGGATAAAAGTCGCGGGGCATTAAGTCATGCGACCTAGGGGGCCAAGGGAACAGAGCCACATCGTACTCATCACTGCGACCAAACCAGCGATTTGGGAGTTCGTCTTTTAGGTAGCGATGAACACTAAGGCTCCAATGACGGGGTGCACCATCTTGTTGGGATCTGAAACTACAACATATCAAGGTAAGAAGTACCCGTCACAGTCCTCTTACAGAAGAAAAACGGCCCACACAGATTCGTCTGTGGCACTGTAAAGACAACGTTAACATTCGGCTAATCTGATTGATCCGCCACAGTTTCATGAGGATGTACAATGCTCTATGCCCTCACATTGTGGCGATTAAACTTTCCAGATAAATGGAATATCAGTTTGGAAGCACTGGGACGCAAAAGTGAAGGCACCGGCCGTTATCTTCCGGTTTTTATTACAAGAGGTGTAGTCGATATGTTATAAAACGTAACAGCCATCGAAAAATCTTCTACACTATTTGCTGAGGTATTCGTGGCTTCCGTGGACTGTTGACGATTTTGGACTGCGAAAGAAGCTTTTCCTCACCCTCTCCACGGTTGCATTTGGGGCACTCGGTCGACTTGTATGTTTCTGTTTACTGACACAGCTAGTGTCCCCGAAACGTCGATTCCAGTGCCCAGTGCTGTGTTTACATGGCGATCTTTTCTATACTTTCTTCTGAACGCACGCTACACTACTGTAACAGACAAACATCTCGCATATCCCAACACATATCAACTCTTTCCTTTCTATATCGCCATTTTATGAAGGTACTGCATACGTATTGCAAATTGGGTGTAAAATAACAGGCAGCAGGTCTTGTAGTAAGACAGTTTTGACAGCGACGGCGCCGTGTCGTTTCCAGTTGAGCAGTAAATATAGATGGCAAGTGTGGACCGAGCGTATTTTGTCAGGAATTTCCGACGAGGAGAGAGAGAGAGCGAGAGGCGGAACTGGAAAACCACTGGCTACAGCACGCTGACTGTATTTGCAGCTAAATAGTAGATGTAAACATAGACTTCCACGGCCGTTGTCACAGCCAATAAAATTCTTCTGGGTTTGGGACCGCATGATCAACTATAAAATTCCGACGTTTCGGCGACTGTTGCAAGACACCTTCCTCAGGGGGTATTGCTAGCAATAACGTACCGCTGCAGTGTCTGTTCGACGTTATCATCGTCGCAGTTTCCTGTGTGCGAGAAAAAATGTTCTCCTAGGGTATGCTTATAATTTTTACTTTGGCACCGTCTAATTACTAAGAAATTCGGCGGATGTCAACATTACTTTATTACTTTATCCTCAAGGAAGCAGAGGCTGCTGCACCTACAATATTACTGGTATCTAAAAAAATAATGTATTATTATATTTTTCACTTTTGTTGGTAGCAAGCTTCTAAAATGGTAAAACGTTGCATAGAAAATTTTTACTTGTGGATAATGAAATTATACACTCCGCCAACCAGCATCAGATTCCCATCAGAACGACGAGAACGTTGACCGACGGCATTGTTCAGAGGCCAGTGACCGATCTAAAAATTACACAGTTTGCGTAGTTAAATTGCCCGGGTACTGATAGAAAACACCGGTAAAAGAGGTCTCAGGGGCGCTGATATAAAAGTTTGGTAAAGTAATAGCCGATTGAACACTAGTAGCGTTCGGCTGTGGCCACCAAACATTTCGTCGGCAACTCTCCTTCACTAGAGCCTGAAAAAGTTCTAAAATGCAGCATAATAGTTTGATATGTGGAATTAATGGAAAAGGAAAGTAGATTGTTAATTTAAACTCGGCCTTTGTAATTAAATTAGCGTAACTATTTAATGAAAAGTTGTAGATGCAAGAGCGACTCTTACATTTTGTGAAACAGCAATCGCAAACAAACGAGAGAGGAAGAGAACTCACAGCTCCTGCTTTTATATAATCCAAAAACAAATCACGGCGACTGCCTTCAACTTGCTTTACAGTTGCGATACAAAAACATTTCCCTGGAACATTCTTTATCGGAACAGCAAAAAAGTACGTTCCTTACATTAAATCGTGACCTTTTCTTCTTACTTTACAGATTTATTTACACATAGTTCATATATTCTTAATGTATTTTAGCCTTACTTAAACGATTGTGGCATATTCTACACTACTGTCCATTATAATTGCTACACCAAGAAGAAATGCAGATGATAAACGGGTATTCATTGGACAAATAAATTATATGTGATTACATTTTCACGAAATTTGGGTGCATAGATCCTGAGAAATCAGTACCCAGAACAACCACCTCGGGCCGTAATAAAGGCCTTTATATACCTGGGCATTGAGTGGAACTGAGCTTGGATGGCGTGTACAGGTACAGCTGCCCATGCAACTTCAACACGATACCTCAGTTCACAAGAGTAGTGACTGGCGTATTGTGACGAGCCAGTTGCTCGGCCACCATTGACCAGACGTTTTCACTTGGTGAGAGATCTGGAGAACGTGCTGGCCAGGGCAGCAGTCGAACATTTTCTGTATCCAGAAAAGCCCGTACAGCACCTGCAACGTGCGGTCGTGCATTATCCTGCTGAAATGTTCGGATTCACAGGGATCGAATGAAGAGTAGAACCACGGGTCGTAACATATCTGAAATGTAACCACCACTGTTCAAAGTGCCGTCAATGCAAACAAGAGGTGACCGAGACGTGTAACCAATGGCACCCCATACCATCACGCCGGGTGATACGCCAGTATGGCGATAACGAATACACGCTTCCAATGTGCGTTCACCGTCATGTCGCCAACACGGATGCGAGCATCATGATGCTGTAAACAGAACCTGGATTCATCCGAAAAAATGACGTTTTGCCATTCGTGCACCCAGGTTCGTCGTTGAGCACACCATCGCAGGCGCTCCTGTCTGTGATGCAGTGTCAAAGGTAACAGCAGCCATGGTCTCGAAGCTGATAGTCCATGCTGCTGCAAACGTCGTCCGACTTTTCGTGCAGATGGTTGTTGTCCTGCAAACATCCAAATCTGTTGACTCAGGTTCAAAATGGCTCTGAGCACTATGGGACTTAACATCTGAGGTCATCAGTCCCCTAGACTTAGAACTACTTAAACCTAACTAACCTAGGGCAATCACACACATCCATGCCCGAGGCAGGATTCGAACCTGCGACCGTAACAACTGCGCGGTTCCGGACTGAAGCGCCTAGAGCCGCTCGGTCACAACGGCCGGCTGTTGACTCAGGGATCGAGACATGGCTGCAAGACCCGTTACAGCCATGCGAATAAGATGCCTGTCATCTTGACTGCTAGTGATACGAAAGCGTTGAGATCCAGCACGTCGCTCCGTATTAGCCTCCTGAACCCACCGATTCCATATTCTGCTAACGGTCATTGGATCTCGACCAACGCGAGCAGCAATGTCACGATACGATAAAAGGCAATTGCGATAGGCTACAATCCGACCTTTATCAAAGTCGGTAACGTGATGGTACGCATTTCTCCTCCTTACACGAGGCATCACAACAATGTTTCACCAGGCAACGCCGGTCAACTGCTGTTTGTGTATAAGAAATCTGTTGGAAACTTTCCTCTTGTCAGCACGTTGTAGGTGTCGCCATCGGCGCCAACCTTGTGTGAATGCGCTGAAAAGCTAATCATTTGCATATCACAGCATCTTCTTCCTGTCTGTTAAATTTCGCGTCTGTAGCACGCCATCTTCGTGGTATAGCAATTTTAATGGGCAGTAGTGGACATTCTTTCTTTATTATGTCCTTTTGTTTATTTCTTTTCTCGTTTTGTTAATTTCTTATGTTCTTTTCTTAATTTCTTCTCTCGATTTCTTAATTTCTTAATTTATTTGTATTCTTTTATCTCCATTCTTTAATTCCTTATCTCTTTATATTATTTATTAATTCATTTTTACTTTTGCTGTATTTAGTTTTCTTGGTGTTTCAGCTCTCTGGGGCACTCTGGGTTGCTCTCTGGAGCACTATGGGATGCTCTCTGGAGCACTCTGGGATTCTCTATCTCACACAGACAGCAAAAAGAAAAAAACCTATTGGGTCATGGTAAATGCCCCATCTCAGGTCATCCAGATGCTGATGCACCTCTAACGTGGCTAGTTTAGCATTGGTTTTTCCCTTGTGCGTTGGCTTGCAACGTTCACTTGTGTTAACGTATCGCTGCAATGCCTGTTCGACGTTATCATCGTCGCCGTTGGCGTCGTAGTCTTCCTGTGTATAAGTCATTGAAAGCGGTAAATATTGACCTTACTGGGCAGTTTAATAAGCAGCAATTTATTGGAGGTCCGTGTGTGTTTAGGGTGATTGCGAATGCAGTTCACCTGTGACGTGTCAGCTGTGTTTCGAGGCAGTGCATGGTTGACCTTGTCTGTTGTATGGGGCAGTCATGCAGATTACGGTGGCCTTGAAGCTTTCCCTCCCTTAGAGGGTATTGCTAGCAATACACTCTTAGGAAGGCGTCCTACAACAGTCGCCGAAACGTCGGAATTTTATAGTTGGCAATGCGGTCCCAAACCCATAAAAATTTTTTTTACCCTAAATAATAGATCTACAAAAAAAGAGAAATAGAAATGTTAAAAATCGCCAAATAAAAACAATCCCTAGAAAAATATTAACGGCGTTTACACCATTTTTATCGATTAAGTTATTAACAACTGATTATTAAAAATTATCTAAACTCTACTGATAGATAGGATACAGCAACGGTTTGTGTATGGAATCATCTAACAAATGAATAATTGGCGTAAGGATAATTGAAACTATCGATTGATTATAAACAAAATTGTTCGATTACGACTGGTATGTGCCCAAAGCAAAATTCTCCACGATCACACGAAACAGTTAGCCTCGACATGGATAATTGACGCTAATATTTATTTGTTCGTGTTCATTTAATGATAAATTAGTAAATTAATATTTATAAGAAAACAATTGAGTAACGTAATGGGGAACCGGTGAGGCTGATCACGGAGCGTATTTGGCTAGGAACGATTGTCTCGAGGTGTGCAACGTTGAAAATGAAATAAGATAATGAATTATAGGACATTGTGTAAATGAAGTGAAACCAATTGTAAATGCGTTTCCTCGGTATAATTTAATCCATTTACTTAAAATGTTTTAATCTTGTGAAATGATTGTGTATAGAAATGATGGTCAGGTATGCAGATATTCATCTAAACAAAGTGCTTTGAAGTAATATAACTGAGAACAGAGTATGCAAGAGGGACATTAAGGTCTTTTGCAGGTGGAAATTAATGGGATAAGGTCGATCGTGTGGGCAAAATGCCTCACATGTGTTTCTGGGTTAGGCACATTTATGTACTGGTTGTTCAGAAATTCCTGATTTTCCGTATAACGTTTGGTGATTTTGAGACTTATAAGATGAAAACGCTAGACAAGTTATGTGCCTAAACTTTCGTGGTGAGATATTTATTGCACGGGGCTTTGTTTGAATCTGAGCGCACTGTATAACGCTTTTGGGTTTATGTTAGCGATTGCCTGCAACTAATCTGCTCACTCTGTTAGGAACGTATCTTCTGTGAATAAAACATCGACCAAAAATTCAAACGTATGGTAAGCCTACATTATCATCCTGAATGACTGTTATTTAATTCATTATAATTACTCATATTTTATGCATGTGTCATTCACTTTGCTCGCGGCGTAACAAACGAAGTAGATAAGAGCTAGTTACTTAGTCACGGCTGGTGGTGGCTGATTACCAGCCAGATCCTTGAGATTAAAACAAGGTACAGGACAAGGTGTCGTCAGACGCAGTTCACCGAGCGCCTCTTCTCCTGAGCTGGTCTGAACAGCGCACGGCTCCATAGCGGCGCTGCGTGCGGAAGTGTCGCCCGGTCAGTGGCAGCACGAAGTCTAGAAGTAACTGAACAAGGAACACACACTGACAGCACATCTGCTGAAGCTGCGTTCTAAAATAGGACAGGCGAAGCAGGCAGCCGCTCTCGAGTGCGACCACACCATACCCGTTGCTAAGTTGCGTCGTAGATACATAACACAGTGATGACAGCAATCGTTAGTGAGCCGATACATTTCAACATACTGTCATATGGTTGGGGCATGGGTTTCTCAAGAGCAGCTGCTGCGCCCGTCGAGCGTAATGACATTTAACAGCAACATAAATGAAATGTTTAATGGTAGTGACGTACCAAAATCACAATAGTAATCCGTTGTAGTTGCTACATATTTTATTACAATCAAAAGCATTATAAAATCACAATCACAATAATACAGGAGACTGCCTTACAGGGCCAGATCACTTGTACAAATAGCAAATTTCTTTAACCGGAACAAGACCCGTAAAGCTTCAAATTTGAATATGACTAGGTAAATATACTCAGTTAAAGCTTTACTTAAATATTACAAATCTCCATTCAATTTCCATCAGAACTCTCATTACTTCCAATCAGCTGAGGAACAGATTAAGGATAAGAACACAGATCTTTTAAGGTTTGGCTAGCCAACTTTCCTAAACAAACCTACATACAAATGACTAAAACAATTAAGGAGGTGCTTTAATTTTGACCAAACCAATCCTGAAATTTACTTACTCAGTCGATTAATCAACAATGACGTAGAAATGTACTCAACTTTGCACTGCAATTGAACTTCAGATGCTATAATTCTTCACCAGAAAGATGGAATCACGCAACAGTGACAACATAACCCAAGATGTAAAGGAGAGGACAGGGCCTTAAATATCTCTCTGTCCCCGTGGTGCTTTGCTCCCAGTATTCTCGCGTCGACCGCTGCCAGTTATCTGTAACACAACACACATCAACGGCAAACAATATTCTGAGACATAAACTACACAATCTTATCAAGAGAACAAGTGGTGAATACAACTGAATAGAGACAAATTAACTTCCGTGAGTTACTTGGCCAGTGCCAGCCCTTAAACTTTGATTAATAAGTTCGCTAAACATCATGCCCTAAAGTTAAGATGACAAGAATTATCTCGGCGCACATTTACTCCCCCAACTACCAAATGAACTTCAAGGTACAATAGAGGACGTATCTCGGCGTATCTTGAAACGCCAGAGCCGGACTTACTCATTACTCGTTGCACTTCTAGCTACGTCTTTAACCACGCTTCATGTTGGTTGGTTGGGCGTAGCCACACTTCCTCAACTGCCGTCAAGATACTTAGTCACGACCCCTAGGTAAGCGATAAACAACTAAAACAGTTCCAAAGGATTTTTAGTTCACTGGCATGTTCAATGAAGCCGCACGCAACCCACTGAAGCAACTCTGCGACTCCAATTCAATCGGCCGGCGTAGCTTATAACAGACTCGAAGGAGCTTGTCCTTCCGGCCTCTAGGAAAACCAAGTCACCTGGGCGGTGGATCTGCACTCGCGAGTCAACACGCCGTAGTCGCTGGCCCCGCTCCTTCGTTGTCCGACTCGTCCTCTTGCCGTCCTGCCTGCAGACACAGTCCCACGTGACTCTCGCTCACCGCTGATCTCGACACACCTCCTCACCAGAGTGCACGCGCTGCCGTTAAATCCGCGCCGCCAAAGATGAGCAGAAGACAAATAAGCATCGAAGTCGACTCAAAGATCAAAATGATGATCGTCAGAAACGCACCAGCTCAATAAATATCACTAAGTTTTCTTTTAAATCTTCATTCTTTTCCCGAGTTGGTAGCAATAGGATGTCTATTAGCTTCTTCCTACTTCCTTACTACGTTGGTGCTCATATTTCATCTCCTGTGCTGGGACCACTCGTTGTCCGATGGGTCGTAGAGGTCAGGTCGGTGGTGGACATTGCTTGTTGCCGTCCAGTGCAGTGTAAAGCAGGTCTCCTTCACTGGCTGGTTCCGCAGATTACGGAATGAAACCAAACGTAATGCAGTAGCATTTACCAAATCACTTAGGAACCTCAGTTTGATACCAAGCCAAAGTGCTAACTCAATTTACTGATTTACTAACCCTGACCCTTAAGTAAAATCAGGCGAACGAGAGGAGGGGTTAGAGGAAGGCGTACTGAAGCTGGACCAGAACAATGACAAACATAGGAATACTGTTAAATCATTTGTAACTATTAACGTCTAAATGTGGTTCACTATTAAGGTTCTTAAATTTTTTCTCATATATAACAACTACAGTGAATCTAGAAATTTTGTGAATTTTACCAATCATTTCTCGTATACAACAAATTTAATGACAAAATAAAAGTCGTCTTCATTGGAATAGTTAAAGAAATGGAAATGGCTCTGAGCACTATGGGACTCAACATCTTAGGTCATAAGTCCCCTAGAACTTAGAACTACTTAAACCTAACTAACCTAAGGACATCACACACACCCATGCCCGCGGCAGGATTCGAACCTGCGACCGTAGCAGTCCCGCGGTTCCGGACTGCAGCGCCAGAACCGCTAGACCACCGCGGCCGGCGGAATAGTTAAAGAATGAATATAATGTGAAATTATAATTTAATAATAGTTACTGGTGAAAACTGAAGGTAAATGTAAAAGAAATCCATTAAAACACTGGTCTACTTACTCAGTATATCTGTATCATATTACAAAAACTAATTAAAGAAAATCTGTGCGTGATGTTTTGCTGAATATCTGAGCAATGAAAGAGGAAAAATGATTGCCTGTTGATGTACAAAAACACTATCTTACAATGGCATCATTAAAACTGCAATATTTCCTATTCCTGATGTAGTCAGCACGTAATAAGACGACTGCTGGGCAAAGGAGACAGGACGACAAACACACAGAGACACCACACTCAAAATTTATTTTAACTCTCGTAGCTTTCGAAAATGAGAATAAATTTTTAGAATCCGCTGTGATACGAAGAGAAAAACTTAATTGGTGCAGTAACTTTTTTTGATATGATAAGCATGCTTTAAAATCTTCTAATAAACGTAGACTTTGCACTGAATCTGTGTGGTTTGGTTATTCTTCTTCAGTACTTGACGGACACGTCCCCAAAATACCGGTGTTTTACTCTGTGCTGTCTTTTGTTAGGACGGTTCTCCATGTATTTATAAGAAACAATCAGATGAAAACGAGATAGATTGAGAAAAGTATGTCTTCCTTCAGGGCACTAAAAATACGGAAATTGCTTAGAGGAGAGATCGTGACTTTATGGAGGATGTGTAATGGGTTCCCAGCGAAACTTCTGCACCGTAGTTGAAATAAACTTGTCATCATGTGGGCGTGTCCACATTCGTGACCGTCGGTTTGCTTCGGACGAGTATGCGCACGGCTGGGTATAATCATGGTTCCGTAGGCACCTGCACACATTATTCCATGAAAGTATCCGCATCTTGTCTCACAGTGGAATAAATATATTATACACTCCTGGAAATTGAAATAAGAACACCGTGAATTCATTGTCCCAGAAAGGGGAAACTTTATTGACACATTCCTGGGGTCAGATACATCACATGATCACACTGACAGAACCACAGGCACATAGACACAGGCAACAGAGCATGCACAATGTCGGCACTAGTACAGTGTATATCCACCTTTCGCAGCAATGCAGGCTGCTATTCTCCCATGGAGACGATCGTAGAGATGCTGGATGTAGTCCTGTGGTACGGCTTGCCATGCCATTTCCACCTGGCGCCTCAGTTGGATCAGCGTTCGTGCTGGACGTGCAGACCGCGTGAGACGACGCTTCATCCAGTCCCAAACATGCTCAATGGGGGACAGATCCGGAGATCTTGCTGGTCAGGGTAGTTGACTTACACCTTCTAGAGCACGTTGGGTGGCACGGGATACATGTGGACGTGCATTGTCCTGTTGGAACAGCAAGTTCCCTTGCCGGTCTAGGAATGGTAGAACGATGGGTTCGATGACGGTTTGGATGTACCGTGCACTATTCAGTGTCCCCTCGACGATCACCAGTGGTGTACGGCCAGTGTAGGAGATCGCTCCCCACACCATGATGCCGGGTGTTGGCCCTGTGTGCCTCGGTCGTATGCAGTCCTGATTTTGGCGCTCACCTGCACGGCGCCAAACACGCATACGACCATCATTGGCACCATGGCAGAAGCGACTCTCATCGCTGAAGACGACACGTCTCCATTCGTCCCTCCATTCACGCCTGTCGCGACACCACTGGAGGCGGGCTGCACGATGTTGGGGCGTGAGCGGAAGACGGCCTAACGGTGTGCGGGACCGTAGCCCAGCTTCATGGAGACGGTTGCGAATGGTCCTCGCCGATACCCCAGGAGCAACAGTGTCCCTAATTTGCTGGGAAGTGGCGGTGCGGTCCCCTACGGCACTGCGTAGGATCCTACGGTCTTGGCGTGCATCCGTGCGTCGCTGCGGTCCGGTCCCAGGTCGACGGGCACGTGCACCTTCCGCCGACCACTGGCGACAACATCGATGTACTGTGGAGACCTCACGCCCCACGTGTTGAGCAATTCGGCGGTACGTCCACCCGGCCTCCCGCATGCCCACTATACGCCCTCGCTCAAAGTCCGTCAACTGCACATACGGTTCACGTCCACGCTGTCGCGGCATGCTATCAGTGTTAAAGACTGCGATGGAGCTCCGTATGCCACGGCAAACTGGCTGACACTGCCGGCGGCGGTGCACAAATGCTGCGCAGCTAGCGCCATTCGACGGCCAACACCGCGGTTCCTGGTGTGTCCACTGTGCCGTGCGTGTGATCATTGCTTGTACAGCCCTCTCGCAGTGTCCGGAGCAAGTATGGTGGGTTTGACACACCGGTGTCAATGTGTTCTTTTTTCCATTTCCAGGAGTGTATGTTGAAATAATAAACAGTTTACTTACTTTTATTATATCTTCCCCGTTTTCATATTATTGTCCCTTATACAAATTATCTTTTGATTTTCTTCTTTGGCTTTCTTTACAGTTTTCTTTCAGGGCCGTTGCTCTGATATAAATTCCCTCTAAATTTCGTCTATTCTTCTCGTAAGGTTTCTCAATCAACTTCTCACGCTTCGATCACTTCAGAAAAAATGCACCGCCGTAAAAATAATTACAAACCAAGAAGGAGTTGTGCGACATAAACGAAAGTTGGTAAGTGTGTTTGTACATCTGTGAGATGGCATCTGTTCAAATTCCGAGGCAACCGCATAAGAGTGGCGCTCCTAGCTCATGAAAACTGAGTTTGCTTTAAATGCACTCTGTAATGGCCGTGAGCGTTAGTTGCCATTGACATTGCATGTGATGAGTTGATGATCGTCAAGAATGCCTTTAAGGCTACAAAGACACCATGATCGACGCTTCACTAAGTCTGAATGAGGTCGTGTCACAGAGCTGCGAGAAGATGCATGTTCCTTCTGCGATACTGCAGAAAGACTTGGCAGGAATGTAGCCACTGTATATGACTGTTTGCAGCGGTGGTCACAAAAAATCCGAGGTCTAGTTGGCCTCGTGGCACTACCCAAAGCGAAGACCATAGTGTTAGGCGTAGTGCCCTGGCGAGTCGGAATGCATTTGCAGCAGCAAACTGGGCGGTAGTTGGCACGACGGTGACACAACTAACTGTTAGAAATCGGTTACTTCAAGGACTGCTCCGAGCCAGACGCCCTGTAGCATGTATTCCACTGACTCGAAACGAAGCGCTATTAGCGATTTTGGGGGATGTCAAGCGAGAGCTAATTGGAGGGCAGGGCGGAAATCAGTTTTCTGATGGAAGCTGGTTCCGCCTCGGTGCCAGTGAAGGCCCTGTGGGGGTTAGAAGGAGACCAGCTGAGGACCTGCAATCAACGTGTCTGCGTGCTGGACACATTGGACCTATATCTGGAGTTATTGTCTGAGGTGCGACTTCGTATGACAGCAAGAGCACTCTCGTGGTTATACCACCCTGACTGGCTGCAAATTTGTACGTCAATCCTGTTATTTGACCTATAGTGCAGCCATTCATGAACAGCATTCCAGGGGGTGTTTTCTAACAGGATAACGCTCGCCCGCATACCTTTCTTGTAACCCAACATGCTCTACAGAGTGTCGAGATGTTGCCTTTTCCTGCTCGATCACCAGGTGTATCTCCAGTCGAGAGCATATGGGTCATCGTCGGACGACAACTCTAGCGTCATCCACAATCAGCATTAATCGTTCGTGTATTGACGGACCAAGTGCAACAGACATGGAACTCCATCCCCCAAACTGGCACCCGGTACCTGTACAACACAATGCATGCACTTTTGCATGCTTTCTTCAGCATTCTGGCGGTTACACTTGTTATTAATGAACCAGAATTTCACATTTGCAGTGGCTCATGTCGCGCTTACATTAAACTTTGATCCTGCAGTGTTAATCACTTAAATATATTACCTAGACAGATGTTTTGCAGAACAGAAACAGTGCGAAGACTAATAATGCTCTTGCCGGGTAGGTTGGGCTGAGAAAAAACTGTTAGCAAAAAAATCAACAATGAAAACTCGTAACAGATAAGAACACTAACCTGAATTTCACGCTTATCGCGAGTGGTCGCCTTACCATTTGGCTAACCGAACACGACACACAGCCAGACAAAAACTTCCACATGTTGTCAACGATGTGTCTACAACTTGTACTCGTACATCCATTATCATATTCGGGTACAGGGGAATTATTTTACCTAAAAGTCGCTTACCCTTTGTCGGCAGATAAATGCGACATTGCAGAGCATGCTTATTCCGAAAAACGTCGCCAAGTTCTTCCATACATGCATCCATTTCCGAAGGAACCTTGCGTCGTAATTCGGAATAACACAAGCACTGCAAGTCGTTGACAGAATCAGTATCAGCTCTTGTCATATCGTAGAATGTAGACTGCTCAGCCATTGGCTCGGGTTCGATCCTTACTGAAGTCCCAGGTGCATTTTTGCGTCGCTCTCGTCTTCAGTTTTAGGAAACCAAGCGAAGAACACGTCTGGTGAGTCGTAACTGGCGGGCCGCTTGAATTAGCGCACGCAACAGCCTGATTGGCTAAACTGAATCATAATTAACTCGGAGAACTGCGCATCATATCTAATTTTTTCTTAACAATTATTTCTCAATAGAGTCTGCCATGCAACACCCTTACAAGTTTTGCAGACTGTTTCTGACCGCTTATGATATTTCTAAAGTGTAATGGTCGCTGTTTCGACAGATGATATGTTCGAGCACTCCGTTCTCTCTCGCTCTCTCTCTCTCTCTCTCTCCCTCACACACACACACACACACACACACACACACACACTCCCTCATTCTCTCTGTCTCTGCCGATCGGAATTAGCCGAGCGGTCTGAGGGGCTGCAGTCATGGACTATGCGGCTGGCCCCTGCGGAGGTTCGAGTCCTCCCTCGGGCATGGGTGTGTGTGTTTGTCCTTAGGATAATTTAGGTTAAGTAGAGTGTAAGCTTAGGGACTGATGACCTTAGAAGTGAAGTCCCATAAGATTTCACACACATTTTTTTTTGACTTCTCTGGCTCTCTGCGCTAGCGTTTACGCAGTTGTACCGCCTCCGTTTGTTTTTAGTCATTTAGCAAGTTTATGTTATTTTGACTTCGTGGACGGGTGACGTTTTAGTCGCCATAGTCGTCAGTTAACCTAAAGGAGGGAAGTCGTTCTCGCCATGTGTGTGAGAATCGTATGTTCTCGTATTAACAGTTTGTGTGTCGTATTTTCTAAGGCGGAGATTGGGGATCAACCCAGAATTTGCCTAAACGAGCGTGGAAAAGCGATTGAAAACCGCGTGGTGGCTGACCGATGTACCAGACCAACGGTCGCTTATTGGCTGCATGGATTCAGTTCGGATTCAGCTCACCTCCTTGTCGCGCAAACTAGCAAGCTTCGTATTAAACTAAACGAACATTAAGTCCTCCCTCTTTTAATTACTTACTATGCCATTGCTTTTAATTCTGTACGATTAACATTTAGCATTTCAAGTAGGTGAAATTATTAAGTACATCAGTTAATACAAATAACAGCTAAATCATTTAGAACCCAATAGGATACAAATTTTATTTTACTAAATCTGAGCCACATGTTAATAGTGACGAAATAAAAGCCCAAGCATGGATATGCATGCAAGATGGATAATTTGTTATTCTAAAGAAGGGAAACAACACGCTAATATCTGTACGATATTTTAAGAAGCGCTATATAAAATCAGATTCACATAAGCCATGGCGAATCTGTGTGCCGCTATCCCACATACAAAAAAATTTAGACGTTCACCTACTACACGTAGTCATAACGACGTCATCTGGAAGCTATTTTGCATGATAGCAATCCCACTGGATATTAGTTAGGTGAGCGATTCTGCGGTTTCAGCAGCGTTGGCTGTGCGTCTGGTTGTGGCCTGTGTGTTAAACCGCTGGTAGAGTGCGTCCCTCTCTCAGTAGGGTATAAACGGGGCCCTTTTACTGTGGCGTCGACAACATGTTGGTTGGACCATGAACCGACAGAGAAATTTACCTTTCAGGGATGCACTTCGCCTCAGGTTGCCGGATAGTACAAGTTGCACTTCGACCGAAAATCAGAGACGCCAAGCTCTGCGGGTTCAGTCCACTCATCAAAACATCCTACAACTGCCTTCACTATCGCTATGATTATCGCCATCGATATACGTAATCCCACCACCGTCATCGGGTTTCACCACCTTCGCAAGTCATTTCCTTCACCAATCATCACATGCGCCAGTCACCACACTACCTGCCATCGCAATCGCCGGCGACAGCACCAGACCAATCATTATTACAATCATCGACATCATCAAGAGCCGTGACCGGAAGAAACACCAACGCTACAAGTGCCAGTCACGTAAGTTGCAAACACAAGGACGTACCTGCTAATATACGTTCCAGACCTCACAAAATAATTCCCCTAGGGCCAAGCTCCAAACCAATCGGAAAAAAAACGCAAACTCAAAAGCTTATCTACCATATCTACGTACGCAACACGCAACCTACTCTATTCCCCCCAACCTATGTCATCCAACGTACCCACCCATTGTCCTCTTCCACCACAAACCTACTCCCAACACTTGATCGAAACGTTCTGTATCTCAAAACTTTTATTCAAATCTTTCAAAGCATCCCACGGATTTATTTTTTTCCTTATAAAACCCTTAGAGCCGAATGTTCACACACAACTGGGCCTCCCCCAGCCGTTCTTCCCACGTTCGGAACTGGTGCCAACATCACTGCAAACTCATGCAGCGGAACTGAACGCAGAGGCCTGAAGAAAACTTCTTCAGTGGTAAAAAAAATTTGAATAATGGTGATTATGTACGAGTGGCGTTCAATAAACAAGGCAATACATTTTTCCCCGCTAATTCGGTTGAAAAAAATGCGGAATTTGTTGTTGGATGTAGTGGAATATTCCCGCTTCAACCCCTAGTTTCATGAAGTTCCAACCGGCGCGGTGCTACACGTAGCCTTCGAAATGGCGCCTGTAACCGAGGTGAGCGCCAAGCAGAGGGCTGTCATTGAGTTTCTTTTGTCAGAAAACCAGGGCATCGCATATATTCACAGGCGCTTGCAAAATGTCAACAGAGACCACGCAGTGAATAAAAGCACGGTGATTCGTAGGGCGAGGTGTCTGTCAGCACAAGAAGGTCGCGTAAACCTGTCAGATTTCCCGCGTTCCCGCCGGCTGCACACAGCTGTGATTCCTGCGATGATGGAACGTTTGGCTCACGCTCGGTGGGAAGCAGAACTTGGATGTTGAGGGGGTTACTGATGCAGGAAGACATTGGCACCTACGTCGACGAGTAGAGTGGTGCCATGCGGGCACCTCCGAGTAAGGTGGCGTAAGTCTGTAGCACTGAGAGGAGATAATGTTGAAAAGTAGAATTTTCTAGCCAAAACAAAGGGGAATAGGATGGTGTATTGCAGTTCTGAATAAAACCAACATGCTTTCAGAAAAAAGTGTTGCTGTACTTCTTGAACGCACGTCGTACGTCATTGGAAGGAACTGTGTGTGTGTGTGTGTGTGTGTGTGTGTGTGTGTGTGTTGAAAGGTGGCTACACTGAGTCACAGCGCCAGAGATTGCGCCAAAGAGTATTATTTAGCCGCCTCCACAGGTAGTGCTTGTTGAGATGTGGTAGTGGAGAGTTCTTGTCGAGAAGTCGTCGTGGAGAGTGCTTATTGAGAAGTGGGCAGTAGGAGTTCTGATGTAGCCGTGACTAGTTGTGAGCATGTTGTATGCAGTTGTTCTGATGGGCTAGACAGCCGATGCTGTTCGATTGCGGATGTTGTAAAGATTAGAGTGTATTTTTCGTCAATATATATGAAGGTAAAGAAAATCTTTTATTTTTTATTTCAAACGTGCTAAATAACAATGCCTCTTGGTCACAGGTTCAGTCAACAAAGCATCTGGCTTGTGTTCATGTATTAGAGTGTAATTCTGGTTTCTATGTGCAATTATAGTATTTCTGTTTTTTTTAATTACTTCAGTGTAAAAGGTGCTTAAATTACCTTGTCTTATTGAGGAAGAACCGTGCCAGATGTGTACGTTGAATCACACTTCCACACACAGAACAGTTACACTTGTGTTTTGTTGTTTCGTAGGTTTTATAGTTGCTGGGGACTTAATTAATTATTTGTGTTAACGGAAGTTTTCTTTCATTCTTTGTTGTTATTCTATGCAGTCAGATTGCGTACTAATATCAGTCAGGGCCAACCGTTTACGAGACTTCGTAGCCGGACATACAGCGACTAAAATTAAAATTATTTGCATAATACTTATTTAATTAAGCCCCTATGCACGTGGCGACCGCTGCTTCGGATCGTCCCTTGGAATCTTCTGATAGTAAAAATAGCAGACAGTAGTATTGTTGAATTAATTTGTAGTTTAGAACTTGTAGTCTATATTGCATGTGTAGATTTGGTAACTGAACATTTGTAGTTGTCTTGTCATTCTTTTAATGGTATTTTGGCAGAATTTAATTTTTGATGTGTTGTATACAGGTCTGACAATTTTGTGCAATTGTGAAGGTTTTAATTGTTCGTTAGACGTGTTTGTCGGGAAACATTTCGTGTGAATGGTATTGTTGGTGATAAAGTGTTATATTCTGTGTAATTTTCGTATTGTGACGAGTTTTGTATGTTTTGTAAATGATTACGCGATCGATGAAAAAGGCAAAAATGATGGATAGGGAGAATGACGAAAATGTTAACATGGCGAACTTACCAACATAGGAGAACAGTATGATGAATAATGAAGTAGAAAACAATTTAATAAGTCGGGAAAATAGTCCGGAACCAGTTCAAAATTTTTCACAATCAAAAAATTTTCAGAATTCGAGATTAACGACAGAAGATTCTGGAATAGTATCGAACACAGATAACTTTACGGCTATTTCGAAGGAAGTTACTTTTGCGGGAAATGTTAGGGGTGAAAAGAATTTCGAACCAGTTAATATGGAGCAGTTGATGAGTGCAATATTTAATTTGGGATCTGAATTAAAAACAGTGGGATCACGGATGGGAACAATGGGATCGCAGTTAGGATCTGAATTAAAAACAGAGATGGGAACTTTGGCAACACGGTTAGACTCACAAATAGGAACAATTAAAACAGAGATAGGAACAATTAAAACTGATATGGGAACAATGCAAACACGGTTAGACTCACGAATAGGGACATGTTTCAAAAACATGAAAGATGAATTAGAGAAAGAAATTAGAAAGGAAGTACAACCGATTTTGAATGCTCACGATAATAGATTAATTTCAATAGAAGTCAGGCAAAAGGAACAGGATAGAGAACAGGAAGAAAGAGATCGCGTGATAGTACAAAAATTTTCAGAGTTAAATTTACAACGTGCACACGATAAGGAAGAAATATTTGAAAGAATCGAGGAATCCGTGCCAAATGACAGAATAAATAACCTAACACAACAGTATGAACAGTTAACTACTAAATGTATCAATGCTGAAACCCGAGTCGCGACACTTACGGAAGACGTAAATAAACAGAAAGAACAAATAGGTGACTTATCGAAAAGAGTTGAGGAGATTGCAGATAACTTGACAAGTCTTAGTTTAAATGGGGACAGAGATTCAGATGATACAGCTCCATTGCCATTTGCAGAAACAGAAGAGTACCAGAACATAAATAAGCATGTTGAAAATCAGGGAAAATTTAATGAACGCGTTAAAAGGGAATTTGAGGCATTACGAAAGCAAGTCAAACATATAGAAAGCGAAATCGTAGGGAAAGGACAGTAGAAGAAATTTTGAATCACAGATAGCAGCTGGTTTTGAAGAAAATAATTTGTTTCATTTACGAGATGCAACAAGAGAGCGCCAGGCGCGCGAACTTGACAATAATCGACATTCGGACTGGGACAGACGCGGTAGGTCTTTGTCGCCACGAGGAGAAAACTTTGACTATAAACACTTCTTAACTGTTCGGAAGTTTAAGATCTTTCGCAATTCTAAGAACGACATACATCCATGTTCATGGTTAGATCAATTTATGTACGCACTTCCACCAAATTGGCCAGTAAGTCACAAACTGGAATTTATGTGTGGATATTTAGAAAACGAACCGGCGACGCGGATGCGCGCACTTATTAGAGATTGTAATAATCTAAATGATTTTTATCATGCATTTCTATCGGCATATTGGTCCGAAAACACGCAAGACAGAGTCAAACATAGTCTTATTACGCAGCGTAATTTTAAACAATCTGAGTTCCGCACACCAGCAGAATACTTTGAAGACATGATTCGAAAGAATCAGTTCCTTTCCAACCCTTATAGCCAGACTGAATTAATTCGCATTTGTTTAACTAAGCTGCCACAATCCATAAGACAAATTGCTTTAGCCGGAAGATGTAAAGACGATATTAAGACTTTTGAGACGTTGCTACAAGAACTTGAGTATGACAACGACGACGGGACTTCTTGTAATTTTTTTAGTAACAGTAATTACAATAGATTTTCAGAGAAAGGGGATAATGATCGGAACGGACGTTATATGGGTAATTTTGAGAATGACAGACGAAACAGACAGGACAATAGATACCAGCCTTATGACTATAACAGACGGTCAAACCGAAATTACACAGACAGTTATAATAACGGAAACTCCTACCAGAATGATCAATCATACGGAAACGGTAATCGGTATCATCAAGACAGAAATTATTCATACAATAATAGAAATTCTTACTTCAGAAATAACCAGGGTAGTAGATATAACAATAATTTCAGAAGTGACAGTCGAAATTACACAAGAAGTAGTCGTGCAGAAGGCCAGGAAAACAGAAATTTTAATAACAGACACAACCAAGAATTTACATGTAACAGACAGGAGGGACCTAATTGGCATCCTCCACGTGACAGAAATTCAGAGAGACAAGTGCAAATCGTAGAAATTGATCCGCGAAATGACGGGAATAATCAAAGACGTGACGCAAACAATCGACAATGACTTGTAGCTTCGGCTTCTGGTAGCAATATAGACGGTTCAGAAAGTAATGACACTACGACTTTACACTACGTACGCCTGGAAGACATGAGAGACATTTTTCTAGACGAAAAGGAAAATAATGTAGACGCATTTTTACATTCTGTTATTGAAGCATGTGTGGGTAAGAATAAGTTCACTGCAATTTTAGATTCTCGGAGCCCATTGAATGTCATTAGTGAATCAGTTTTTCGTATATGTGTAAGAACTATTGCTTGTCCTGTGTTACCTGTTTCTAAAACTACAATTCGAGGCGGTATTTCTGGAAAAAGTGTTGAAGTCAAACAACAGACCAACTTAAATTTCATTTGTCCTGAAAATGACCGTCCACAAAATTTAGATGAACTTCTTCAACATTTCCATGGAATTAAAGTTTTATCCACGATTGATATGCGCGCAAGTTTTTGGCAAATAGAACTCCACCCTCATTGTAGAAAATACACTGCCTTTTTAGCCTTTGGTAACTGTTATCAATTTCGGAAATTACCGTTTGGACTTACTGTATCTTCAGCAGCATTCATTCGTAGTTTAAACGAAATTTTACCTGTTTATCTTCGTGACAATATTACTTCATATGTTGACGATATTCTTATTGCTAAACGTTCTTGGAGTGAGCATAACAAAATTTTGTATACATTATTACGTATTTTTGCAAGAGTTGGCATTACATTGAACTTGAAAAAATCTGAATTTGGTCGTTCTCAGGTGAAATTTCTTGGCCATATTATTTCTACAGAAGGTATTCTTCCTGATCCAGAGAAACTAGACGCTATTCGTAATTATGCTGTTCCTACTACAAAACGTGATGTTCGTAGTTTCCTTGGTGTCTGTAATTTTCTTAGACGCTTTGTTAGATTGGACAATTTGGCCACACCTCGTTTATGTGAACTGTCTGGAAAGAAATCTAATTGGTGTTGGGATGAGGAACCTCAATCAGAATTTGAACAACTTTGTGATGCTTTAGTTGCTGCTCCGCTTCTTTCACACCCGGATTTATCTAAAGATTTTTGTTTGGCGACGGACTCATCATACAAAGGCCTAGGTGCACACTTATTTCAAGAGACAGAAGAACAGGGCGTTGTAGTACAGAAAACTATTCCATTTGGAAGTCGTGTTCTCTCTAAATCAGAAAAGAATTATTCGATTACGGAACTTGACGCTTTGGCTGTAGTATGGGCTTTCACAAAATTTCGCATATTTTTGTATGGCAGACATACTAAGGTTTACACCGATCATCGAGCTCTGGAATTTCTTATGTCAACAAAATTAAATCATGGAAGATTGTCACGATGGGCGCTGTATCTATAGGAATTTGACTTTAGTATTGTTTACATACAGGGATCTTCAAATATTATTGCTGATGCTTTATCACGTGCACCGATGGGTTTGAAACAAAGTGCTGAAGAGGATTGCAAAGAAAACAATTATTGTTTGATGTATATTCAAGGTGTTGCGTTCGAAAATTTTATTTCGTCTTCGTTCCAGGACATCGCTAAGGAGCAAAATAAGGATCCATTCTGGAAGGACATTAAGGAGAAGTGGAGGAGAAAGGAAAGCATAGCGATTAGACAGTATTATTTAGTTCGCAATGATATTCTTTTTAAACGAAAATCGGTCGACAACTTTTTTAGTTAGTTTGTATTCCTGATGAGTGGGTTAATAAATTGATTTGGTACACACATTTCAGTTATGCACACTTTGGTCCCAGAAAATGCTTTCATAAATTACGAGAAAATTGCTACTTCAGTAATACTGAAAAACGTATTCGATCTGTTCTTGCCAAATGCAAATTATGTCAAAAGGCTAAGCCGCCAACTATTTCTCACAGAGCACCGTTGTTTCCTATCATTCCAGCGAAATTAAAGGAGATGGCTGCAGTCGATTTGTTCGGTCCAGTGGTTCGTTCTACTAATGGTTTTGCGTACATTTTGGTAGCAGTGGAATTGACATCAAAATATGTGTGTTTTACACCTTTACGCAAAGCAACAGCTCGTTCAGTATCTAACGCTTTCATCAAACATTTTCTTAAAGAAGTGGGTCATGTTGATAAGGTTATATCAGATAATGGATCACAGTTTCGCTCTAAAATTTGGCTTCGTACTCTACGGCATCGTAAGATTAAACCAATTTTCATTTCACTTATTCACCCTCATTCTAACGCTTCAGAGGGATGGATGAAGGAAATCAATAAATTGTGTCGACTTTATTGTCATCAGAATCACAGAACGTGGGATCAGTATCTTCATATTTTTCAAAACATTCTGAATGAACTCCCTAATGATTCAACTTCTTTACCGCCTATATTGATATTAAAAAATAAAGCACCGACAAATCGCATATCTGAAATCGTTCCTTTTCCGCCTTCACGGAAACTGCGCCATTTTGAAGTTGTCAACCTGGCTCTACAAAATATTGCGTCTGCGGCTGCTAGAAGAGAGATATCAGCTAAGCGTCCTGGTCGTTTAAAAACCTTGTCAGTTGGTCAAAAGGTGTTAATTAAGTCTCACCGTTTGTCTCACAAAGGAAAAGGCTTGTGTCGCAATTTTTTTCTGCTTTATAACGGTCCATATAGGGTTCGCAAAATCATTCATGATAACACTGTCGAAGTAGAAACTCTTAAATCTCGGCGCTCTAACGGAATACATCATATATCGAACGTTAAAATTTTTGTGGAACGACGTACTTTTGAGAGACTAACAGTTACATGTAAACACGCAGAGAATACAAGGATACTGCGCCGTGTTCCGGCGGCGGCACATACTCAAAGCAACAGTCAAGTCTGCGCGGCGCACAAGGCAGTCGCTGACCGCAAACAATTACTTTCTACGTCACGCGTACCTACAGCTGATCGAGCGCTCAGTGCGATTGTACTGACAGCCGTAAACAAATACACAGTCTAATTTCTCCGATTAAATTCAGTATAAAGCTATAGTGACTTGATAAATTATGTTATTAACGTTCAGTATTTTTTTTCAGGGTACAGTTGTATAAAATATTTAAGAACTTCAGGTAAATTCTGTGTGTGTCCGACGTTAAGAGGATTTGCTATCGAGAAATTTTCAGGAAGAATGTAATTTCGAAGAAGAAAGTAATAAGCTAAAAATGTAACTATTAATTGAGTTTATTTTTCAGGTAACATATTTCCACTTAGGTACGTACTTTAGACGTAATTTGCTGCTCGCGATTACGTGATTCATACTTCGTGTTAACTGATGTTGACAATGATTGATTAATAAACACGGTTGTTAATTATGTATATTATGCATCGCTTGGCTGCACTGCTTTTTCACTGATGTCACATTTTTTTATTATGTGTCTGCTGTGCTTATTTATTTAAATTATAATTGTCACCTGATTAGTTGTGCTGATATGGTTATGTATGTAAGTTATACTTTGTGATTTATCTGCTTGCGCCTTCATGTTTACTTATTAAGATTACATATGAACATTTATTTGCTTATGCTGATATGATGCTAATGACCTGTTTATTATGTAAGATATATGTTTGCTGCTTTGCGTATGGATTGCACATTTATACATTTCTGTTTTGTTGTCATAACTACTGTTTAATTTGGTATATAGAAATGCTGATATACGGTGTACGAACATGGAGTTTAGGTCACATTATGGTATTAATTACAGATTGTTCACTTGGCAGAGCCTCGTTATAGGGATTGTGCTACATCCACTTGTTGATATTCTGTTCTCTACTGGTATATTTACTCGCTATTGCATGTTTTGCTTACGCTCACTGCTTTATATTTTAAGATAAGAAAATGAACTGCTATAATTCTACGAACGACGTTGGTACAAGAAACTTCATTGAAATCACATGAGCTGGAGGTTTTATGGAAGCTGTATAAATTTACGCTAATAGGAAGGAAGCTAACGATATGACATACCAACACTAGGTTTAGACCATTGACAGTTATTACACTGCACTCTTCGTGACCAATTGAAATAGCAAGTGACACTTGACACAAGAAATACTCCACATGTTTTCTTCTGTTTTGCCATGATTCTTGAAGTGGTGTACACACTGTGAAATATTATGATCATTCACACTCCGTACTCGTACTTACTTACTGAGATTCATTCAAACTAAAGGCTGTTAGAGGTCATGTATGCATTTCTTTTATTTAATGATGGACAAGGTAACCAAAATGTATTTTATGATTCATAATGAGTAGAAGATTTGGGTCAGATGGATTACACAGAGGTTGTGTGTGGACATTGTGTCTTCGGATTGTATGGGATGATGAATTGAAGTTTGCACTAGGATTTTATCTGTACTTGTTCGAGGAGACTGACTAGAGGAAAGAGTTGTTATGGAAGTGAAATGATATTGGCGATAAGGTTTATATGTGTCGACGTATTGAAGAGGTATTATTGAAGTATTGAGATTGTGTGAAGTTGATGATTATTGGAGTTTTGGTGGACAAGAGGTAAGGTAAATGATATTGATGATAAGGTTTATATGTATCGACGTGAGAGGTATTATTGAAGTATTAAGATTATGTGATGATGATTATTGGAGTTTTGGTGGATAAGAGGTAAAGTAAGTGAGGAGCATATTTTTTTGTTGGTTTATATGGAACAAGGAGGATGAAGATAGCAGACTAGAACACTCAAGTAGAAGGAAGATAGTCTACACACACACTTTGTTAAATCACTAAGCAGTATATACTTCTTTTTTTGGAGAGAGGAAGTAATTGCATATCTTGGCACACTGACAATTGTTCAGCAACCGTACATTTTGATTTGGCTTGGCAAACATTGGTCTTGACATGATGACTACGACGTTGACTAACTATTATTGACTGTTATACATTGCTGCCACTACTACTTGATACACAAGTTGAACATAAAATTTTGGACAGAATTGCATTTACACAGTTAACACTATTCAATTACACAGTAGTATTTAATGTGGATGAAAGATGAGTGAGTGTGTTTTGTGTGTTTTCCCTTCCTAATCCCAAATAATTGGTACCGACCTCTCTCGTAAATATTATTTTACTTGTTTGTTGTGGCTTGCACTGACACCCATAATTATTATAGGTTTCCTGGTATTTGTGTATTTGTAATAGTTAATATGACAATTATCTTATAACAATTGTGTGTTTATTATATTTTGTATGTTTAGTGTAAGAGCATTGATAATAATTTTGTAAAAGCAATTGTGTGTGCATTCAAACTGTTGTTCGTGCTTGCACCTATTCAATATTGCTGGGTGCCACTTGGAAATGTTTAATTTCTGCTGATAAACTCTGATGAACTGTCTAATTAGTGATAGTGAATATTATGGACTGTTACTTGCACTTTTTCAACATGATGGGTGCCACTAGGAGATGTTTAATTTGTGCTAATGAACTCTGATGAACTGTCTAATGAGTGATAGTGAATATTATGGTCTGTTACATGTACTTGTTCAACATGATGGGTGCCACTAGGAGATGTTTAATTTCTGCTGATAAACTCTGATGAACTGTCTGATTAGTGACAGTGAATATTATGGACTGTTACCTGCACCTGTTCAACATTGCTGGGTGCCACTGATGGAACTGCTTCTACTGAAATGTCACTTGTTGGTGTCTGCACCTGTTCAACATTGCTGCGTGCCACTGATGGAACTGCTTCTACTGAAATGTCACTTGTTGGTCTCTGCACCTGCTCAACATTACTGGGTGCCACTGCTGGACTGCTTCTACTGAAATGATGTCACTTGTTGGTGCCTGCACCTGTTCCACAATGCTGGGTGCCACTGATGGACTGCTTCTACTGAAATGATGTCACTTGTTGGTGCCTGCACCTGTTCCACAATGCTGGGTGCCACTGATGGACTGCTTCTACTGAAATGATGTCACTTGGTGTCTGCACCTGCTCAACATTACTGGGTGCCACTGATGGACTGCTTCTACTGAAATGATGTCACTTGTTGGTGTCTGCACCTGCTCAACATTACTGGGTGCCATTGATGGACTGCTTCTACTGAAATGATGTCACTTGTTGGTGTCTGCACCTGCTCAACATTACTGGGTGTCACTGATGGACTGCTCCTACTGAAATGTCACTTGTTGGTGTCTGCACCTGCTCAACATTACTGGGTGCCACTGATGGACTGCTTCTACTGAAATGATGTCACTTGTTGGTGTCTGCACCTGCTCAACATTACTGGGTGCCACTGATGGACTGCTTCTACTGAGATAATGTCACTTGTTGGTGTCTGCACCTGTTCAACAATGCTGGGTGCCACTGATGGACTGCTTCTACTGAAATGATGTCACTTGTTGGTGTCTGCACCTGTTCAACATTACTGGGTGCCACTAATGGACTGCTTCTACTGAGATAATGTCACTTGTTGGCGTCCGCACCTGCTCGCCAGTTTTGGGTGCCACTGTTGAAGCTGTTTAAATACTGCTGATGAAATGTTATGAGACTGCTATTTGCACCTGTTGATCATTGCTGGGTGCTACTGTTGGAACTGTCAACTACTCTGAGGAGTTCTACTTGTTCATTGAACTATTGAAAGGATTTTATGTGAATATTTGTATAAACTGATTTTTTGTGTGTTTACTGTTTATGAGATGTTATGAGACTCTTAGCTGCACCTATTCGTCATTGCTGACGCTATTGATTGAATTGTTTAACCACATGATACTTGTGTAAACTATTGTGTAAAATCATATGTATGCAAGCATTTGTATTCCTTACTGTATTTTATATATTAGGTTATTGAAGGGTCAGTGCAAAGCTAAAATTTATTTAGTTATGTGATATATACTTATTAATATTACTTTTTAATTTTTGTCTGTATTTTTTGGACGAATTTGGTGGTATTTTCACCACCAACGCTGGCAAAAATACCATCAAATTCTAGCCCGTGGAGGAGGGGCATATGAAAGGTGGCTACACTGAGTCACAGCGCCAGAGATTGCGCCAAAGAGTATTATTCAGCCGCCTCCACAGGCAGTGCTTGTTGAGATGTGGTAGTGGAGAGTTCTTGTCGAGAAGTCGTCGTGGAGAGTGCTTATTGAGAAGTGGGCAGTAGGAGTTCTGATGTAGCCGTGACTAGTTGTGAGCATGTTGTATGCAGTTGTTCTGATGGGCTAGACAGCTGATGCTGTTCGATTGCGGATGTTGTAAAGATTAGAGTGTATTTTTCGTCAATATATATGAAGGTAAAAAAAATCTTTTATTTTTTATTTCAAACGTGCTAAATAACAATGCCTCTTGGTCACAGGTTCAGTCAACAAAGCATCTGGCTTGTGTTCATGTATTAGAGTGTAATTCTGGTTTCTATGTGCAATTATAGTATTTCTGTTTTTTTTAATTACTTCAGTGTAAATGGTGCTTAAATTACCTTGTCTTAGTGAGGAAGAACCGTGCCAGATGTGTACGTTGAATCACACTTCCACACACAGAACAGTTACACTTGTGTTTTGTTGTTTCGTAGGTTTTATAGTTGCTGGGGACTTAATTAATTATTTGTGTTAACGGAAGTTTTCTTTCATTCTTTGTTGTTATTCTATGCAGTCAGATTGTGTACTAATATCAGTCAGGGCCATCCGTTTACGAGACTTCGTAGCCGGACATACAGCGACTAAAATTGAAATTATTTGCATAATATTTATTTAATTGAGCCCCCATGCAGTGTGTGTGTGTGCATGTGCATGTACCTGTGTTTCAAAGGGTTCAAATGGCTCTAAGCACTATGGGACTTAACATCTGAGGTCATCAGTCCCCTAGAACGCAGAACTACTTAAACCTAACCAACCTAAGGACATCACACACATCCATGCCCGAGGCAGAATTCGAACCTGCGACCGTAGCAGTGACACGGTTCCAGACTGTAACGCCTAGAACCGCTCGGTCACAGCGGCTGGCTGCGTGTGTTTATGTGGTGATAAAGTATTGTATTGATTTGCTTCTTTTATGATGCAAAGGTCGGTTATTTATGAGACACGACTCACCATTTGGTGCAAGAGTTATGAAGCGAAACGGTGAAATAGAAAAAGTACCGCTGTTGCAAAAAATATTATGTCTCCAAATGGTACAGCTGCTCGATTTCTCAAGCAAGAAATCAGGGACATAATAAGTGCGCATCAACTGAGCGACCCTCAGCAGTCTTTCTAGCTGAACGCACGGCTGCGGCTGGTAGGCAGAGCGGGAGGTGTGGCGGCTGGCGGCAGCTGCCTCTGGCTGGGACGGGACGGGCCAGGGTGGGAGCTCTTTATCAGTGCCAGGCAGCGCTTAACCTGGCCGCCCGCGCTGACGGATTGGCCGCCACCTCGGCTTTGCGCGGATCGATCGCTGTCCAGATCGCGTCGGCCGCTCCATCTCTGACGGGATTCCCTGCCCAAATCTGCCCGTTAAGGAAAAGCCGAAATCCAGTCTGAAACGTCGAGTCTTTCCACAGTCCACACTACGCGTTGTGCTTCCGCTCTTATTTCATCTTAACTATTGATACCTTCTGAAACTCCGTCATAAATACACAGTGGCATACGGTTTTTCAATTACCTGAAATTGACAGTGTTGCAGGAGGTGATCTTTAATTACATTATTGCAGAATTCTTTTGGAAGAGTTTTTAATTGCCAAGTTCGCATGGAAAGATACTACTACTAGTTTCGACCCATTAAATGGCCATATTCAGATCACATAATAGAGAGCAGTGCCTATATTGGTAATTAAACGAGACTCTTTGTCACAATACAATGATGCATAGTGTATATACGGAGGGCTTATTTCAATAGTGGTACAAGTCCATTAATGTTTCTTCTAAGATACAGAGCCCTAAAGTTAAATGACCGCTGAGAAATCTGCAGTTGAGATAGCAGAATACAAGTATACTTGAATATTTCTGGTATCTCAACTGCGGATTTTTCAGCGCTCATTTAACTTCAGGACTCTGTATCTCAGAATCAACAAAAATTGACTTGTACCACTATTGAAATAAGCCCTTCATATATTGTAACAACTGTTTCTGACTTTGGGATTGTAAACATGATCGTGACAAAGATTACCACTTTAATAACCGTTTCAGGCGCTGCTTTAAGTTGTATGGTTTGAAAATGGACATTTGATAGGTCGAAACAAGTAATCGTTGTATGCATCTTTGTGACCTAGGCAAATAAAAATTTAGCCGAGCGGTTCAGCCGCTACAGTCTGGAACCGCGCGACCACTACGGTCGCAGGTTCGAATCCTGCCTCGGGCATGCATGTGTGTGATATCCTATATTAGTAAGGTTTAAGTAGTTCTAAGTTCTAGGGGATTGATGACCTCAGAAGTTAAGTCCAATAGTGCTCAGACCCATTTGAACCAAATAAAAATTTTTGATAAAGAAGAATGCAACACTACATTCTGAATCATAAAATGTTTATTTCCGTACAACTCAAGTTTAGAACGACTACTATAATCAAATAAGTTAATAAATAACATTTTAACGTGAGTGAAAGTCATTGTCTTGTACGTGTTCGAAATTTTTTAATCGAATTTTCGTAATTACTTACAAGAACAGGTTCCTTTTTTCTTCAGCGCTGACGACGTTACATAAAACGTTGTGATAATGAAAGGAAATCAGCTCAACTAAAACTTAGATAGATTGAAGTTCACTGTTTTGCTTCTGATGCAATGAATTTGCAAAAATAACAGATTACCCTGGTTTTAACGCTAAATATATAAATCCCCATAATTGAATTTGTAGAAAATGGACAAACATAGCGTAATTTATCACAAATTATTTATCATTTGTAGGCAATGTTAGTGCAACGGCTAATTTGGAGGTTCAGTTGCTGTTAACGTTGTAGCGTGCACTGCTTGACATCATACCTGAGCTGCAAGGCACTAGTGTAAAGATGGCGCTCGATCATCCCAGTAAAATTATCTGCTGTGCTTTATCGGTCGGGGACATAAAGTTGTAACTTCGGTGTTCTATCGCCCACTCGACTTACACCCGACTCCTGATGTAACTGGAAACTTCAGAACCGACACCATTTCCCCAGTACATAGGTTCCCCAATCACATTATAATCGTCGGAGAAGACTGCAATGGTCCAAAAGCGTTGGGTGTGCCAACGACCCTATGAAACGTTACAAACACCTTCACTGGAAACGGTCTAGAACAGACAGTTCAGAATCCTATTCATGTCGGAAATACACTCCTGGAAATGGAAAAAAGAACACATTGACACCGGTGTGTCAGACCCACCATACTTGCTCCGGACACTGCGAGAGGGCTGTACAAGCAATGATCACACGCACGGCACAGCGGACACACCAGGAACCGCGGTGTTGGCCGTCGAATGGCGCTAGCTGCGCAGCATTTGTGCACCGCCGCCGTCAGTGTCAGCCAGTTTGCCGTGGCATACGGAGCTCCATCGCAGTCTTTAACACTGGTAGCATGCCGCGACAGCGTGGACGTGAACCGTATGTGCAGTTGACGGACTTTGAGCGAGGGCGTATAGTGGGCATGCGGGAGGCCGGGTGGACGTACCGCCGAATTGCTCAACACGTGGGGCGTGAGGTCTCCACAGTACATCGATGTTGTCGCCAGTGGTCGGCGGAAGGTGCACGTGCCCGTCGACCTGGGACCGGACCGCAGCGACGCACGGATGCACGCCAAGACCGTAGGATCCTACGCAGTGCCGTAGGGGACCGCACCGCCACTTCCCAGCAAATTAGGGACACTGTTGCTCCTGGGGTATCGGCGAGGACCATTCGCAACCGTCTCCATGAAGCTGGGCTACGGTCCCGCACACCGTTACGCCGTCTTCCGCTCACGCCCCAACATCGTGCAGCCCGCCTCCAGTGGTGTCGCGACAGGCGTGAATGGAGGGACGAATGGAGACGTGTCGTCTTCAGCGATGAGAGTCGCTTCTGCCTTGGTGCCAATGATGGTCGTATGCGTGTTTGGCGCCGTGCAGGTGAGCGCCACAATCAGGACTGCATACGACCGAGGCACACAGGGCCAACACCCGACATCATGGTGTGGGGAGTGTGGGGAGCGATCTCCTACACTGGCCGTACACCACTGGTGATCGTCGAGGGGACACTGAATAGTGCACGGTACATCCAAATCGTCATCGAACCCATCGTTCTACCATTCCTAGACCGGCAAGAGAACTTGCTGTTCCAACAGGACAATGCACGTCCGCATGTATCCCGTGCCACACAACGTGCTCTAGAAGGTGTAAGTCAACTATCCTGGCCAGCAAGATCTCCGGATCTGTCCCCCATTGAGCATGTTTGGGACTGGATGAAGCGTCGTCCCACGCGGTCTGCACGTCCAGCACGAACGCTGGTCCAACTGAGGCGCCAGGTGGAAATGGCATGGCAAGCCGTTCCACAGGACTACATCCAGCATCTCTACGATCGTCTCCATGGGAGAATAGCAGCCTGCATTGCTGCGAAAGGTGGATATACACTGTACTAGTGCCGACATTGTGCATGCTCTGTTGCCTGTGTCTATGTGCCTGTGGTTCTGTCAGTGTGATCATGTGATGTATCTGACCCGAGGAATGTCTCAATAAAGTTTCCCCTTCCTGAGACAATGAATTCACGGTGTTCTTATTTCAATTTCCAGGTGTGTATATTAGGTCTAATGGAAACAAATAGGCCAGCGCCCAGACAGCAGTGTGCTGCGGGCTGCCAGATTCCAAGGCGCCAGCGACACAACCACAGCATTTATATTTACGCTGCTGTCGTTGGTAATAGCTCGCCTCTGTGAATCACGTGTCTCTATAACGATTTACTGGTTCTCCTGCACCAGACAGCTTTATAGGGCGCCTCCTAACCGCTCAGCTGGCTGACAACATCTGGAGTTCACAGTTACAGCCTGTGCTTAGCGCCGGCGCCGTGGACGGTACTACTGTGTGCAGGGTTCCATTCGCCGAGCGCGCAATACCTACCTGTCAGAGCCCACAGTCGCGCATGCCGCGTCCAAACAGCCGAGAGTCATCACGGGTGAGTCAACCACGGACTACGTTCACGTACGAATGTTTCCTCGCTACGTCAGTGTTACCTTAACCTGTACAGACAGTGTACTGTGAGATACAGGAGCTAGCCGGCGTGTAGGCTGTAAAGTTTTTGTGTCCGTAGTGTCAAATCCTTATCATATTAGAACTATCTTTTAGTTGGATTACTCTGGTAGCAGCTTTCTGTTGAACTTTCTGCAGTACCATGTTAATAAAGTTCCACTGTTTTTTGGCTTCTTAGGCACTTTTACTCTTTAGCAGCGTGCTTCACCCGTAACGAGTTACCTAAAACAGTTATAGGAAGAGAGTAAATGAAATGCGTTTAGCTGTCAAGCGAGCATTACGTGAACCCTTCAACGACTACCGTAGCAGAGTACTGACGAATGATCTTTCATGAACTCTAGGAAATTCTGGTCATATGTAAAAGTTGTTAGTGGCACCAAAGCTAGTGTGCAGACATTCACGAAAGAGACAAGAACTGAAATTATGGGTATTAAAGTTGAAACTGTGATGTTTAACTCGATTTTCAAATATTCCTTTACAAAGGAAAACCTAGGCGCTTTGCCCCAATTAATGGCATACGTTTCACAAAGATCTGGTTCTTGTCAGTGAGAACTTTCAAAAACTATAAATGACACCTTGCTCCCGATACCTTGGCATAAAATGTGCGGACCGCTGCATCTTTTGTAGCAACAATTTCACAATAAATTTCACTTAGGTAAGACATAGAGCTACTATACAAGAAAGGAACCTAATGTTCTGAATTCCTAAACAACATGTTTTACAATTGAGCGTTGGAGTGTATTTTGCTGATTCTTAATTGAAACAGTTTTCTTAGCGGCAGTGGGGATGGTTAACAAAGAAAACACGCTTCGCAAGAATTTCGTTTCAGGCAGTGTGGTCAACACTGTCTGAAACGAAATTGTGTCCCTTTTCCTTGCGAATATTAATGGTTGCTTTGAAAGGATGGTAATTCATACCATTTACTTTGGATATTGAGTTTTTAAGAATGCTTAGACTCAATTAAGCTCATGTAACAGTCACATTTAGTTGCACTTTCACGCTGAAATATTTCATTGCTGTAACGCTTTTCCAAATTAAAATATGATGCTTTGAAAGTTCAATGCAACCTTAATAATTGTCAAGAATAACATAGCTCGCCAACTGACGCCACTGCCTAAAAATAAAGACAGTGATTTGTCCACTGTTTTCGTGTATAACTGTCTGCAGCTAGCTTGAATAAATCGATTCATCACTCACTGTTGCCACTCCATTCGACGGAAATTTTCCAAGCTCACATTTTATCAACATCTGAAAACTTCATGTTTTGTGTCGGGACTCGACTGCATGTGACAGTAGGCGTTGGCAAGAGGGGAGGAAGGAAGAGGGGGCACCTGCCCTTCCCCACCCCAACCCCCTGGAATCTACATTAGAGAGTTATAAATCATTACAGCATTTTCATACTCTTTTACAATTGATTTCACGGTATTCAGTGAAATCTCACCTGTAAAATTTAGTTTCTTGTTACATGATAGTGTCTAAACTGACCAGTTCTTCCATATTAAGAAAGGCACATTGAGATTCGTGCCTCCACCCACTTTCCCAGTCCAAGCTCTCATAAAGGCACGTGAAAGGTAGCGCTTAGGTGCTGCTCAACGAAACAGCCACACACTTCTTACCGAAAATGGCGCTCTTAGCAGCAAATGTTCCAGAGAACCAGCGAAGCATAACGGGCACCACCAACCATGTCCTACCACTCTCTATGGTAGCACGCCTTACAAAGCATCACACACAATGCTTTCCAAAAATAAAAAAATATAAATAAAAAAAGAAACGGGTCTCCAACGTGCCAGAGGCGAAGTAGGACCATAACTTTATTTTTAGTGAAACACTTGGTTGGTGTAACGTCGTTAAGTTTCACTGGAAAGTCTGCTTTATTTATTGATGGTGACTAGTTCCGAACTTGAGTCCATTTTCAACCGATCCCTCGTCGAAAGTAATTGAATACAGTTATGTACGCATACGTGGAACAACCACAGCAAATAATCCAAATGGTAATTAAAATAATTAAGCATACGGTAGACAAGTTACAGTGAACAGTATAAAAAGGAATCTTGTCTACTATATGCTTAGGTATCTCCAGTACCATTTGGATTTTACTACGATTGTTCCGGTCGTGCGTACATAATTGTACTCAATCACTTGCGAAGACGGGTGGTTTGAGAATGGACGATATTCGAACCGGTTATTTCACAAAAAAAATTTATTAATAAGCTTTAGGACACGCAGCAAGTAATGTACGGGTTCTTCAGCGGTGAACGTTTACCGTGTCGCAGCGGTGCAGCACACTGTTGTTACACAGCGCATATCGTACTGAAAGTTTTGGTCGTTGGTTAATGAGACCAACCTGTAGTAATACAAGGTGAACAGGTACAATCCTCGTAGCTGTCACAAGATAACAAGTAAAACGAAGTTGTACTCATACAAGACTACTGAGAGCCATGCTCATTTCAAAAAATAATAAGTAAATTAACCTTGTAGCTGGCCACAGTGCCCAAGGACAACGGCGACGCAGTGCAGTGCACCAGTAGATACTTCTTCTTCTTCCGTTTCACCCTCTTTGGGGTACGCTGGATCAATCATTTCTTTGTACGTTGTTCTTTTCTTAGGGCCCAGTCTTTCTTCATTCTTTCTTCTTCCGAGATGAAGGGTTTGGACTTTTGTGTAGATTTGTCTTGGATCCTTATTTTTTCATCTTTAGTAATTAATGTAGCTGTTCGGTCGATAATTGTATTTTCTGGAATATTTAATTCTACTGGGTCTTTCTCAGTTTCTTTAAACCAGTTGGGTTTCGTTTTGTGGTCAAAGATTTGTTTGGTTAATGTGTTGTAATTCATTCTGAGAAGATGACCATAAAAATTTGTCCTCCTTTTTCGCAAAATATCTAAAAGTTTTTCAGTTTTCTTCTAGAGAGTTTCATTTTTGCTGTATATAATCTTATTGTCTTGTAATTTTGGTGCCATAATTTTTCTTAAAATTTTTCTTTCCTTTAGCTCAAGTTTCTCCATTTAGCCTTTGAAATTCATGTTTAGTGTTTCAGCTATATACAGTGCTTCTGGCTTAATCACTATCTTGTGATGTGTAATTCTGGACCCCCATGAAAGGGATTTTTTGTTGTATGTATTTTTTGTTAGCTGGAAGGTCAATTAAAGTTTATTTTTTCTGGATTCCGTTTCTTTGCTTTCCCCAGCATTCCAACTAATCCGTTCTCCGAGATATTTGAATTATTTTACTGTTTCAATCTTCTGTTCTTGAACTTTGAGGTATTTACATGAGTGTTTGATGTTTGTCAATATCTTAGTCTTTTCGAAGGAGATGTGAAGACCTATTACATTATACAACAGGTGATATTTATTTTTAATGATTCTCCTATACAGGACAAGTTATAGGACAAGTTAAAAGATCTTGAAATCTAAGTAGAGACTGAGGTTAGCGGTTATTTATTTGCTCTAATGATTGACACAATCAGAACGAAATTAACAAAGAACAAAATTCTGTATTATTGAAACCAAATTACAAAATGACGCCAACACAGTATGGAGGTATCAAGAAGTTTATAAGCAAGGAATTAGCTGCACAATATATGGATCGCGATGTCGAAATTATGACACCATTTTTTTTAATTGATCTTCTGACTGGTTTGATGCGGCCCTCAACGAATTCTCCTGCGCCAACCTCTTCATCTATGGATAGCGCTTGTGCACTTGCACTCTACCGTTCTAAGCTATCTGCAGCATACAGTCCACATTTTGTCTTCACTTGCGGCTTTTACCTTTCCACAGTTCCTTCTAGTACCCTTGAGGTCATTCCGAGTTGTGTTAACGGGTGTATCATTCTGTCCGTACTTGATCTTTTCTTTGCATATTCTGCGGGGAATCTCTCATTCCTTATCTTACCAGTCCACCTAATTTTCAACATTCTTCTGTATCAACACTTCTCGAACCCTTAGATTCTCTTTTGTTCTGGTTTCCCCACTCTCCATGATTCACTGCCGCACAGTCCTGTGTTCCAAAATGTACATTCTCAGAAAATGTATCCTTAAATTAAGGTCCATGTTTGATACTAACAGACTTCTCTTGAACAGGAGTGCCCTCTTCGTTTGTGCTAGTCTTCATTTTATGTCGTCCTTGCTTAGTCCTGGTTTATTTCTCTTCGAAGATAGCTGAATTCTTTAGTTTCATCTATTTCCTCATCGCCAATTTTTACGTTAAGTTTCTCGCTATTCTCATGTCTGCTACTTCTTACTACGTTAGTGTTTTTGTAGTTTATTCTCAATCCATAATTTGTACCCATTACACTGTTCATTGTATTCAACAGATTCGCCATTTCTTCTTCACTTTCATCAATGACTGCTTTGTCATCAGCAAATCTTATCAGTAATATTCTTTCACTCTGAATTTCAAACCTACTCTTGACCAGAATGCCGAGCGTTCTCCCTCTGATATTCATCCTAGTAGGAAACAAAACTGAACGTACAATTGTCGAGCATCTCGTGGGTTTAATATACCTTCATATAGAATAGGCTCAATGGAAAATTGACTTATGCTCCTCCGGTCCAGCTTCCTTCTCTACCACCTTAGAAATAAGACGAGGGATTAAATCGCTGCCCCGTTACTAATCACTGAATTCAAGCGCAACAGAAACATCTTCTCGTGCATAGGTGGCGGAAGATGGCTTGAAAGAGAATGTTGGGTTCCTTTAGCATCACAATAGCCGTTATTTCGGAAGACATGATTAATTAAGTAACAAACCATGAAAAAATTCAGGGAAAGACCGTAGACACCGAACGATTAGTGAAACGTTACAACGCAAATTGTGGTCCCCCTAATACATTAATTCCGTAAATATATGGGGTTACAGTCATGTGTGGAGGAAATTACGAATCGTTACGTTTGAGATGGAGAAATGGTGGTTCTCTCATATAACTTGCCGATGCACCCAGCAATCATGCTTGTCTGCTAACTACCGACAGTTGCTCAAAACACTTGTGACAGAGTGAGCAAAGAATACGGGGTGGCGAGAACGGGCATTCGCTCATGAGTCTCGTTGAGTCAACGGTCACTGTAAGACGTACGAATAACCCTGGTAATGTTCAAGATATGATTGAGATGAGTGATCAAAACATGAAAGCGATAGAACGCGACCTAACGTGGTCTAAATACAGAGTTCGAAGAACCACGGAGAGCTTCACCCACTCGCGAAGGTACACGTACCGTAGCCATCAGCCGCTGCGCTATGTACACCGTCTCATCCGCCAGTCAGCCCTTCCACCTTGCCGCACCCTCGACGAAGTAGACCACTCCCCGTCTGTCCAGGAACCATTCGCGCAAGTAAGGTTATTAGGAGAGGGGGGAAAAAATGCGTTAAATTTCAAAACGACCGCATCCCACGGGAAAGGGTAAAACTTGTTATATTTCGAATTGTCCCATCGTTACCAGGCTTGAACTCTACGTACCTCTGTCTCTCTCACATTTCGCCTGCCTCGTCTTTTCCACAATGGCGCTCAGCCACAGGTACATGGACAACCGGTGGATTTAATCTAGGCCCGTGTGGGACACGCATTTTTCTATCTTTTTTCCTACCAGAATTTTTAAGTCCAAAACTGGTTCTCACTTCTGAATAGTGGGTAGGAATTTTCGTTAGAATTCAAACACACAAATGATTCTCTCCATGGCATTCCTGCCTTGTCATGTCCCTTACCCAAAGGTCTCTTTCTCACGCCCTAAGTAAATCAGGTGGAGAGGAGAGATTTTGTTAGAATTTTCCGTCTTCCTCACACGAGGCACGTCTTTGTTGCGCTGAAAGTAACATAAAGCTACGGGGTGGGAGAAGTTTTCGTTGACATTTGAAAAAAAAAACCGTCTCCCCATCAGTACTGTATTTTTCCTTCCTGTACCACCATTGTGGGTTAACTTCTAACAAGTCGATCAATCTCATATTACTACAGTCGCACATGGAATGAGGAGTAAAAATAATTTGCTGAAGTAAAACACAAGTCCCATTTTCTTCCAGAAGTCTTTCAGTGCCGGCCTGCAATGCAAAATTGTGCCACGTTCTGTAGAGTGCCACCGGCATGGCGCACAAATCATACATTTCATGAGTCAGTATGGAAAGCAGGTAACAGTCATATTTCAAATCATTATTTTATTTTCGTCAATGAATCTTTGATGTATTCATTGAATAGCAGGGATGAAAGGCTGCATCCCTGTCTTACACCCTTTTTGGTCCGACCTCTTCGTTCTTGGCCATCCAGTCATTTTGTTCCCTCTTGGTTCTTTCATGTATTGTAGTATATTACCCGTCTTTCCCGTCAGCTATCTCCTTTTTTTCTCAGAATTTCGAACATCTTGCACCAGTTTACATTCTCGAAAGCTTTATCTGGGTCAGCAAATCCTATGGGCGGTGCTTGATATTCCTTTGATGTTGTTTCCATTATCATGCAAATCTGCAGAATTGCATCTCTGATGACTGTACCTTTCCTAAAGTCAAACTGATCGCCATTCTCAATCTTCTTTTCAGTTTTTCTGTGTATTATTCTTGTCAGTAGCTTGGATGAATGATCCGCTAAGCTGAGTGTGCGATACTTCTCGAACTTATCCGCCCTTGTGGAAGACATTTTTAAACCTAATGGTAGGTCGCCCCTGTCATAAATTCTACACACTAGCTTCAATGGTCACTTGATTGCCACTTCCCCTACAGAGATTCTGAAGAAATATTTTCTGCTTCCTTCATCTTATTTGATCTGAAGTCTTTCAGAGCTCTTCCAAATGGAAGGGAGTTGGCTGTGTTCTTAGCAGAAAAACGGTTGTGGCGTTCGCCTTAAGCGATTTAGGGAAATCTGAATGGTCGGACGGTGATATGAACCGACGTAGTTTCGAGTGCAAGTCAAGAGCTCTCACCACGGCACCACCTCGCCCGGCCTTTGTGTCTGCAGATTCTGCAGTTGGTACTACTGGCCCGCGCCCTTCGGCGGTCGTTGTGAGGTGCAGTACCGCCTCTGGAGACAAGAGAACGGCTCCTGCAGAATTCCTTGTCTGCTGGCCCGCAGCACGTGCCGTGCATTCCTCGTGCTTCGCGCCGCCCTACACCAGCCACGTACCTCGCCGCACAGGAAGCGCTCTCCATCATGTCCCGCGTGACCGCGCGGTGGCTGGTCCCTACCGTCTGCTGGCATGTAACGCCTCCACCAGCTCGCTGCCTTCACGGTCTGAGTCTGTTGGAGTGTGGGGTGTTTATAACTTAACTTCCACTACTTGAGCCAGTGTAGACGGAAAACTATTTACCGTGTGTGTACCCAGCTTAACGGGAATAATGTTCAAACTGTGCACTGCAGTATTTGTGTTGTTCGTATTGTTATGTCTTGACTTGCCGTCAGACTTCGGTATTGGTACGGTGAAGTAGGGTTTAAACATAGGCATCAGTGTCCATTACAGTTGCAGAAAGTCAACATTGGTCTGGACAAGGCGAGTCGTGCTTTACTAGCAAAGCGTTTTGTCAAAACGGCAACAAATAGCGGTAACGCTCTTAGCGAGTATGGGCGCATCAAAGGAGAGGTCCTATTTTCCAAGCAAGTTGAAGAACATGATTTGGAATTTTGAATTAACTGGCGGTTTGAGAACTGTTCCTTGAAAAGACAGACCGCCACTTCCGCCACAAACTGTTGAAATAGTTACTGTTGCCATGGCTGCCACTGGTGGACGCAGTGCGCGAACTTCAAGCAGTGCGCAAGCTGTATCCCGACAGCAGAACATTCTGTGGTCCACCTTCGGGAAAGTGCTGCGAACAGTTGTGGAATGGCATCTCCAGTGCGGTTCTAGACTACAGTGAATGCAGATGGCCGTCACACTGAATAAAGTTTGTAAGCTTGAAAGTAAACATGTTATGCAATTAACAAATCTTATCCTCTCATGTAGAAATTAAAACCTGCTTTTTAATGGTTTATTTGTTATTTCTTTTCCGCATGTCCTTACAAATGTTTCCACCAAGTTTCATTGTCCTGTAATATGGGGATTCCTCAAATACCAACAGTTTTACTGTAACCACTCTGCAGTGGAATATGCGCTGATATAAAACTTCCTGGCAAATTAAAATTGTGTGCCGGTCCGAGACTCGAACTCAGGACCTTTGCCTTTCGCGGGCAAGTGCTCTACCAACTGAGCTACCTATCCACGACTCACAACCAATCCTCACAGCTTTAATTCCGCCAGTTGGTAGAGCACTTGCCAGCGAAAAGCAAAGGTCCCGAGTTCGAGTCTAGGGCCGACACACAGCTTTGATTTGCCAGAAAGTTTTATAACCACTCTGTATTAACAGGAGCCTCATATGTAGCAAACAACAGTTTTTTCTGTGAATATTAAAAACTGTATTAGCATTCGGGTCTCCTGAGACTGGACCGACAGGTGTGGCTCATTGTTTAGCAGCATAGCGGATTCGCATTCGAGAGGATGAAGGTGCAAACTCATGTAGGGCCAACCTGATTTAGGTTTTCTGTCATTTGCCTAAATCACTCCATGGAAATTCCAGGATAGCTCCTCTGAAAGAGTACGACCAAGTCCTTTCCCCATCTTTGAAACAATCCGAGCTTGTGCTTCTCCTCTAACGTCCACTATACTGACCGGACGTTAAACTCTAACCTTCCTTTCTTTTACCGTGTGCGAACCTGACCGCTCTCTTCCCTTCGCTACTACTGTTCTGCTAGCAGACATTAATAAAAGAAAATCGTAAGCGATGCATTGTAAGTGGTTCTCCACGGGGAACCCCATTACGCGGCTCAACAGTAGCATTTCGACAATTCTCAACGTGTTGCACCTTCTATATAACGTGATCTCCTGGTCATGCTTTCCATTTCAATCCTATTGTTAACATCTTGCCACACACATGTGTGTGTGTGTGTGGGGGGGGGGGGGGTGTTACGTGACCGGAAGGCGCCACCATCTTGAATCTTCAGAGTATAAAAAGGAGGATTAATAGCTGTAACTTAGCAGTCTTGTGTTGTAATGGGAAGTGTCAACGTAGATTCCTCCATTGTGCCAACCATCCTCCAGTTGAAACTTCCTGTCAGATTAAAACTGTTTGCCAGACCGTGACTCGAACTCGGGACCTTTGGCTTTCTAGGGCAAGTGATCTACCAAAGGCAAAGGTCTCGAGTTCGAGTCTCGGTCCAGCACACAGTTTTAATCTACCAGGAAGTTTCATATCAGCGCACACTCCGCTGCAGAGCGAAAATCTCATTCTGGAAACATCCTCCAGCTGTGGCTAAGCCATGTCTCCGCAATATCCTTGCTTTCAATGTTCGCAGAAGAGCTTCTGTGAAGTTTGGAAGGAAGGTAGTTACAGGCAGAACTGAAGCTGTGAGGATGGGTTCTGAGTCGTGGTTGCGTAGATCAGATGGTAGAGCACTTGCCCACGAAAGGCAAAGGTCACGAGTTCGAGACTCGGTCCGACAAACAGTTTTAATCTGACAGGAAGTTTCATATAAGCTCACACTCTGCTCCAGAGTGAAAAGTTCGTTCTGGAACCTTCCATTTATTAGGAAATAAAAGAGGCCAACCAACAAACGATTTGGAAAAAGTGTAGCTACGTATTGGAATTGGAAAAAAATACATGTTTCTTGTACTTGCCATATTACTGGCTGGAGAAAGAGGTACATGATTCAGATGTAGACTTAAATTGTAAGCTAAAAATTAAAACTACACCGAAAAAACATAAGTAGAGTCGTTTTCTCTGTGTAAACGTATATGTAGAAATTATTAAAGATTTTGCGTAGAATAATTTGTTTTCATATTCTCTACCCTGCCAAAAATCGTGAAGGACTCCTATTTAGAAATGGTTCAAATGGCTCTGAGCACTATGGTACATAACATCTGAGGTCAGCAATCCCCTAGGCTTAGAACTACTTAAACCCAACTAACCTAAGGACATCACACACATCCATGCCCGAGGCAGGATTCGAACCTGCGACCGTAGCATCAGCGCGGTTCCGCACTGAAGCACCTAGAACCGCTCGGCCACAGCGACCGGCTTTATAGCAAGATTTTTTGCATACTACACTTGGCACAGTTAACGTATAATTCCCCATTTTGTAGCAAGATCATATGAAGGTACGGTTCCGTAATGGATATAAGCACATTTAAAGTCTCGTAGCTAAGAAGTGTTTTAGTACAGAGGCCGCGTCCTCCGCTGCATTTGATAATCTAGTAGGGTCTGTCTATGCTCTGATCCAGCAGGTTCTACGTCACTAATAACCTAACGATCTGTATCTAAACTTGCTTACACATCGACGACATCGTCAGCTTTCCACCTTCAACATGCAACTTTTGTTAACTGAAATTAGTGCAGAGGCAAATATCATTTTAAAAACTCTGATACGACACTAGTTACACACTGACATGTACCTACATATGCCACAAATAATATCATATGTTTGTAAATTCTCGTCAAACTCAGCAAGCTGCTGCCATCGATTCTCTCATCCCCATAGAGTCGTATATGCTTACTCGCTGCTGTGAGTGTTTTGTGTGTGTGTTGCAGCATGAGACTTCTGATGATACCCGACCTTTTAAAAGTGTTTTGCTGCCACGGGGCGTGACAATTTAAAAAACATAGCTCCTTGCATACTGCGCGAACACTAACACAGTTTTATATTTCTGTAAAAAGACAGACAAAAAAAACACAAACGTGCAAAGAAATACAATTATTTTATTCTGTGGTATGCAATATGGGAAAAATACTGCTAATGGAAAAACGCTACAAATAAAAATAATATGTATATGCCTGCGGATAGGTCTCTGCATCTCAAAGATTAGCTAGGATAACAAACAACAAAGTGATGCCAACTTTTAGAATTAACTGAAAGGAAAATGTGTGTGGACTACAGTAGCCCACATAGTATTCCAGGGTTAAGGCTATAGCCTCAAATAACTTCTCACCATGAAGCCCTGTGACACGAATTTCTTTTCCCGACTTTTTTACCGGTCTACTGCATGTTACTGAGTTGGATTTTGGCCTCCTCCAATAAACTGAATAGGTAGATTACATTCGTCTCACTCAACACATAGTGTGTCGAAGCTCCTTTGAGATAAATGCCTGGCAATGTTTCACTCCATAGACTGCTCATATTTTCTCAATGTTTTCTTGCGAAAATCACATCTGTGGCAGTGGAAGTGGTGCAATGGCTTCAAATGGTTCAAATGGCTCTGAGCACTATGGGACTCAACTGCTGAGGTCATTGGTCCCCTAGAACTTAGAACTAGTTAAACCTAACTAACCTAAGGACATCACAAACATCCATGCCCGAGGCAGGATTCGAACCTGCGAACGTAGCGGTCTTGCGGTTCCAGACTGCAGCGCCTTTAACCGCACGGCCACTTCGGCCGGCGGTGGTGCAATGGTTAGCACACTGGACTCACATTCGACTGGATGATGCGTTAAATCCGTGTTTGCCAGTCCCAAACCTTCTTCCTTATTGTAACAAAGTTCTTCAGTGGACATTCGCCTTTCCTCGCATATCGTAGTAAAACGTGTGAAAGACAGTACAAACTACATGCAAACTGGTGAATAGGCATACGAAGATTTAAATCGGTCAGCACGCTTACTAAGCATATGCTCATCAGAAAAAATCACGTGATGCGATCTATTCTACCATCTGCTCCTTCATTCGACGTGTAATGTGCGCTGTCGTCAGAAAAGGAAATATAGTCCTTGCGGCTGCAACCACCCAGAGCCTCCGAAGAAGGGAAAAGCAATGTTTCTTTGTTTATTTATCCACACACAGCCCTCTTTATTCCTTTTTTTCCTTGTGTATGCCTTAGTGTGGATGAATGCATACGTGGGAATGCTTTGCAACTGTATCCACATGGTCAGAGTTCGTAAATACGGTTTCCATTGTCAAACTAGTTTGATAGTAGGAAGTCATAAAAGTTCGGAGTTGTCAAGTGTTGATGGGGCGAAGGCTACGTCGGTGTATCTCCAGGAAGTAGGTAGTATTGTGCCCCTAGTCTAATTTAAAGCTCCCCCTCTCTAGTCATGAGGTGAATGGTCTTCGTTTGCTAACCATACAGCACCCTTTCTCTGGCGTCCGGATTGATGGTACGAGTGGATTCTATTGGCAATTCACTAATAGAGAGATATATTGGTGTTACTTAACTTTATTCTTTTTTTGTCATTTGTCTTCTGACTGGTTTGATGTGCCCCCCACAAATGCCTCTCCTGTGTCAGCCTCTACATCTCAGAGTAGCATTTACAACCTTCGTCCTCAATTATTTGATGGATATATTCCAATCTTGGTCGGTCGCACTGGGAAAACTATCAAAAATAAAATTTCGTCCACTAATAAACACACTAAAACAACAAGACTGTTTTACAGCATAACTGACATGCGAAGCCTAATGTAAATAGATGAAGCATACAAACATGCACGCTAACGTCAATTCATTTCATTTTCTTCACGAGAGAACTGTAACAAGCTAACTAATTATTTTTTCATTCGATGGCACTTTTCTACAACCCAGGACTGGTCTTCCTCACACACTGTCGTACTGTAATACCTGCGACAGCGCAAATAACACTTCTAACGTGGCTACAAACTCGGGCGTCAGCTGTCGATCGTAAGTTATTGGTGTCTTCAGTCTTGTTCGCGATTAAGAGAAACCTAACTTCGCGCGAGTGGTCCCCGCAGAAGACAAATGCCCACAGTGCCCGCGGGCAAACTCGTGGGCAGCTCACGTACCCGACCATGATCTATTGTATATCAGTTGATCATGCATTCGCCGGCCGCGGTGGTCTCGCGGTTCTAGGCGCGCAGTCCGGAACCGCGCGACTGCTACGGTCGCAGGTTCGAATCCTGCCTCGGGCATGGATGTGTGTGATGTCCTTAGGTTAGTTAGGTTTAAGTAGTTCTAAGTTCTAGGGGACTCATGACCACAGCTGTTAAGTCCCATAGTGCTCAGAGCCATCATGCATTCACCCTCTCCTAAACTCTGGTTATTAACTTGAGATTCGTAATTTTCAGATTTTTTTGATGAGTTGTGTTCATTATGGCGTCACTTGACCACTAACTTCACCACTTGTTCAGAATTTGCTTTCTATAGTAGAGCTGCGTTATTAAAAAGAAAGATCACATTTGTAGTCTCAGATGAATACCTACAAGAGGCAGAAATTTTCTTTCTCACTTTTAGAATTTTCTGGAGGTGGAATAAATTGACCTTCAACCCCGTATGTGTCAACCCCCCCCCCCCCCACCCCCGCCCCTGTCCCGATATGCTGCTACAGCAAGGTTAAGCTGAGCTTTTCATGAGAAAGATTACAGTGTGTAGAGTCAGACGAATGTCTACAGAAAGCAAAAATTCCCATTAGTTCCCTATTTCTGGAAGTCTCCAAAGTTAGAATCATTTAGCCTACAGATTATGACAAGTCCCCCGCCGTCTTATTACGGCAAAACTGTGTTGTTCAAAAGAAAGCTCAAAATGTGTAGAGTCAGATGAATACTTTCACGAAGGATAAATTTCCATTACTTTCCCATTCTTCAGATTTTCTCAGAGCTAGAGCAAATTTGGCCATCAGCCCGCCTCATTCCCCCTGGTACAATGCTATAGACAAACCATATTGTTCGTCAAAAGACATTGTGCTGATTCTCATGTAATTTTCATATTTTTGAATATCGGATAATAAACCCCCAATTTTTCACTGTTGCCAAATTGTGATACATATTAGATCACCAATAAGCACACTATGCACTGCATAGCATAGTTTATATATTGACAATATAATTGATGTTACAATCTAAGAGCAGTGACAAATTCATGGTTTTATTATCTGATGTCAACGATTTTATATGCGCTTAATATGATGCTCTAAAGGTCTTTAAGAACCCGATGATGGTTTATCGACCGAAACAGGTTGTTTAATAAAGATTTTACCAGAAGTCTAAAGCACTGACCACGACGGTTTTCAAATATTTAGAGCTGTGAGGCACGGCCTGAATGTAAAACATGAAGGTTCATGATTCGAACTGTTCATGAGAAGTTTGATTATAAAGCACAGATGTTCACAACATTTATGTACTTTGTGAACTCCATAAATGCCATGAATGTGGCAATATTTATAATAGTGAATCATCTATGTCTAGTAATATATCCGTTTTGAGTGAAATAACACGTTTACTGTTTCCAGTCACAGTTTATTTATTCCCACACTGTGTTTTTAGGATCTGCATCTTCATCATGAGGTGAATTTATATGAGTAAATATTACATGTATGTTTTGTGTTAGAACTTTTGTGTAACCTATGACACTGTCTCCATTGGTCACAGGTTCATTACCCCCTCTTGTGATACATCACATATAAACCATCACACTTCGCCGGCCTCGGTGGTCTCGCGGTTCTAGGCGCTCAGTTCGGAACCGCGCGACTGCTACGGTCGCAGGTTCGAATCCTGCCTCGGGCACGGATGTGTGTGATGTCCTTAGGTTAGTTAGGTTTAAGTAGTTCTAAGTTCTAGGGGCCTGATGACGACAGATGTTAAGTCCCATAGTGCTCAGAGCCATTTGAACCATCACACTTCGTAAACACTGTTTACCTGATATGAGATCTCAGGCTTTTCCGGCGAATGTGCTGTATCCAAGGTTCTCGGGTGTCCAGCCGGATCAGTTCGTCGAAGTTCCACGGAATTTCGGCGGATAACCGTTCCGCCATCATCAGGTGGTGCTGATGGAATGATCTGTCTGCGCTGTGTCCGTGGTATTTATGTCCGCGAGGTTCCGAGTCGTACCCCGGCGCGGGCGGCCGGCGGGGCGCCGCGTGATGGGAGGGGTGGGGAAAGCTACACCCACGCCCGGTGGTAGGCGCAGTCCATCTCCGTCCACCGTGGCGGAAGGATCTCTCGTCCGCTCGTGCCGTTGCTCTTTGATGGTGTTTAATAACGGTTTCCAGGCCTTGCTAAGTTGAAACCCGGCGTCCCTGTTGATGAGGTTATCTGTTACTCGAATTTCTATGACCTCCTTGTAGATACTGTCCCAGTAGGCACTTGTGGCAGTCAGGATTTTTGTCTCTTCGAATTTCGCTGTGTGTCCGGTTTCAATGCAGTTTTTGCTAGGGCCGAATGGCTGGGTTGGCGTAAGCGGGTGTGACGTTCGTGTTCTTTGCATCGGTCCTCGACCGTGCGAACTGTTTGGCCGATATAGGATTTGCCACAGACGAACGGGATTGTGTATACGCCCGCTTTCTTCAGCCCTACGTCATCTTTTGCCTTTCCTAGTAGGTCACGAATCTTTGCTGGTGGCCGGAAGACTGTGTCAATCTTGTGTCGCCTTAACAGTCTCCCTATTTTTGATGACACGTTGCCAACAAACGGCAGAAAGGCCAGAACTTGCTTTTTTTCTTGGGGTTGTTCTTCATCTCGGTTCTTGCTGCACTTCTGTTGTCGGAAGGCCCTTTGGATTTGGCGGTTGCCATACCCATTCTTGCGGAACACGGTCTCCAGGTGTTTGAGCTCCGTTGTCAAGTTCTGTTCATCAGAGATCGAGTGTGCTCTATGTACCAAGGTGTTGAGCATTCGATTAAGCTGCGCCGGATGGTGGCAGCTGGACGCATGTAGGTACAGGTCAGTACGGGCGTGGCTGCAGCTTCCCCCACCCCTCCCACCACGCGGCGCCACGCCGGCCGCCCGCGCCGGAGTACGACTCGGAACCCCGCGGACATAAATACCACGGACACAGCGCAGACAGATCATTCCATCAGCACCACCTGATGATGGCGGAACGATTATCCCCCGAAATATCGTGGAACTTCGACGAACGGATCCGGTTGGACACCCGAGAACCTTGGATACACTGTTTACCTGCTCTGCCTTATCAGCAGATCACAGTTGCGTCAGGGACCCTATCTGTCCAAAACCTCGCTGACTTCGCTGAAGCGTGAGGCAGGTTTACACACACAGACAGACAGACAGACACACACACACACACACACACACACACACACACACACACACACACACACACACGCACATACACACACACACACACACACACACACCTTCACACACACACAAGGCATTGTCAAGTCTAGACATACCTGAGACTTTACTGACTTAACAGAAACCTCTCTCTCTCTCTCTCTCTCTCTCTCTCTCTCTCTCACACACACACACACACACACACACACACACACACACACACACACACACACACACACACACAGAGAGAGAGAGAGAGAGAGAGAGAGAGAGAGAGAGAGACGCCACACACATTTAGATCTCCCAATAGCAGCTTAGTATTTTACCAGACATTAAAACGGCACTGCCAGTCACATCCAGTATCTTACATACCGTTAAAACGTAACAGTAAATCTTTACTATACACGTACACTAAGGTGACACTCGCCATGGTGACTGATAAGAACGGCTGTAAACGGGAAATGCCTTTACGGTCGCTCTCACCAACCACCGCATCGAGTGTAACTTATTTTACGGGTGTTTTATATACCGCATCTTGTTCTCTGTACCACACACTTGGCAACTAGCGAAGTTCGATATTTGGTCAACACTTGGAACAAGGCACGATGCCACCCCCAAATTAGATATTTCCACTTCGAAACTGTCTCTGTTATTTATAACAAAACTTAGAGATTTGTTCTATATCAATACAACACACGAACGGTTCACATATTGGCACTATTGATCTAACTTGCAATTGGCAACACAGACCATAAATAACGTAGACCACGCACGTCCCTGTCTTTGCTATGTTGAGGTTTGAAAGCTACACTGGATTCAGGCAGATCGCTGGGTTTCCATAATTATGACCTATGTGATGTGGAGTCGACAGTTACAGTTTTCTCAGATATAGCTGATATCAAACATTAACTTGACGATAAAACAACTTGTCGTGTTTCTGTTACACACTTAGTAGCAAAATTACCATAAATTCTCCGAAAGTCCTAATATTAATGTGATAGTCATCGTTTTTACATATGGCCAGGTGAAACGTACTGAAAGTTCTTTTCACAAGCGATGGGATTTCATTTCTTCAGTGAATACCTGTTTTAGTTGCACTGTGAGTCTTTTATTTTACCCCTGAGGCAGTAGTAGAAAACCAAACATCGGTTCTCCATGCAGTATTAGTTTTCTGACGATTCCTCAACAATATGTGTGAAATGTTTTGTTACGTTTTTAGAAGAAATGAAGTTCTTTCATATCCATAATTTCTGGTTTTTTTCCTTAATCTAGTACAGATCCCGAAATACACTGCCAGAAAAAAATTATGGAGTACATGAAATGGTTACATTTACACACCAGAAGCACAAGCGGTTCTTAGGTACGAAGTATCGACCTGTGCTGGAACACCTACGTTAGTACATAGTTCAGCCTCTATGGATGGTAATGCAGGCGTTGACCATGGCATCTAGTCGATCGTACAGATGGCGAATACTGTCTTGTGATACATTATCCCACGCCTGCTTGACCTGTTCGTGTAGTTGTGTGTGAGTTGTTGGTTGATTAACCGCACGAGTCACTTCTCGTCCCATCACACCCCGCAATTGCTCTATTGGAGACAAGTCAGCAGATCGTGCTGGCTGGGGAAGTTGTTGCACATCTTGCAGAGCACATGAGTTTCATGGGCACAGTGTGAGCAAGCATTATCCTACTGGAATAACACATCTCCTTCCGGTAGTAAGAACGGCAAAATAAAGGGTGTAACAACATTCTGCACGTCCCGAGCGCTCGTTAGCGCCCCGCCGTCCCCTCCCCCCGAAACACCAAATGTGTATGAGAGTTGTAACTTACTGCACCACAGCCCGAAAGGCCTGGCGTGGGGCCACTGCATCTTGGAAGAATCCGCTCTATGAAACACCACTCACCAGGCCTACATTGTATGCACAAACAACCATCACTTGCGTGTGGGCAGAATCTGCTTTCATCGCTGGAAAGCACAGCGCGCCATTCCAAGTGATCGTGTGACTGCACCAGTCGAGCCTTGCACGTCGATGCAGTGGCATGCGTGCAAGACGGACTAGCGGTGTGCGTGCCCGTAGTCTCAACAGTTCTTGTTGACACGTCTGTGCTCACAAGCCCTCTTATCCGTTCTGTGGTGGCTGTACGATATGGCACTGCTGTCCTTATAATACAACTATCCTAGTGGGTGTCAGTGCTGTGTAGACATCCAGAACCTCATCTATGGGTGTGAGAAAGTTCATGTAACCACTGACACCTGCATCGTTGCACAGCTGACGTGAGACGTCCAACTTGTGTGGCAGTTGTGCTGTCGGGACGTCCAGAACCTCGTCTACGTGTGTGAGAATGTTGATGTGACCACTGACACCAGCGTCGTTGCACAACTGACGCTACATGTCCAACTCATGTGGCAGTTATCCTCAAGGACCATCCTACCATTCGGAAGGCTATAGTTTGACCCCTTTGAAACTCGCTCAGTTGGGTCTAGAAAGCACTGATTCACCTCCATGGCATTGTTGCCAGCCTGCTTTAAGCGTTTTCACCACATTGAAACTTCTGGGTTTGAGTATTCCCCACTAGTGGGTAGACACAGATGGCACTTTGGTAGCTATGCCTCTACGCTACCTGTTGGCGGACGACGATGAAACTACGAGTATTATCAGTACTTCTACTATCCCCCGGATGGCATATGCCGTCATCGGATAAAAATCGACATCTATCCGGGTGTACTACAATAATTTTTCTTTCCGGCAATGTAATGTATATCATGTTGTTGTTGTTGTCGTCCTCAGTCCAGAGACTGGGTTGATGCAGCTCTCCAAGTTACTCTATCCCGTGCAAGCTTCTTCATCTCCCAGTACCTACTGCAACCTACATCCTTCTGAATCTGCTTACCGTATTCATCTCTTGGTCTCCCTCTACGATTTTTACCCTCCACACTGCCCTCCAATACTAAATTGGTGATCCCTTGATGCTTCAGAACATGTCCTACCAACCGATCCCTTCTTCTAGTCAAGTTGTGCCACAAACTTCTCTTCTCCCCAATCCCATTCAATACTTCCTCATTAGTTATGTAATCTACCCATCTAAGCTTCAGCATTCTTCTGTAGCACCACATTTCGAAAGCTTCTATTCCCGTCTTGTCCAAACTAGTTATCGTCCATGTTTCACTTCCATACCTGGCTACACTCCATACAAATACTTTCAGAAACGACTTCCTGATACTTAAATCTATACTCGATGTTAACAAATTTCTCTTCTTCAGAAACGCTTTTCTTGTCATTGCCAGTCTACATTTTATATCCTCTCTACTTCGACCATCATCAGTTATTTTGCTCCCCAAATATCAAAACTCCTTTGCTACTTTAAGTGTCTCATTTCCTAATCTAATTTCCACAGCATCACCCGACTTAATGGGACTACATTCCATTATCCTCGTTTTGCTTTTGTTGATGTTCATCTTATACCCTCCTTTCAATACACTATCCATTCCGTTCAACTGCTGTTCCAAGTCCTTTGCTGTCTCTGACAGAATTACAATGTCATCGGCGAACCACAAAGTTTTTATTTCTTCTCCATGGATTTTAATACCTACTCCGAACTTTTCTTTTGTTTCCTTTATTGCTTGTTCAATACACAGATTGAATAACATCGGGGATAGGCTACAACCCTGTCTGACTCCCTTCCCAACCACTGCTTCGCTTTCGTACCCCTCGACTGTTATAACTGCCATCTGCTTCTGTACAAATTGTAAATAGCCTTTCGCTCCCTGTATTTTACCCCTGCCACCTTCAGAATTTGAAAGAGAGTATTCCAGTCTTGTCAAAAGCTTTCTCTAAGTCTACAAATGCTAGAAACGTAGGTTTGCCATTCCTTAATCAAGTTTCTAAGATAAGTCGTAGGGTCAGTATTGCCTCACGTGTTCCCATATTTCTACGGAATCCAAACTGATCTTCCCCGAGGTCGGCTTCTATTAGTTTTCCACTCGTCTGTAAAGAATTCGCGTAAGTATTTTGCAGCTATGACTTATTAAACTGATAGTTCGGTAATTTTCACATTTGTCAAAACCTGCTTTCTTTGGAATTGGAATTATTATATTCTTCTTGAAGTCTGAGGGTATTTCGCCCGCCTCATACATCTTGCTCACAAGATGGTAGGGTTTTGTCAGGACTGGCTCTCCCAAGGCTGTCAGTAGTTCTAATGGAATGTTGTCTACTCCCGGGGCTTTGTTTCGACTGAGGTCTTTCAGTGCTCTGTCAAACTCTTCACGCAGTATCACATATCCCATTTCCTCTTCATCTACATCCTCTTCCATTTCCAGAATATTGTCCTCAAGTACATCGCCCTTGTATAGACCCTCTATATACTCCTTCCATCTTTCTGCTTTCCCTTCTTTGCTTAGAACTGGGTTTCCATCTGAGCTCTTGATATTCATACAAGTGGTTCTCTTTTCTCCAAAGGTCCCTTTAATTTTCCTGTAGGCAGTATCTATCTTACCCCTAGTGAGATAGGCCTCTACATCCTTACATTTGTCCTCTAGCCATCCTTGCTTAGCCATTTTGCACTTCCTGTCGATATCATTTTTGAGACGTTTCTATTCCTTTTTGCCTGCTTCATTTACTGCATTTTTATACTTTCTCCTTTCATCAGTTAAATTCAATATTTCTTTTGTTACGCAAGGATTTCTACTAGCCCTCGTCTTTTTACCTACTTGATCCTCTGCTGCCTTCACTATTTCATCCCTCAAAGCCACCCATTCTTCTTCTACTGTATTTCTTTCCGCCATTCTTTTCAATTGTTCCCTTATGCTCTCCCTGAAACTCTGTACAAACCTCTGGTTCTTTTAGTTTATCCATCTCCTTAAATTCCCACCTTTTTGCAGTTTCTTCAGTTTTAATCTACAGTTCATAACCAATAGATTGTGGTCAGAGTCCACATCTGCCCCTGGAAATGTTTTACAATTTAAAATCTGGTTCTTAAATCTCTGTCTTACCACTATATAATCTATCTGAAACCTGTCAGTATTTCCAGGATTCTTCCATATATACAATCTTCTTTTCTGATTCTTGAACCAAGTGTTAGCTATGATTAAGTTGTGCTCTGTGTAAAATTGTACCAGGCGGCTTCCTCTTTCGTTTCTTACCCCCAATCCATATTCACCTACTACGTTTCCTTCTCTCCCTTTTCCTATTGACGAATTCCAGTCATCCATGACTATTAAATTTTCGTCTCCCTTCGCTATCTGAATAATTTCTTTTATCTCATCATACATTTCTTCAATTTCTTCGTCATCTGCAGAGCTAGTTGGCATATAAACTTGTACTACTGTGGTAGGCGTGGGCTTCGTATCTATCTTGGCCACAATAATGCGTTCACTATGCTGTTTGTAGTAGTTTACCCACTTTCCTATTTTCCTATTCATTATTAAACCTACTCCTGCATTACCCCTATTTGATTTTGTGTTTATAACCCTGTAGTCACCTGACCAGAAGTCTTGTTCATCCTGCCTCCGAACTTCACTAATTCCCACTATATCTAACTTTAACCTATCCATTTCCCTTTTTAATTTTTCTAACCTACCTGCCCGATTAAGGGATCTGACATTCCACACTCCGATCCATAGAACGCCAGTTTTCTTTCTCCTGATAGTGACATCCCCTTGAGTAGTCCCCGCCCGGAGATCCGAATGGGGGACTATTTTACCTCCGGAGTATTTTACCCAAGAGGACGCCATCATTATTTAACCATACAGTAAAGCTGCATGCCCTCGGGAAAAACTACGGCTGTAGTTTCCCCTTGCTTTCAGCTGTTCGCAGTACCAGCACAGCAAGGCCGTTTTGGTTAGTGTTACAAGGCCAGATCAGTCAATCATCCAGACTGTTGCCCCTGCAACTACTGAAAAGGCTGCTGCCCCTCTTGAGGAACCACACGTTTGTCTGGCTTCTCAACAGATACCCCTCCGTTGTGGTTGCACCTACGGTACGGCTATCTGTATTGCTGAGGTACGCAAGCCTCCCCACCAACGGCAAGGCCCATGGTTCATGGGGGGGGGGGGGTAATGTATATCATGAGATATGATAAAACGTTGATTATGGTGTCTTCCTAAATATTCAGTCTTTCAAAGAGTTTTACACCTGAAGACCAACATACATCATGGGAATGTTTGAAGTAGTACACAACTGAGATTTTCATCAGCTTGCCTAATCTGTAGGGAGCAAAATATACTTTCCTGAGCAGATATGAAGGTCATTACCTTTTTTTCTAGTCAAAGCACAAATCCCCATTAAAAAGGAGAACCTACAGGAAAGTAGAACGACTCAAGGTTTACATAAACAAAAGATAAGCAAACTGTAGACCTTAACCTGTACTAACATTAATATGCTTTCCACTGTACTGCTCAGTATTATTAATGCCTACATGATCTAAATTTAATCAATAAAACTGAAAATAAAGTTGCTACTTTGAAAAAAAGATGCTGCTTCCACGGTTATACTAAATATCTCATGTTTATCTCCAAAAAACATTGCGTTATTGCTTGACATGATGGTTTACAATGAACACACTTATCAGCCACGTTACTGACAAAACCTTTTAATTCTTGAATCTAGATCTTCGGAAAATTCTTAGGAAAAGTAGCTACTGAGTGAATTTTTTGTTTGAATTGGTAGGAATTCCCAGTTTCTTCGTCTATACTGGGTTGGTGCCTAAGTTCGCTACCTTTTTATCAGTAAGCACAACAGGTACACATAACAGAGATTTTAGTAATCAATAATATATTCTCCTTCACTATTTACAACAATCTGTCAACCCTGAGGTAACTGTGTGATTCCACCACTGTAGGAATCATGTGACTTCGAGGTGAAGAATTCGTTGATCCATGTTCAGAGCGCATTTTCATTCGTAAAGGTAGTTCGTTGAGGGTTGTCCGATAGAGACAGGGGAAGGTAAAAATCTGAGGGTGCAAGAACAGGTGAATAAGGTGGGTGCGGGAAGACTTCCAAGCTCAACTCCTGTATGGTGTTTTATGTCAGTCTAGCAGATTGCGGGTTGGCGTTATCGGAGAGTAGCATCACTTCGCGCAGTCTTCTTGGTCGTTGTTCTAGCATTGCGTCTGTCTCAATTGATGACAGTAAATGTCAGCAATGATAGTTACACCTCGGGGAAGCAATTGGTTGTGCACCACAGCGTCACTGTTTCACCAGATATGCATAACATTATCTTTCGTGGATGCACGCAAGACTTTGTACGCGGAGTTGCTGTTTTGTTTGGGTTCAGCTGTTCCATTCTTTTCCTCGTCTTAGCATAAAGACACCTTTTCTCGTCACCATTAACAATAAAGGATAGGATTGGTCTGTGTTTTTTACGGGAAAATTGATGGCGAGCAAGCAGAAATGCATTTATGGCCCTCACTGATTTTTGTGGTTTTCGGTTTAGAGGATGCGGTACCCATAACCCTATTTTTGTACCTCTCCCATTGCACGAAAATGTCGCATGGTGGTGAATTGATCACAGTCCATCACAGCTGCCACTTCTCTAGTGCACTGACGTGGATCATAGTGGATTAATGCGTTTGAACGATCTTCATCAAACCCCCAAGATCCTTCTGAACGTGGAGAGTCACTAATGTCAAAATGATCCTCTTCAAAAGGAAGAAACCATTTTCTTGCCGCACCCTGTCGAAAGGCATTACCCCTATACACGGCGCAAATGTTTCTCGCTACTGAACTCAAACAGAAGAACATATTGGAAAATTTCCGATTTCTCAAATCTGAACACCGTTTCCTAACGACCACAGCTCCAGTCACTAACCCACTACCTCCAAATAACAAAACGAAAATATCTAAACTCAAATAGCTCCAGTAAACTACAAAAGAAAAATGATAATCAATAAATAAACCATAGTAACCAGAATAACAATATGCAAAACAAAAGCGCTAGGAACTTCAGTGTCAACTTAACATTGAATGGGAACCTGCTGACTGCAGTGCCTTTGTAACAGAACCCGTAACTTGTAGCCTCCCCCTCACTTATCGACCTTAATGACAGTGAAAAATTAAACCGCGTGTACCTAATGGAAATTTGGGAAAATCAATCGTCACCGAAGTAAATCTGTCGGTAAAGAGGGAGGAAAGGGTTACATCTAAATGAAAGGAAAAATGCAAATGAAATTGGTGGAAATTAATTTTGAAAAGGGGTAAAGTTAATAAAGAAAGTAAATGTGCGGTCGTTGCGTTAACAGTTAATTGGCGTTAAGTCCTATGGACAACTACTACAATAACTGAAAAAGAAAGGTTATTGCACATATAATTAGCACTAACACGCAGAACAGAAGGTTGACACGTGCTGTGTGAAAACTGAATGTTTGTCAGAAGTAATAAATTTCGCTACACTCTGACCTAATTTAGCAAAAGAATTAATAAAACAGGAAAACTGAAAGTTAATTTAGTGACTGAAATTAACAGTGAACTTTGTTTCTGAAGCATTACTAAATTCAATAAAATAAGGTTAGTCTTGGGCTACCTCAACAATCATTTCAAAAACTACTTGAATCTACGCAATTTAGAAATAAGAGATTTAACATTGAACTTCAATGAAATGATTCTGAACATTTAACAATAGTAAAATTTAGTACGTACCAAGCTGAGCTGCAGTCACAGGTAAGCTAAAATATGGTAACAAAACTCGCACTCTTAATTTGTGCTTGTGTAATCTAAATATTGTGGCCAGCTATGAATACTTTAACCGAACTACGAAATTAAAGCAGTGAAATGGAATGATATTACTTTAATGCTGGCGTTTGAATTTCAACGACACTCGGGTTCATTCCGGAAAAGAAAGGGACCCTGCTTGGTAATGCAATTGGGACAATGAGCATGAGGTTCATGCTAAGTTGCTGTAATTTGGTGACACAAATTGACCAGTTTGAAAAGCTGAGGTCTGCCATACAGTTCTAAAACTTTACGTGCTTCCAGTCTTCTTTGTTGGCTGATTGAAGGTTTGCAGTCGTCGATCGGGGAGGTGGTGACAGTCACTCATTGTCGGCCGTCGTTGTTGCAGAAGCTGGATGTTGGCGCGCCTCCTTCTTGACACGGTCACCGGGCGAAACGGGCTCTTAATGTGCGCCAGCTAATGCTTCCCGTCCGCGACACCGTGTCAGAAACTATCATAGCAAGTCGAGTGCAATTACGTGCTGCCAAACCCCGAAAGCGCGGCAACTCGCGGGAGCGTCACACAACACACCTGCCCCACCGCCCTACTCCCGCCAGACTCCCTCTGCCCGCGCTCCATACGGCCGAGTTAACACTACCAAAGATCCTCAATACTTTGGTTCTCCACACGACCTATCGATGTAATAGTTCGATAGCATAGTTTTCCTTAAGCCAGACCCAGCGTAATAATACAAATATTATTTACAAAACAAACCAATTATACATCGACATAAATGCATAAATACATATATACAAATAGTAAAACAATTACAATATATAAAGACACAGAAATGTCATATCTTCAGGTAACAAAATAAGAAAAAAAAATTATAGTACAATAGATGGAAATAGGAGAATATGCATTTCCGGCGTTACAAACTCCTCTCTGAACTCTGGGCAAAGTGACAAAGTGTACACGAAGAATATTTTGAATGTGATTGTGTACATCACAGTTCACCTGAAACTTGTTTTTGGTGACTGTAACTATAACCATTAAGGAGTACATGTATCAGGAAGTGAATCAAGAATTCCAAGACCATTAAAAACGATTCTGTACGATTCGTTTTATCTTCTGTACACAGTGGCCTTGCTCTTTATCTCTGGTGAACAATCAGTTTATTCCTTTCAAGTGGCCTGCCTCATAAGATAATTCATCATTAGGTAAACAGCCTCTGTTCAACTAATTTCAAAGAAATGTATTAACGTCTTTATGATTTGCAATAGGCTATATGATATGTGTTATAAGATAAAGGCTACTGCGTTATCTGGTAAATTGTCAGGGAGAAATGGTTCCTAGCTACTGAAACTTTACATTTCCTTGCTTGATGCCAAGAAGTTCAACAGATTGCCTAGGTCAGCAATGAATACAACAGAAAAATTGAAGAACTAACGGTAATAACGTAAGCACTTAATTTATTAACATTCCTGTTACAGAAAAACAGCATTTATGTACAGTTTATATCCCTGTACAGCGTAATTTTATTACTGTGCCACATAGCTCAAATCTTTTAGAATCAACTATATCCACCCCAATTTTTTTGCTGTTGTAAAAACACTGTATGAGGGGAAAGAAGGAAAAATAGTTCCGTCATCTTAAAAGTTAAGATCATAACACAATTTTGAAGCATTGCAATCTTGGAAACTGATATTCCGAGTTACGCAATGAAACATGCCTGATACATAGAAAGTTTAAAGAATGGTACTCAACGTTATTAATTTATTTCATACAAACAGAAAAACTACATTCAGTTGCAGATGACTTGACTTCTGCAGCTGTGGGTGTCACCCCATATGCACGTAATTCTATTTTCAAAAGAAATACTAAGTCACTGGTTACTAAACAAAAATATTTTTATGTGGAAATTCCTAATCAGAGCATTTTTCTTGAAAATTAGTTTCTCTAGGACCTTGCAGAAACTTATTAGTAGGGCCATTTGATGGTAATTTGGTACATCAGTTTTTTCACATTTCTCGAAAAGTGGTTTCACACAGGCTGCACCTATAGAATCGTGACAGTGCCTAAAGATTCGGATTGATATATTATTGATCTAAGAAGAGTTTTTAATCTCACTAATTGTGATCTGATCAACTCTGGCAGTACGAGCTTTATGTATCACTTTTTGATCCTATAAAACCAGTTTTCTCAGTAGCTGTTAAAATATCTCTATTGAAGGTATTTGCAATGTGCTCTGTGTTTCTATTACATTTCCGCTCTGACTTATTTCTTTGTCAGTCATATATTCTTCTTCTTTCCCACGCTCCCTTTTTATAGCTTGCCGAATGGTTTTTGCTTCGTTATTTGAGTCGTCATTTTCAGATGAGACGTACACAGCTTCGAATTATTTATAACTCTTTTTAAAATATCACAGTACAATTAGTAATTCTCTTTTTTATGTGGAATAACAGAAAATCACAGTGATAAGCATGAACTTCTTTTTGTTCTACAAGAAATTCTGATTCCTTTACTAATCCAGGGTTTCCTTTTAGCAACTTGAGGATTGTGTTTTTAGACTGTATTTGGAAATACAGTTTCATACAATGATACAAACTCATTAGAGATCTGGTTAAATTTGTAATGAACATTCCTTTCCATATATGGGCTCCAGTCGATCTGCTCCAAGGAAATTTTGAAGATTTCTTGTACGTAATTAGTGACTGGCCTGTAGGATTTAGAGGTATGCTTAGTTTTGTGACACAGGTTAATTTCATTTACAGTAAGCAGTCGACTATCATGGTCTGACAGTTCACTGACGATTTTTCTTGCAGTGATACAGTTGCTCCTGCTACAGTCTAGGAAAATATTGTCAGTTAAACTCCTGCAGCTACTTAGTGTTCTAGTGGGGAACATAACTACTGCCATCAGTTTAAATGATTCCGTAAGGTGCTCTAGTTGTCTCCTATTGTTGTTTTTTATAAGAATGGTAATTGATTTTGTATATACTACGTATGTGGTTCAAATGCTGTTCCGTATAGTTTAGGAGAACACATATTTGCCCAGCATAAGCCCTGTACACTGTCAGTACTATTACTGACATACTATTAGAAGTGGAATCCTTTCCAAAGACTTCAAAGTGGAATGGCTTGCTGACAATGTGTATCCACCAGTTTGAGGCATTTTAGTTCCACTGGTAACATTGTATTTTGTGAAACATAATACTTGTGCACGGCTTATAGATTTAGGATCGCTAATGTCAAGATGTAGTACCTCCATTTTGCTTCTGAGATCGCAGATATTTTGGGGAAACACACACAGTTGATTGTTACTGGAATTCCCTGGTTCGTTGCTGTACTTCAATGGTTTAGCATCACACAATAGACCTGAAATATTTTTATCACTACCGGTAGAAACACTGCTGCATTAGCTATTCAACAGAATATTACTTCTCGGATTGTCTCTAGTCTTACCACTTAGCCCATAAAAGTTTCGAAAAGAGAGTGTTGATTCTCGTTTGAGTTTGATGGTCGTTACTTTAGTTCTTGACGCTTCGTTCGTGTTTCACTCAACACTTTATTTACTATAAGGCGTTTCCCAGATCATTGAGATGTAGGCCACGAGTCGTATTAAATCTGTGGCCAATGTTGTTTATGTTCATTATACTAGCGTTTTTTAAAAGTTTAGCAGTTGATTCTAATCGTTCATTCCCTGCACTTGTTTCTTGATTCACACATGACCATTGTGATAGTTCATAAAGACTTGGGATGTTTAGTAGAACAACGATAGTATGGATCAAGTGATTTAAACATTCTTTTAATTCCAAACAGGCTTATCATGTTTCGATCCTTCAATTAGCACGAGGTAATCATCTGAGGTCAACTTATCGACTTCTCCCGAGTTTGCATGTTTCCGAAGTTCTGATAGACATGCACGTGTTTCGATGAATTGCATAGCAGCAATCGTTACAGCGGCTTCATTTATATAAGAAGCGTTACCATGCCCATGGCTGTCTGTCACAAGAACAGGTTTTTTCCTTGATTCTCGTTTCTGGGGACTTTAAAATTTAAAATTTAACCGACAGGAAGAAGATTCTGTGATATCCAAATGGTTAGCTTTTCAGAGCATTCACACAAGGTTAGCGCCGGTGGCGACACTTACAACGTGCTGATACGAGGAAAGTTTCCAACTGATTTCTCATACACAAACAGCAGTTGACCGGCGGTGTGAAACGTTGTTGTGATACCTCGTTTAAGGAGGAGAAATGCGTACCATCGCGTTTCCGACTTTGATAAAGGTCGGATTGTAGCCTATCACGATTGCGGTTTATCGTATCGCGACATTGCTACTCGCGTTGATCGAGATCCAATGACTGTTAGCAGAATATGGAATCGGTGGGTTCAGGAGGGTAATACGGAACGCCGTTCTGGATCCAGATGACAGGCATCTTATCCGCATGGCTGTAACGGATCGTGCAGCCACGTCTCGATCCCTGAGTCAGCAGATGGGGATGTTTGCAACACAACAACCATCTGCACGAACAGTTCGACGATGTTTGCAGCAGCGTGGACTATCAGCTCGGAGACCACGGCTGCGGTTACCTTTGACGCTGCATCACAGACAGGACCACCTGTGATGGTGTACTCAACGAAGAAACCTGCGTGGACGAATGGCAAAACGACATTTTTTGGGATGAATCCAGGTTCTGTTTACAGCATCAAGTTGGTCAAATGGTTCAAATGGCTCTGAGTACTATGGGACTTAACTTCTGAGGTTATCAGTCCCCTAGAACTTAGAACTACTTAAACCTAACTAACCTAAGGACGTCACACACATCCATGCCCGAGGCAGGATTCGAACCTGCGACCGTAGCGGTCGCGCGGTTCCAGACTGTAGCGCCTAGAACCGCTCGGCCACTCCGGCCGGCTCATGTTGGTCGCATCCGTGTTGGCGACATCGCGGAGAACGCACGTTGGAAGCGTGTATTCGTCATCGCCATACTGGCGTATCACCCGGCGTGATGGTATGGGGTGCCATTGGTTACATGTCTCAGTCACCTCTTGTTCGCACTGACTGCACTTTGAACAGTGGACGTTACATTTCAGATGTGATACGACCCGTGGCTCTACCCTTCATTTGATCCCTGCGAAATCCTACATTGCAGCAGGATAATGCACGACCGCATGTTATAGGTCCTGTACAGGCCTTTCTGGATACAGAAAATGTTCGACTGCTGCCCTGGCCAGCACATTCTCCAGATCTCTCACCAACTGAAAACGTTTGGTCAATGGTGGCCGAGCAACTGGCTCGTCACAATACGGCAGTCACTACTCTTGTGAACTGTGGTGTCGCGTTGAAGCTGCATGGGCAGCTGAACCTGAACACACCATCCAAGCTCTGTTTGACTCAATGCCCAGACGTATCAAGGCCGTTATTACGGCCAGAGGTCGTTGTTCTGCGTACTGATGTCTCAGGATCTATGCACCCAAATTGCGTGAAAGTATATTACACATGTCAGTTCTGGTATAATATATTTCTCCAATGAATACCCGTTTATCATCTGCATTTCTTCTTGGTGTAGCAATTTTAATGGCCAGTAGTGTAGATGACAGTTTGGTCAGCAGCTTGTCGTTCCTGCTTATTTTCTGAACTATTAATCACCTCGGCACTGGTTATTCGATCATCTGTCGTGTGCCATTTTTGTGTGCTCGCGAAGTTTATCTCAGAAATCTAACAGAGCTCGGGACTGTCTTTCGTTTCACCCTGGATACTCCACACTTTCACACTTGTACGTAATCTAGATTATTGTTCACCGAGGGGTCCACTTTTCCGTGTCGATAATCAAACATGCTTTCACAGCAAACAGACACGACACCAGTCTTTGGTTTTTTAGGACATTTTTTAGGAAGTTTAGAACAAACACTTCCATTTTCTTTCGTTTTACTTAAACTATTAGCGATATTGTGTTATGCCAATTCTCTGATTCATGCTGTATTAATTTCTGTTTTAAATGTGATATTCCCTGCTACAATAGTGAAATAATTTCGGTAGTGGATTTATTGTCCTTTAGATTTAGACCATATTCTTTGCAGTCACTTTTCGAACAGAACCAGATTTTCGTTTTGTATCAACATTTGCGCAGCTAAGATGATGTAGAGTCATACATTTAAAGCATAATATACCTTTATTTACCTCCTTCTTGCAGGAAGGAACATAGTTTCGAGTTTATATTTTCAAGCACTAAGAGAGTGTACTCCTGTGAGGACGTGCTTGCAGCGCATACCACGTCATTCACTTTTCTGTTTGCTTTTGCCTGAAGATTTCCAGTAACTTTCGATATAATGAAGAATGAAATACACTTGTCATCACGGCAAGTATTAAATTTTACATGTTTTGAACACTTTTCCCCACTACTTTTTATTTTTCTAATTGTTTACGGAGCTGAGTAGTTCGTTATCTATACGCGGCACTATCTTGAATCGGTGAGGTATCACGACAGAGAAAGAAGCTTGTGGCGACTGGAGAAAGTGCCACAGATTATGTCAGAGTCGTACCCCAGCACGTGCATACCATAATAGCCCACATAAATCCACCTCATGACGGCGGTTAAACCTTCGAAACATTTTGTGGAAATAATTGATTACCGGCAATAGTTAGATTTGGTTTCAGTCAATGTAAATAACACTCACTGTAAAGCGTAACTTAAAATATTTCATTTAAAGCAAATAAATCAACAGTTGATTTCTGAACACGTTGGTATTCGATAGTGCCACAAAGCTTCACCTTCTTCATTCCCATCTCGCTCATTTAGCGTTCAGATGCCTAGTATCCATGCAACGCCAAGTAAATTGCCAGTATTAAGAAAGTAAAAGACTCAAAGTGAGTTACCATATTCCCTTGTCACCTGTCGTTTATACATCAAGCTTTCATCTCCTCACTTACTTATCGACAACTTAACCTTTATCTTCGGAGTTACCCGTTATGCGTGATAGGTACTGAAGTTTATATGTGGACTGGTTCTTGTACCGGTACATGAAGCCATGTTAATGACTGTTAGGCATGCTGGGGTGCGAAGTTGATGGATACTGCTACGTATTTTATCCTAGACGACTATCGTTCCCCAATAGCCGCGACCCCGCCCCCATATGAAGCTGTGTGAATAGAATCGGCAAGCAAAAGTTGCAAAACATTCCCCATCTCCTTTCAACACTGTGAAGAGCGGCGTACACATTGGATTTAATACATTTCAAATCATCATAAAGAGAGAGATACAGTACAATCATATTAGAAGTTGATCTGCTTTTACAACAAAAAGGCATATAAAAAGCAATGTATAATCATATCTTTCACGCAGGACAGTACGTGATTCAGGATGACAAACAACAAACGACGTTGACCAAACGTTGTAGGACGCGGCTTGTAGTATTGTATACATTCGGGCAGCCAAAAAAAAATGTGACTCACATCTTGTTCTTCCCCATAGTCGCACAGTGAGTATGCGACCAGACCAATACAATGTTGATGTTTCCTGTAACAGCCGTGGTTGAATGTGATGCCCCTTATAGTTGTCGCGGGCCTTTTGCAACATCGAATTTTCTCGTTAAGAAATTGGGAATGAATGTAACCATCGCTGTGATTGCTGCTTGCTGTGCAGCTACCTCAAGATCATCTGTCAAACGTGTAAGTTTGTCGGCCTTGTGGAGCAGCTGTTAATTTTCCTCATGTTGTCGTTTTATAGGTGGGTCGGTAAAAGGGTCTCTTGACCGTCGGCTAAGTTGGCTTTACTGGTGGTCTCCGCCAGTGTTCAGGTACTGAAGAGTACCATAAATTGGGTTGGAAACACCGTGCAGCAGTGCAGAGTGTTCGGCTGTTTCTCCCCTTCACTGTACTGGCCGCCGTCCACCCCGCACCCATGACAAGATGCGTACTTTAAAAACCGCTAACACACCGTTAAATTTGTCACAAGAGAAACGAAACTATATCCCAAAATAACTTAAAGTCTGAAAAACGAATTTCACTAGCGAGCTCTGCGGAATGGTCGTTGCTAGGCAACTTAACGTGCAGGTTAAGACGCACACAACACCGTGTGCCCTCAGAGTGAGACCCTCAATGTTATAACCACATCTATATATACTGCTGTAACTTACGGGTTAAAATGTACTTGACAACCCGACTGGCAGTACAAAACTAACTTCCGAGGAAAGTTTTGACAGTTGCCGATCAGAACTATGGCGCCAAGGCTCTCTAAAATGTCTGTAGACTGTGTCTCCATAATCAACTACTAAATAACATCAGTATGTATAGGATGTTTATCCACCTACCTATCATTTTGTACCACTTCATCGTATTAAATAATACTAGAAAAGGCGCGTTTTGGCAAGATCTTAATCGTGATGTAACATTTAAATCGCATATTTTCTTAATACGCAAATATAACTTACAAATGCACCAAATGGATGTTAGTTTCGTAAAACCTGTTTGACTTCCTTGTATCAAAGACAGTGATGCACATAGAGGAAAGTTCGATATCTTACCACGAACGGAAACTCAATCTTTGCAAGCCGGCCGGGCTAGCCGAGCGGTTCTAGGCGCTACAGTCTGGAACCGCGCGACCGCTACGGTCGCAGGTTCGAATCCTGCCTCGGGCATGGATGTGTATGATGTCCTTAGACAGCACTTAAAATTACTATATTACTTATCAAAATAAGTAAAGATCTCTTGTATAAAAGCAAAAACACTCATAGGTCGCTTATTGGTACTATCGATCTAACTTACACGTTAAAATGCACTTGTTGACGAGAAGACTTCGTTCTTTGAAGAAACCAACAACTGGCTGTATTATCTTTTCTATAGCAGAACAAATCACGAGCGTCTCTTTTTGGTACCACTGATCTATCTAGTGGGTTAAGGCGCACTTGCCTACAACAATACATCAGTCTTCGTACCACACCTTAAAGTAACCAAAATTGGCCTGTATTATTTATCAAAAGACGTAAAGATCGCTTTTATAACAGTGCACGCGTGGTTTCCTTATTGACACTAGTATTGTAATTCGCAGGTTAAGGTGCTCTTGGCAATGAAAATAGTTTGCTCTTTCTACCAAAGTAAGGAATATTATTCCCATTTCTGAACTGTCTGTATAATTTGTCAAAAATTCTCTTTAGTTGGCTAAAACTGAGACAAAATCTGCCCGAGTCCAAAGATTTTTGCACATCATATGTGGTAATTGGGATCTTGCTCCCTACTACTGGACTCTGTACAACGCTGGTCACAGTGCTTGTATACACACTATACAACTCTCGCACCTAGAGTCTTCTGATCAGAGCACTGCATATGCAGTCATAGCAGTCACACTCCCTGCTGCTGGAACCTGCACAATACTGGATAATCCGTTTGCATATACCATGTACCACACTTCTTCTACCTGAGGGCATTCGGGAATTTTAATTTTGCTTTTTACTTGCTGCATAGTAATAGTGTTAAGACATTTCACATCCTCATGCACGTAAGATGAAAACTCTTAACCTGATATTCTACCAGAATTTCCGCACAGAACTTTAAGCTTACTGCTGTAGCAAACGAGTAATCGTTGTTGTTGTTGTGGTCTTCAGTCCTGAGACTGGTTTTATGCAGCTCTCCATGCTACTCTATCCTGTGTAAGCTTCTTCATCTCCCAGTACCTATTGCAGCCTACATCCTTCTGAGTGTACTTGGTGTATTCATCTCTTGGTCTCCCTCTACGATTTTTACCCTCCACACTGCCCTCCAATACTAAATTGGTGATCCCTCGATGTCTCAGAACATGTCCTACCACCGATCCCTTCTTCTAGTCAAGTTGTGCCACAAGCTCCTCTTCTCCCCAATTCTATTCAATATCTCCTCATTAGTTATGTGATCTACCCATCTAATCTTCAGCATTCTTCTGTAGCACCACATTTCGAAAGTTTCTATTCTCTTCTTGTCCAAACTATTTACCATCCACGTTTCACTTCCATACATGGCTACACTCCATACGAATACTTTCAGAAACGACTTCGTGACATTTAAATCTATACTCGATGTTAACAAATTTCTCTTCTTCAAAAACGCTTTCCTTTCCATTGCCAGTCTACATTTTATATCCTCTCTACTTCGACCATCATCAGTTATTTTGCTCCCCAAATAGCAAAACTCCTTTACTACTTTAAGTGTCTCGTTTCCTAATCTAATTTCCACAGCATCACCCGACTTAATTCGACTACATTCCATTATCCTCGTTTTGCTTTTGTTGATGTTCATCTTATACCCTCCTTTCAAGACACTGTCCATTCCATTCAGCTGCTCTTACAAGTCCTTTGCTGTCTCTGACAGAATTACAAAGTCATCGGTGAACCTCAAAGTTTTTATTTATTCTCCATGGATTTTAATACCTACTCCGAACTTTTCTTTTGTTTCCTTTATTGCTTGTTCAATACACAGATTGAATAACATCGGGGATAGGCTACAACCCTGTCTGACTCCCTTCCCAACCACTGCTTCGCTTTCGTACCCCTCGACTGTTATAACTGCTATCTGCTTCTGTACAAATTGTAAATAGCCTTTCGCTCCCTGTATTTTACCCCCGCCACCATCAGAATTTGAGAGCGAGTATTCCAGTCAACATAGTCAAAAGCTTTCTCTAAGTCTACAATTGCTAGAAACGTAGGTTTGACTTTCCTTAATCTAGCTTCTAAGATAAGTCGTAGGGTCAGTACTACCTCACGTGTTCCAACATTTCTATGGAATCCATACTGATCTTCCCTGAGGTTGGCTTCTATCAGTTTTTCCATTCGTCTGTAAAGAATTCGTGTTAGTATTTTGTAGCTGTGACTTATTAAACTGATAGTTCGGTAATTTTCACTTGCTTTCTTTGGGATTGGAATTATTATATTCTTCTTGAAGTCTGAGAGTATTTCGCCTGTCTCATACATCTTGCTCACCAGATGGTAGAGTTTTGTCAGGACTGGCTCTCCCAAGGCTTAGGCCTTTCAGTGCTCTGTCAAATTCTTCACGCAGTATCATATCTCCCATTTCATCTACCTCCTCTTCCATTTCCATAATATCGTCCTCAAGTGCATCGCCCTTGTATAGACCCTCTATATACTCCTTCCACCTTTCTGCTTTCCCTTCTTTGCTTAGAACTGGGTTTCCATCAAAGCCCTTGATATTCATGCAAGTGGTTCTTCTTTCTCCAAAGGTCTCTTTAATTTTCCTGTAGGCAGTATCTATCTTACCCCTAGTGAGATAAGCCTCTACATCCTTAAATTTGTCCTCTAGCCATCCTCGCTTAGCCATTTTGCACTTCCTGTCGATATCATTTTTGAGACGTTTGTATTCCTTTTTGCCTGCTTCATTTACTGCATTTTTATAGTTTCTCCTTTAATCAATTAAATTCAATATTTCTTCTGTTACCCAAGGATTTCTACTAGCCCTCGTTTTTACCTACTTTATCCTCTGCTGCCTTCACTATTTCATCCCTCAAAGCTACCCATTCTTCTTCTACTGTATTTCTTTCGCCCATTCTTGTCAATTGCTCCCTTATGCTCTCCCTGAAACTCTGTACAACCTCTGGTACTTTCAGTTTATCCATCTCATTAAATTCCCACCTTTTTGCAGTTTCTTCAGTTTTAATCTACAGTTCATAATCAATAGATTGTGGTCAGAGTCCACATCTGCCCCTGGAAAAGTGTAATAATTTAAAAACTGGTTCCTAAATCTCTGTCTTACCATTATATAATCTATTTGATACCTTTTAGTATCTCCAGGGTTCTTCCATGTATACAACCTTCTTTCATGATTCTTGAACCAAGTGTTAGCTATGATTAAGTTATGCTCTGCGCAAAATTCTACCAGGCGGTTTCTTCTTTCATTTCTTAGCCCCAATACATATTCACCTACTATGTTTCCTTCTCTCCCTTTTCCTAATCTCGAATTCCAGTGACCCATGACTATTAAATTTTCGTCTCCCTTCACTACCTGAATAATTTCTTTTAGCTCATCATACATTTCATCAATTTCTTCGTCATCTGCAGAGCTAGTTGGCATTTAAACTTGTACTACTGTAGTAGGCGTGGGCTTCGTGTTTATCGTGGCCACAATAATGCGTTCACTAACTATGCTGTTTGTAGTAGTTTACCCGTACTCCTATTTTTTTATTTATTATTAAACCTACTCCTACATTACCCCTATTTCATTTTGTATTTATAACCCTGTATTCACCTGACCAAAAGCCTTGTTCCTCCTGCCACCGAACTTCACTGATTCCCACTATATCTAACTTTAACCTATCCATTTCCCTTTTTAAATTTTCTAACCTACCTGCCCGATTAAGGGATCTGACATTCCACGCTCCGATCCGTAGAACGCCAGTATTCTTTCTCCTGATAACGAAGTCCTATTGGGTATTTTACTTCCGGAATATTTTACCCACGAGGACGCCATCATCATTTAATCATACAGCAAAGCTGGATGTCCTCGGGAATAATTACGGCTGTAGTTTCCCCTTGCTTTCAGCCGTTCGCAGTACGAGAACAGCAAGGCCATTTTGGTTAGTGTTACAAGGCCAGATCAGTCAGTTTGTCTGGCCTCTCAACAGATACCCCTCCATTGTGGTTGCACCTACGGTACGGCTATCTGTATCGTTGAGGCACGCAAGCCTACCCACCGACGGCAAGGTCCATGGCTCATGGTGGCGGGGGGGGGGGAGGGGGAGTAATCGTTATATGTAATTATTAGATCAGCTCTAAACTCAGTAAATACCTTTTCTGTTGTTAGCTGCAGAATGTCGAAGCCACCACATTTATGTGCAATGTAACCATACTTTAAGCACAAGCAACAGAGATAGAGTTTAAAAACAGATTTTCCATGTACCCACGAATAGAGTAATTGTTCTTGGATCCACAATTTTCTGTGAATACTCCAACACAGAGTCATTTCCCATTGGCTTCTGATTTCTCGTATCGCTTCCAGTCATATCCTGATTTTTCGCTATATTGTGTTTAAAGTGAGCTGCAAGCCTTCCTTGCATATCTGCAATGAATTGCGTTTTTCCAAGAACAAATGTTGTTCCTCTTTCATGGCAATTTTTTGTCAAATACACCAGTTTACTTTAATTTTAAATATATATTTATTTCTTCATTTTCACTTCAGATTCTTCCATTTAAAGTTTTCTTTTGTGTCCACATAACACATTGACTGCACTTACGGCAGAAATTTCAGCCATAGGGAATAGTTTATGCCTGTTTGACAAATTGCTTCTCTTTCTTAAGACATGCAGAATTACCTTATTTGTGGGAATCAAACCTAATTTGGCAATATCTGTTTGACGGTATAGTGGACAACAGCCTTTAATTTAACACTTACATTCTCCTTGTTGTTCTCTGAGTTAACAATTTCCACATAGTTTACTGGTAATACCAAGTTCTTTAGCCAAGGAATGTGTAAAAGTCTCTCATAGACGCATATCATGGATACCTTATAAAATCAATAGAATGGCAATGTATGGGACAATTGGTTATAATGTCGATAGATCCTTATCTGTAACCGATTATAAAAAGGCTATGTATGAGCAAATTTTAGTTCTGTTTGCTGCTTATCTATAACTGAACATAAAATTGTGACATAGGGGGCAATTTGTTATAAATTTGTTCCGTTCTTATCATAAGTAATTATAAAATTGGGACATGAGGAGCAGTTTGTAACAGTTTCATTTAATGCTTACCTGCAACTGAATGTAAAACTATGATGTATAGGGCAGTTTGATGCAATTTTGTTTCATGCTTATTTATACTCACAAGTGTCAGTGGCGAAGTACAGAGAATTAGATACAGTTTTGTGGGTGACTGGATCTTGATAAATAATACAAACTATTTTTGATTTGTTAAAATAGTGGTATTTAAAGTGTGGTACAAAGATCAAAGTGTTGTTATCAACAAGTGCTCTTAATCTATATGTGCGATCAGTAGTATCAGTAAGCAACTCACATGTATTTTGATGAGTAATACAGGCAACTTTTGGGTCATCAAAGTGTAATCCCAAGGACAAAGTATTGTTGATGTTTTGTATCGCTACAGAAGAATGAATTAACAAATTGTGATTATGGTCCCACATCAGCTGTAGAATATTTAAAAAGAAAAAAAAATTGTGCTGGAGTGGGACGCAAATGGAGATTTCCTGCTGGTCACAACTGGTTACCTTAACAACTTCGGCTATCTGATCACGGTACCAGAAGTGGACAAAATCTCCATATTTCCAAATGTCTACTCTCCCTTTTGCTTACACACTGTTACCTTTATTCCCACACAGAGTGAGATACTGTTTATTCTCGTCATTTTATTGCTATGGCATGAAATAATGCATTTCAGTGTCTAATACACTGTGTTGATGATCAACACCTGCATTCAATTTAGAATGAACTTACAAATACTGCAATCAGTGGAAAATCCTGGTTCGAGTCCTGTTCTGGCACAAATTTTCATTTGTTCTGAAATATTCAACAGCCTTGCACTCAGTGTGGCACAAAGGTCGAACTTGTCTCATTTCCAAGTGCTGAAGAACCTGTGAGATAGATCAGCAGATCAGACGATTTAGATGTGGAAATTTTGGAGATCCGTTGTGTCTTGCACCAAATGGGGTATAAAGATAGATCCTTAGCATACTACTTTGTGTTTCGTCCATTGATGCAGCGAGGTGAAGGAACACTAGAATATATCAAACACTATACAATGATTAAAAGTTAAATGTATTTATTTTCAATATATTCAGTATAAAGCATACATCACTTTGTAACCTGTAGTCCGTCTGCAGACTCTCTCTCTCGCTCTCTCTTTCTCTCTCTCTCTCTCTCTCTCTATCTCTCTCTCTCTGTTCCACTGGTTCTGGTTTAGAATACTTTCTATGGGTCAGAGTAGCACCAGCATTGTGCTACTAGGTTCATGATGTCTCACTTGTGCCATGCTAACTTCGTAAAATGTCACTGACATTGTGCTATGTTCGTAAGAGCGCACTGTCGTCCTTATGCTCGGTTTGATCTGAGAGTGGTCTGATAATAATCTGAAGAAAATCTGAGGCAAAGCTCTGAGTGTGGTGCCTCAAAAAGATGCATGGACGAATCGCAGTGACATGATGCAAATTCGGCATCCTCTGGTGACGTGTGTAGCGCTATCTGGTGGAATGTGGCAGGCCCTCTACAGCAGTGGTTCGTAGTGGCTGGTTCCAATATTTTTTCTGTGGAGATATGAGCAGCACCTGATGTTTCACGTGTGGTCGACGAAGACACCTTCGATACTGCATTTTAGCTATCATGTGTTTCGTACTATTATAGAACAATAATAATTACTGCCTTTTTTGTAACTGTCCGCAATTACTGTCTGCCTTGCCTGACAAATATTACTTTGGCCATACTTTTTCGTGATAACTAATAAAACCTATTTATATGATTTTATAGGGTGTATCGTTTTAATGGCAGGTAAAATCCTAGGCTGCTCTTAGTTGTTTCATTTTAATGGCTGTTAAAATTCTGGCCTGTGATTAGGATATCTAAGTCCGCCCCCGGTAGCTGAATGGTCAGCGTGACGGATTGTCAATCTTCTGCGCCCGGGTTCGATTCCCGGCTGGATCGTAGAATTTTCTCCGCCCAGGGACTAGGTGTTGTGCTGTCCTCATCATCATCCTATCATCCTCATCGACTGCAGGTCGCCGAAGTGGCGTCAAATTGAAAGACCAGCACCCGGCGAACGGCCTCCCCGACGGGGGGCCCTAGCCATACGATTAAATAAATGAGGAAATCTAAGTGTGTGTGTGTGTGTGTGTGTGTGTGTGTGTATGTGTGTGTGTGTGTGTTCTCTCAACCAAGCTGTGCTAGGTTTCTGTGAAGTCATAAAGCTGTGGTTCTGCTGACAAAGCTTTCCTTTCCACCACTCTCCTGGCCGCCACGTCCCATCATTTCGACAATCATGTACTGACATTACTGGCTTACATACTGACTGGCTGTTTCGTTTTAACGGCACATAAAATACTAGGCTGTGATTGGTGGCTGTTTAGTTTCAGTGACTCGTACAGTACTGCAATGCAGTAAGCTGTTACATTTTAATGCCTGGTAAAATGCCATTTTAATATTAAGACAACTCAGCTAACCACCTTGGATTTTGATGTCAAAGCACAACTATGCTAGTTGTGTCGTTCTTGATTTTTCAATATCCTGCTAGAACTATGAGGTTTCTTCTGTCTATTTTGATTTATTAATTTCCCATCGGATCGCCCTTACATTCTGCCATTTTGGGTTGCGGCATCATCCTCTCGGGTGCTGGTCATTCAGATTTGTCCTAGAAAGTACATGGTCTTCTCCTCACATGAAATACGACTTGGAATTCACACCTCTAGACTTACCCATTTTACACTAGTCAGGAGCTCCTGTGCAACAGCCACACTGGATCACAGTTCTTCTGTCCTTTTAGTGGAAATGTCTGAGCTGTAGGTTATCCTTTCACTAGGAAAAAACCGAGCGAAGTGGCTCAGTGGTTAGCACACTGAACTCGCATTCAGGAGGACGACGGTTCAATCCCGCGTCCGGCCATCCTGATTTAGGTTTTCCGTGATTTCCCTAAATCACTCCAAGCAAATGCCGGGATGGTTCCTTACAAAGGGCACGGCCGACTTCCTTCCCCATCCTTCCCTAATCCGATGAGACCGATGACCTCGCTGTTTGCTCTCTTCCCCAAACAACCCAATCCAATCCACTGGGAAAAATTTCCTATTCAGGAGAACTATGGTATATCATAAATACCGTGGAAGATCATTTAAATGCATATACAGGATCTATGCCGAAATCTGTGGGACTCCCTTTTCTCCTGATTTCTACAGACTCATAGTACATCAGTAGCGCCTGCTATGACTTGCCAACTAAGCAAGACAGTCCTACTAAATATTCACTGGTTACAGAAGAGTTTGAAAACAAATATTTCGTTTCGTCTTTCAATTCATAGCCGGTAGTTTGTCTTTTCTTATCAGTAACCATATGCATCATACATAAGTGCGACAGCTATCTGATATTTCTTGTTGTTTCATCGTTTTCGTGGCAAAATGTTTCAAGGTGAGGCAACATTATTAACAGGTCATACGTCGGGACTTCAGAAACTAAGTTACACATGTAGTCTCACGCTAACACGATTACGCAACATGGGTGGAGCATTGTCAGAATATAGTACGTCTTCCGGGTATCCTGCAGAAACAGTTCAGCTGCAGCACAGATAACAAGTGCATCAGAGTTGCGAGTGAAATGGCGCGGCACCCGTAAGCTGTCTCCGAAGTGAAAGTACGCCGGACAGTACTATTATTGTGAGAAAAACATCTACATTGCGCATAGATTCATCGTGACATCCTGTCACTATATGGACCAAGTCTAATCTCGCGTCTAGCCGTAGTGGGGTGATGTCACCAATTTGACTAAGTCCGCGAAGACTTGGATATCGCTGACCACGAAGGAAAGAAGATATTGCAACACGCTGTTTCTGTCTTTTCGGCAAGCCGAAAGAACGGCTAGAGGGAAAGAGATTTTTCAGCGATGACGACGTATACTAAGAGGTTTTCTAATGGTTCCTATGGTCGCAGGTTCGAATCCTGCCTCGGGCATGGATGTGTGTGATGTCCTTAGGTTAGTCAGTTAGTTCTATGTTCTAGGGGACTGATGACCTCAGATGTTAAGTCCCATAGTGCTCAGAGCCATTTGAACCATTTATTCTAATGGTTCTGAGGCGCCGAGGGGTCTAGGGCGCTGCAGTGATGGACTGTGCGGCTGGTCCCGATGGAGGTTCGAGTCCTTCCTCGGGCATGGGTGTGTGTAAGCTTAGGCACTGATGACCTTAGCAGTTAAGTCTCATAAGATTTCACACACATTTGAACATTTGTTCCGAGGCGAAGGAGCGGATTTCTATCGCTGTTTAGAGACTTGGTGACTGTAATGGAAAATAATGTCATGCGTCTGTTTTACTCTGAAGTATAGTGCAGCATTCAGTAACAGTTACTTGGCCTGTCGTAATAATGAGTTACGTACTCCATGAAGTCCTCGCATTGTCTACGAAGCAGTACTTCGAAAGCACGTTTCGAGTACACAAAACCAACATCCTACAAATTCAGTCAGTGGTTTTGTTTTCTCAGTCAATGAACAAAACAGTTTTGACCACGTTTTAACAGCTGTTACGATCGACAACGCTGCTGAAAATGTTGTAACGTCGTACTCAGCTGACGGTGATTGTAGTAAAAATCCTGTATTTTCCTGTTAGATATAAAAGGGCCCTAAACCTGCCGAAACCAGCCAGAACAGATAGTAAAACGTGACCTAGACTGTTTTCTTCATAAAAATGTAACTACTCTTTTGGAATTTTTGACATAGTGAAGCAACTCAGAGACCGCACTGTATACAGAAATAAATTTATTACAAATTTGGCGTCCCGTCTGCTACTTATTATTTCTATTACTTCAGAGTCTAGAAATCATTCCCGGTGTGTCACCGGACAGTAGACCTTTCTAAGTACTTTTGTTCTGTATGAGAGATATTTGCTTTGCATATGATTTTAAAACTAACAGACGTCCAACCAAGGTAACATTATCTAATAAACGCAGAAAATCTTTCGGATTAATTATCGTTCAGTCCAGTCACAAATGAAAGTATCGGTAATAAGCTCTTGAGCTGCCACTGAATGTGTGCAATACAAAATACTGATGAACAAAGATTATAAACACTTGAAAGAGCACGAATTATCACAAGATTTGGTTTTCAACTAAAATAACGTAAATAACAAAGTATCTACGCTGCAGTTAATTATTTCTTATTTCAACATAATAAAAAGTCTTGTCATAAATTTTTGGTACGTCGTACATCGTATTGACTGTGCATCGCTTGTTCTCTGAAACTTCAGCGGCTGAGCGCTGCCTGCTGTGGCAGGGACATTGTCTTGCTGTTACGTTCCACAATGACCAATTTCAACCCGTCACCCGCCAGAATGTGAGGAGGAAGGCATTGTTTTTTTCAATTTATTTGTTTATTTTTTTAATGGCTTGTTTAGCCTGACCATATCAGGGCCTTGAGGCTCTCTCTTTCATCTGACCAGGAACCACAAATAGAAAAAATATTACGTAACAGCCACAATAATAAAGAAGTCGGATACATTGTAGTGGATACATTCCATTGTTAATAATTATGGTTGGGTCTCAGCATCTTTAGGTCGTGTGCTACTTGCAAAATGTCAATCAACGAAGTGAAATGATCTTTATCTTTACCCTTTGCAATGATCAGTTACAGGCTACAGGAGACAGAAGAATGTCTATTATTTTTAAATTAGGAGATACCTATACTACTATTCAAAGAAGAAATTTATAAAACTGTACCTGCTATGAAAGCAGGAATGATGGGTAAACTAAATTCACTATACTGTTTGTGGGGATCTAGTCTCAAAAATATTTCATTACAACGTTATGATAATAGTATTTCCTAAAACACCGTAATATAATAACGTAGTAGTCGGACTACAAGTTTTTTCGCATTCATTCATTCTTTCCTTTCGTGGACAGAACAATGGTAAATGTCACCCTGTAGCAGCGCAACAACTTTTCTCGGTATCTGGCAAACTTTTTTATAGATGACCATAATAAAATAATTCTATCACTGCAGTTTTCACTACAGTTAAAATCTTAAGTACACTTGTCACACAGAAAACATAAATAAAATTCATTACAACATTTTGAAATAAAACATAGTATTGCTCCAGTCTGATGCACATGTATATATCTCTCCTTCATATGGCTTGAATTTTTAAAAGAAGCAATTAAAAAAATAACACAGAGAACAGCTTCTAAGAGGGGCAGGAAGCAAAACTGAGGTAGATATGCTATAGTAAATTTTTGCTCTCCTATCTTTAAACGGTATTCGGGAGTCATCCCCATTGTATTTTCGATACAGTAGGACGAGCGGGCGCATACACAGTTAAATACTCAATGGTAATAACGCAACGCAGCATACATCTCGCAGGAAATGGAACGATGTGAATTCATACGTGAGCTCGCCAGTTCGGTATGCACTGCTACTCGGAGGGATTAAATTGGAACTCGTCCCAGTTTCCATTATAGCCTGTTTCCCGAACAATCGCCGTATTCTGGCGCACTTCCGGAACGCACGCTGTTGTCACATTGTATAGTTCTCTACATACCTTTATAATGTAAAAAGCTTTGATTCAAAAACTGCGTCACCGATGCTATTAAAAGAACTTATACTAAGAAACACATTACAAATTTTATCTGTCGAGTTAAGACTTAACGATATTCTTCTTACGTTTAATGAAGTAAATGACTACATCATGCTACCGAATATCGCCTGTGGTAAACGCGCTTTCATCCCAAGAGATTGAGTAAACGAATTAACAGTGAACAGCTACTATTATGACCGCTTTTGCAGTATTTATCTATCTACACACGTTAACTATACTGCACCTATTTCTCAACAGTGTTATTAAAAAGGACATGCACTAACGAATATTATAGAGCTGCACCGAAGACAGCTCTTTTAGATATAGACTATTAACGGTCGTTCTAAATTAGTTTCTATGTTATACAGGACTTAAAGGAAAGTCTCCTATTGGAGACATTAAATTGGAACATTTAGTTTCATCTAAATACACAGAAAGAAACTGTATAAAAAGGGTACTCTTTTATTCATTGCAGCTTGGATGAATGTATAAGGAGTAAGATTATAAGCAATAGCTAAAGAGTATTTTGCTTAAACAGTGTACTCTGAGTTGTTGTTTTTGTCTTCAGTTCTAAGACTGGTTTGATGCAGCTCTCCATCCTACTCTATCATGTACAAGACTCTTCATCTCTGAATAACTACTGCAACGTAGATCCTTCGTAATCTGCTTGCAGTATTCATATTTTGGTCTTCGTCTATAATTTTTACCCCCCCCCCCCCCCCCCCCACACACACACACCCATTCAGTACTGGATTAGTGATCCCTTGATGTCTCAGTATGTGTCCTATCAACCACTACCTTCTTTGTGTCAAGTTGTGCCACAAATTTTTGTCTCCCTATTTCTAGTCAATAGGTCCTCATTCGTTGCGTGATCTATCGATCTAAACTTCAGCATTCTTCTGCAGCACCACATTTCAAAAGCTTCTATTCTATTCTTGTCTAAACTATTTATCGTCCATGTTTGACTTCCATACATGACTATACTCGAGACAAATACCTTCAGGTAAGACATTCGTTCTTAAGTCTATATTTCATGTCAACAAATGTCTCTTCTTCAGAAACGCTTTTCTTGCCATTGATCGGCAGTCATCAGTTATGATGCTGCCTGAGTAGCAAAACTCATCTACTAACTTAAGTGTCTCGCTTCCTAATCTCATTCCCCCAGCATCACCCCAATTAATGCGATTCCATTCCATTATCCTTGTTCTGCTTTGTTTGATGTTCATCTTATACAATCCTTGCAAGACACTGTCTATTCCGTTAAACTGCTCTTCCAACTCATTTGCTACATCTACATCTATCTACATGGATACTATGCAAATCACATTTAAGTGCCTGGCAGAGGGTTCACCAAACCACCTTCACAATTCTCTATTATTCCAATCTCGTATAGCGCGCGAAGAGAATGAACACCTATATCTTTCGTACGAGCTCCGATTTCCCTTATTTTATCGTGGTGATCCTTCCTCCCTATGTAGGTCGGTATCAACAAAAGATTTTCACATTCGAAGGAGAAAGTTCGTGATTGGAATTTCGTGCGGTTCTAGGCGCTTCAGTCCGGAACCGCGCGACTGCTACGGTCGCAGGTTCGAATCCTGCCTCGGGCATGCATGTGTGTGATGTCCTTAGTTAGGTTTAAGTAGTTCTAAGTTCTAGGGGACTGATGACCTCAGATGCTAAGTCCCATAGTGCTCAGAGCCATTTGAACCATTTTGAATTTCGTGAGGAGATTCCGTCGCAACGAAAATCGCCTTTCTTTTAATGATGTCCAGCCAAATCCTGTATCATTTCTGTGATACTCTCCCTCATATTTCACGATAATACAAAACGTGCTGACTTTCTTTGAAATTTCTCGATGTACTCCGTCAGTCCTATCTGGTAAGGATCCCACACCGAACAGCAATATTCTAAAAGAGGGCGGACAAGCGTAGTGTAGGCAGTCTCCTTAGCAGGTTTGTTACATTTTCTAAGTGTCCTGCCAATAAAACGCAGTCTTTGGTAAGCCTTCCCCCACAACATTTTCTATGTGTTCCTTCCAATTTAAGTTGTTCGTAATTGTAATACCTAGGTATTAAGTTTAATTTACGGCTTTAAGATTAGACTGATTTATCGTGTAACCAGAGTTTAACGAGTTACTTTTAGCACTCATGATGATCTCACACTTTTCGTTATTAGGGTCAACTGCCACTTTTCACACCATTCATATATTTTCTCTAAATCGTTTTGCAGTTTGTTTTGATCTTCTGATGACTTTATTAGTCAATAAACGACAGAGTCATCTGCAAACAACCGAAGACGGCCGTTCAAATTGTCTCCAAAATCGTTTACATAGATAAGGAACAGCAAAGAGCCTATAACATTACCTTGGGGAACTCCAGAAATCACTTCTGTTTTACTCGATGGTTTTTCATCAGTTACTACGAACTGTGACCTCTCTGACAGGAAATCACAAATCCCGTCACATAACTGAGACTATATTCCGTAAGCACGCAATTTCACTAAGAGCCGCTTGTATGGTACAGTGTCAAAAGCCTTCCAGAAATCCAGAAATACGGAATCAATCTGAAATCCCCTGTCAATAGCACTCAACACTTCATGTGAATAAAAAGCTAGTTGTGTTTGACAGGAACGATGTTTTCTAAACCCTTGTTGACAGTGTGTCAATAGACCGTTTTCTTCGAGGTAATTCATAATGTTCGAACACAATATATGTTCCAAAATCCTGCTGCATATCGACGTTAACGGTATGGGCCTGTAATTTAGTGGATTACTCCTACTACCTTTCTGGATTATTGGTGTGACTTGCGCTACTTTCCAGTCTCTGGGTACGGATCATTCGTCGAGCGAACGGTTGTATATGATTGTTAAGTATGGAGCTAATGCATCAGCATACTCCCAAAGGAACCTAATTGGTGTACAGTCTGGACCAGAAGACTTGCTTTTATTAACTGATGTAAGTTGCTTCACTACTCCGAGGATACTTACATTTATGTTACGTTGGCAGCTGTTCTCGATTCCAATTCTGGAATATTTACTTCGTCTACTTTTGTGAAGGCATTTCGGAAGGCTGTGTTTAGTAACTCTACTTTGGCAGCACTGCCTTCGATAGTATCCTCCATTGCTATCGAGCAGAGAAGACATTGATTGTTTCTTGCCGCTAACATACTTCACATATGACCAGAATCTCTTTGGATTTGCTGCCAGGTTTCGAAACAAAGTTTCGTTGTGGAAACTGTTATAAGCATCTCGCATGGAAGTCCAGGTTAAATTTCGAGCTTGTGCAAAAGATCGCCAATCTTGGGGATTTTGCGTCTACTTAAATTTGGCATATTTGTTTCGTTGTTTCTGCAACAGTATTCTAACCCATTTTGTGTACCAGCTCCGTCGTTTGTTAATTTATTTGGTATAAATCTCACAATTGCTGCAGCTACTTTTTCTTTAAATTTAAGCCACATCTGGTCTACACCTATATTATTAATTTGGAATGAGTGGAAATTGTTTCTCCGGAAGGCGTCAAGTGAATTTTTGTCTGTTTTTTTGAATAGGTATATTTTTCGCTTATTTCTCGAGGATTTGGGGATAACAATATTCAGTCTCGCTACGGCAACCCTGTTTTCACTAATCCCTGAATCGGTTTTAATGCTCGTTATTAACTCAGGATTAGTTGTTGCTAAGAGGTCAAGTGTGTTTTCACATCCGTTTACTATTCGCGTGGGCTCATGAACTAACTGCTCGAAATAATTTTCAGAGAAGGCGTTTTGCACAATTTCGGATGATATTTTATGCGTATCTCCGGAACTGAACATGTATTTTCGACAACATATCGAGGGTAAATTAAAGTCACCACCAACTATTATTGTATGAGTTGAGTACGTGTTTGAAATGAAACTCAAGTTTTCTTCAAACCTTTCAGCAACTGTACCATCTGAATTCTAAGGTCGGTAAAAGGATCCAATTATTATTTTATTCCGGTTGCCAACAATGACCTCTGCCCATACTAACCCCCAGGAAGTATCTGCTTTGCTGTCTCTGACAGAATTATAATATTGGCAAACCTCAAAATTCGTATTTATTCTCCCTGAACTTTAATTCCTTTTCCACATTTTTCTTTGCTTTCCTTGACAGCTTGCTCAATGTACAGACTGAACAACATCGGGGAATAGGCTGCAACCTTGTCTCACACCCTTCTCAACCTCTGCTTCTCTTTCTTGGCCGTCGATTCTTCAAACTGCCGCCTGGTTACTGTGCAAATTGTAAATAGCGTTTCACTCCTTGTATTTTACCCCTGGTACCTTCAGAGTTTCAAAGAGAGTGTTCCAGTCGACAACGTCAAAAGCTTTCTCTAAGTCTACAAATTCCATAAACGTAGGTTTGCATTTCCTTAACCTATTTTCTAAGATAAGATAAATTGTAGGGTAAGTATTGCGTCGCATATTCCTACATTTCTCCGAAATCCAAACTGATCTTCCCCGAGGGTGGCTTCTACCAGTTTTTCCATTCTTCTGTAAGGAATTCGTGTTAGCAATTTGCAACCATGGCTTATTAACATGATAGTTCGGTAATTTTCACACCTGTCAGCAACTGCTTTCTTTTGTATTGGAATTGTTACATTCTTCTTGAAGCCTGAGTGTATTCGGCCTGTCTCATAAACCTTGCAACCCAAATGGAAGAGTTTTTTCATGGCTGGCTCTCCCAAGGCTGTCAGTAGTTACGATGGAATTTCGTCTACTCATACGGTGTTGCTTCGACTTAGGTTTTTCGGTGCTCCATCAAATTCTTCTCGCAGGGTCATATCTGTCGTCTCATCTCCATTTCTATAATACTGTCTACAAATTCATCTCCCTTGTATAAACGCTCTATAACAGGTGGCCCACGCAAGCTTTTCCCTGTAGTTTTATGTTTCCCGCAAACGTTGATGCAAGTACGGTTGCCTCGCCACTGCTGTCCAAAGGGAAAGTGGACGTGTGTTCTCCTCCAGGTTCCGCTCTGATAAGATTGCGTGATTGTCTGTCTGTAGTTCCAGGCAGATCTTACAGTCAAACAGGTAGCTACTGCAGCGAAGACTACACCGACATGATACTGATCTACGGGGGAGCGCACTGCAATGCAGCTGAGGCCCGAAGGTTGTATTCACAGCGTTTTCCAACGCGACGAATACCTTCTGCGCATGTTTTTATACACTCGGAGATGCGTTTAAGAACCAAGAGGGCTTTCCAGGTACAAAGTGTCATGGAAAGACAAATCCGCGAAACACCCGATGTTTCCCGGAACGTTATTTCGAAGCACATCCCACGGACAGTAAATATACACTCCTGGAAATTGAAATAAGAACACCGTGAATTCATTGTCCCAGGAAGGGGAAACTTTATTGACACATTCCTGGGGTCAGATACATCACATGATCACACTGACAGAACCACAGGCACATAGACACAGGCAACAGAGCATGCACAATGTCGGCACTAGTACAGTGTATATCCACCTTTCGCAGCAATGCAGGCTGCTATTCCCCCATGGTGACGATCGTAGAGATGCTGGATGTAGTCCTGTGGAACGGCTTGCCATGCCATTTCCACCTGGCGCCTCAGTTGGACCAGCGTTCGTGCTGGACGTGCAGACCGCGTGAGACGACGCTTCATCCAGTCCCAAACATGCTCCATGGGGGACAGATCCGGAGATCTTGCTGGCCAGGGTAGTTGACTTACACCTTCTAGAGCACGTTGGGTGGCACGGGATACATGCGGACGTGCATTGTCCTGTTGGAACAGCAAGTTCCCTTGCCGGTCTAGGAATGGTAGAACGATGGGTTCGATGACGGTTTGGATGTACCGTGCACTATTCAGTGTCCCCTCGACGATCACCAGTGGTGTACAGCCAGTGTAGGAGATCGCTCCCCACACCATGATGCCGGGTGTTGGCCCTGTGTGCCTCGGTCGTATGCAGTCCTGATTGTGGCGCTCACCTGCACGGCGCCAAACACGCATCGACCATCATTGGCACCAAGGCAGAAGCGACTCTTATCGCTGAAGATGACACGTCTCCATTCGTCCCTCCATTCACGCCTGTCGCGACACCACTGGAGGCGGGCTGCACGATGTTGGGGCGTGAGCGGAAGACGGCCTAACGGTGTGCGGGACCGTAGTCCAGCTTCATGGAGACGGTTGCGGATGGTCCTTGCCGATACCCCAGGAGCAAAAGTGTCCCTAATTTGCTGGGAAGTGGCGGTGCGGTCCCCTACGGCACTGCGTAGGATCCTACGGTCTTGGCGTGCATCCGTGCGTCGCTGCGGTCCGGTCCCAGGTCGACGGACACGTGCACCTTCCGCCGACCACTGGCGACAACATCGATGTACTGTGGAGACCTCACGCCCCACGTGTTGAGCAATTCGGCGGTACGTCCACCCGGCCTCCCGCATGCCCACTATACGCCCTCGCTCAAAGTCCGTCAACTGCACATACGGTTCACGTCCACGCTGTCCCGGCATGCTACCAGTGTTAAAGACTGCGATGGAGCTCCGTATGCCACGGCAAACTGGCTGACACTGACGGCGGCGGTGCACAAATGCTGCGCAGCTAGCGCCATTCGACGGCCAACACCGCGGTTCCTAGTGTGTGTGCTGTGCCGTGCGTGTGATCATTGCTTGTACAGCCCTCTCGCAGTGTCCGGAGCAAGTATGGTGGGTCTGACACACCGGTGTCAATGTGTTCTTTTTTCCATTTCCAGGAGTGTAGTTGAAATGAAAAAAAGGCGTGCGTAAATGCAGTATAAACGAAAGTGTTATAGTGCTATTGCATTTAGGTTGCAGAATTATTTGTACCTATAATAATAATAATAATAACAATACTATTATCGTCATTGTTATTAATATTATGAAAGTCATTAGATCTCGCCCAGTGATATCTACTTCTCATCGTAATTAGGACAAAGATGAGCAGCAGCGGACCTGAGGATATCGAGATTTTCCGTACAAAGGATTCTGGAAGAAAGAAAATTTTATCCCCTTAGGCTGCTCCCCGCCAACAGCTATATCGAAACAATTCCCAAAATTGGGTACCGTTCGGCAGACGTCTCGTAAATAAAGTAGCCGTAAATCTGGATTTCATCAGGCAGATTGCATGGGGAGATAAATGCTATTCGCCAATGACGCCACTGTCAATAGACAGTCAATATTACTGAGCCCCTGCAAATCCTCACTGGTTACGACCACATCACATGCAAGCGCACTGCTGTGTTAACGTATGGTGCGGTATTCAAGGAGACCACATCACTGGAGCAGTTTATTTGGCTCCTAGACTAACTGGTCGGTTGCATTTGCAATTCATACCGAACGAGCTGAATCCTGGACATCTGATGGAAGATATTCTACTTCTGTTAGCTGTGAGGCACTGGTTTCAGTACGATGGTGGACCACCCTATTATTGTTGAGGGTTAGCGAATATCTGAAGAATGCAATTATAAAGCCCTGTCAGTCTATAATATGGGTTTAAAGGAACATCATTTATGATATTCGTTGTATTCATTGTTCTTTATTGTAATCAGAGACGTGATAGCATTTATGTAATACTGCCATTAGTGAAGCATGAATTGGTGTATTATGTGTTGTTAATGAATTAGCTGTCATATATTGATATGCCTTGAAACAGATAATTTATATGCTTTGACCCTTATACATGTCGTTTTTGTTAGGGGCAATCATTCTTCTACACAGGCGTTTTTATCGAGCCCAGAAATCGAATACGGCACCATTCTCATAGCAACCAAGTTTTCTAACGACGAGCTGTATGACTAGTTATAGAAGTCATAGAAGGAAAATGTATGTGGAGGTCGTCTATCAATAAATCACAGTAAAGCAAGTCATTTAGTATATGAATCCGTGCTTTAGAATACAGGTATAGATAAATTAGCTACGGAAGACACAAGCGGTTTTTCATATCAAGAGAACTGTAGCAGTGGATTGGTTCAAAAAATGGCTCTAAGCACTATGGGACTTAACATCTGAGGTCATCAGCTCTCTAGACGTAGAAATACTTAAACCTAACGACACTACACACATCCATGCCCAAGGCAGGATTCGAACCTGCGACCGTAGCAGCAGCGCAGTTCCAGACTGAAGCGCCTACAACCGCTCGGCCACAACGTCCGACAGTGGATTTGCAACTGACTCTCTAGTTAATTGTAGACTTGGTGGATAGGGAGCCAGCAGGAAGTTACATCCTGCTGTAGCTTTTGTTGTTGCTCGTTGATGCTCAACTGTTCCTTTTGCAAAAATTTCAGGTCCATGGTGACCACAAATTAAAACCATGAAAAAATGTAAGCGTTACACGCGTAAGGACGCTCTTCGTTATTACTTTTGTATCTGCTCTTTGTGACGATACCGCAAAACCGTCCTCTCAGCACGACTGTAACTACTCTAGCTGTTGGTGGCTCGACATTGCCAGAAACTGGATCTCGGAAGAGAAAAACAAATTCAACGTGCAGGTCATCCTACTGGGGAGCAGCACGCTCGAACACCACAAAGAATTGGTCACTGAGGAAAGCACGTAACGTGACAAGCGCGAATGACAAGAGGTAGCACGTGGATTCAAGAGCATGGCACGATGTGAAGACCAGGTCCCAACTCATCGATATCAGAGCAAGAAGTGACGGTCCCAACCTACCGCCGCTGGCAAGTAAAGGAAACACTTGGGTCAGCGGTTCTGCCCAAACAACGCTCCCCACGCGCAGTCCGTGGCGACTTGTCCCACTACTCTGCCGCGATTCCCAAGCCAACTTGTCTGCGCACATATCGATACCCACTGGTGGAGATACTAAATGACCAAACGCACTTCGCTTTTTTAAAAGCATCATCAGTCATCACTATTACAATTATGGTTCTGTTTATGAGTCAGCTTAATGAGATCACAAACAATTCTCATGGTGAAAATTTCTTTTTATTACCCACATTTTTGTCTCCTTACATTATTCCCTTGTGTTACCCTACACATAGGCATCCGTTTTCCAACACACGGGGTACTGCACTAACCACAATATTTTCTCATCCGCATGTTTTCACTTATATATAGTACAGTGTACTTCCTTCGCTGAGACCCTTGCTCACAAAATATTTAGATATGCGCATAACGTGTTACTTAACGCAGCATACATCCCGCGTTAAGACAATACCAACAAAATTAAAGAAATTTAGGGGCATACAGACAGTGGCGTAACTAGGATGACATGTGCCCAGGGCGAACTTCGACTTTGCGCCCTCACCATTCAGCCCCTTTCCTCTCTTCCTAACAACGCAGACATCTTACCATTTTTCTTTAATCCTCATCACTTTTTATTTGTTTATCGAGAGAAACATCACGTGGAATAACGAGAGTGATTCCATCTAGAAGTCGGTAAAAAAGCACAAGGTCCATATACCGCCGGCCGCTGTAGCGAAGCGGTTCTAGGCGCCTCAGTCCAGAACCGCGCTGGTGCTACGGTCGCAAGGTTAGAATCCTGCCTAGGGCATGGATGTGTGTGATGTCCTTAGGTTAGTTAGGTTTAAGTAGTTCTAAGTCTTGATGACAGATGACCTCAGAAGTTAAGTCACATAGTGCTTAGAGCCATTTGAACCATTTTGGTCCATGTACCAGGGAAAGTTTGGTCTTAAGGAAGTAATGCTATGGTCAGTTCGATGCGAATGTCCTTGTCAATTGCCGGCCGGAGTGGCCGTGCGGTTCTAGGCGCTACAGTATGGAACCGTGAGACCACTACGGTTGCAGGTTCCAATCCTGCCTCGGGCATGGGTGTGTGTGATGTCCTTAGGTTAGCTATGTTTAAGTAATTCTAAGTTCTAGGAGACTGATGACCTCGGATGTTAAGTCCCATAGTGCTCAGAGCCATCTGAACCATTAGCCTTACCAATTAATTTCTTACATTTCCGCCCCCTTCCCATTTTAGTACCCTCTTTCCCTCCCTCTTCCCCTTCTACTTGCCCCATGTCCCCATTTCCCCTTTTCCTTTGTACAAACTTTTACGCCTGTCACAATCTGGGCTCGCGTACCAACCGCGAACGGGACAGTAAAGTTGGGAGATGAGTGGCTCTGATCGGCTACTTACACCCCCCCCACCCGCTCTGTGTGGTATAGAAATGTAGACACAGGTGTGTAGATGTATTTGTACGGAGGTGATGAACACTGAATCGACGCTGGAACGTGAACCTCCCCGCGGCGGGGCGGCGGGGGGCGGGGCGGCGGGGCGGCAGGGCTATGGATGCTGCTGAGAGGGCGGTGCTGATTGTCCGCAATTAGTGGGAGTTGTGGGAGGGAGAGGGGCGGGGCAGGGGGTGGGGGAGCAGCTGATGCGGCCAGCAGGCAGCCACGTCAGCAGCGTCCGGACAGGAGCTCTTCTCACACGATTCTTGAGCCTTCTCAGCGGATGCCCTTTGCAGACACTCGCTCTGTAGACATTTTCACAAAGACACGATTTTCCAGGTAGTCTGCGAACCCTCATCTTTATGTAGTGTCCGTGAAACAAAACTAACATTTGGGGCACTAATGTATACAGTCATCCAGTGTCTGCAGCATGCCTTTGAATTACATCCTGCGACGGGGCGGTAAAATAGATAAAGTGCGGTCGCAGAGTTCGCACACGGAATGTGCATATACAAATGTTAGTTAAAAATGTTATTGCAAATTTTGGCTCTCACGCATGTCTCAGGGTATGATTTCCACACTTGGTGCATTAGTACACTTTCACACGCGCGCATTTGTTGTAGTTTTTGAATGAATTATTCACTCAGACGTAAGTACAGCTTATGCTTGGGAACAAGAATTAGGCGATTATTATACTAAAATCAGTTTTTCACGGCACAGTTCAATCACTATTTACTAGCGTTGTTCTTTTCTTTCACACAATGAAATTCGCAGCGGTGAGACGGTTTACAGTTTTACTTTAATAATGATTTGACTCCGTGCCCCCAATAGCAGTAATGTACGTTGCTATAAACTAAAATTACTCAATTAATTCAAACAGAACCAAAAGTCCCACTGGTTTTTTGTTCTAACAGTTTTGGCGCGAAATCACAGATCGCCACATGTTCACTTACGACGATGTATACCTCGTAAATCGTACTCACACAAATAATCGTAGCACTTCCAGTTCACCAAATATATCTTTGCACATTTGCACTCTTAAACAATACGCTTTGTCGAAATAAATTGGCGCGAAAAAGAATTCTCAAGCGACCACATGGGCCACCCTCAAGTGGGGCTCGCTCGCCACCCACCCTCCAAAACGACTGACCCCTGGCCAAGATGGCCGCTCGCTTATATAGGCTCGGATGTCCACCCTGGTTATAAAAGTACCAATCTCACCAGTTAAGGTTACAAATTTTGATACATACATCCCTCGACAGAAGTAAGTACACCATCGGAAACGCGCTAAAAAGTACATCTTACTTACTATGTTAAATTAATTTCTGGGATTATCTATCGCCCGTAAATCAAGTTTTAGTTTTTGCAAAATTTCGCCACTTGGCGCAGATTTGTTTGTTTATATCTGTGTTGCAAAGTTTTAACATAGAACTGCATATAGCACCATTTTTAGACGTAATCTATAGCAATCTATACATTAAGCTGCTCAAAATCTTCATATCTATAATAATTAATTAATTATGGGTGATAAATGTTAATAATAATTTGCAAACAATGAAAACTATTATCAAAATATCCACGGGTGTGCTGCCGGCCTATAGTGTCCAACGGGCACAACATTTCGGCGATCATACATGTCGCCATCATCAGGTGAACTGACGGACTGAGCTCCTGTGAACGTGTTGGCACGGAGATCCGTACGCTATGGCTGCTCAGAGGGAACTGGGTTCGGTCGCGGCGGCGGCCGATTTAAATACCCTCCGCCCGCGGCGCGCTCCCTTCGCCGTTCGCGCCCCGCGCCACGGTCGCGCGGTGGAACAGATTGCGACGGCGTCTGAGATGACGTCGGTGTGATGGCTCTGTCCGCCGTGGTCGTCACAACTATACGTTTGCTCGATTTACTCTTGATTAACCCAATCGCTGGTTCCCAAGCCTTGCTAAGATTATAGCCACAGTCACGGTTTATGAGGTCGTCATTGGTGCGAATTTCGATGGCCTCTCTAACAACGCTGTCCCAGTATCTCGACGTTGTACCAGAATCCTCGTGCGGTCATACTCCATGGCGTGATTTTCCGACAAACAATGTTCAGCGACCGCCGACTTGCTCGGATACATCAGTCGGGTGTGCCTCTGGTGTTCACGGCATCGATCCTCGACGGTACGCATCGTCTGACCAATATACGACTTGCCACATTGACACGGAATCTGGTACACGCCGGCCTTCCTCAAACCGAGGTCATCTTTGGCACTTCCCACCAGTGCACGAGTTTTATTTGGAGGACAAAACACAGTTCCGACCCGGTGTTTCTTCAGAATGCGGGCGATTTTCCCCGAGAGTGCGCCTGTGTATGGAATAAATGCAGTGCCTATCTCCTCCCTCGTGACTTCATCTATCTCAACAGGTTGTGCTGCAGTGGTTGGGCGGAGAGCACGTTGAATCTGCCACTCTGAGTACCCATTTTTTCTTCGAAATACAGTTCTGAGAACTGGGTACTCAGAGTGGCAGATTCAACGTGCTCTCCGCCCAACCACTGCAGCACAACTTGTTGAGATAGATGAAGTCACGAGGGAGGAGATAGGCACTGCATTTATTCCATACACAGGCGCACTCTCGGGGAAAATCGCCCGCATTCTGAAGAAACACCGGGTCGGAACTGTGTTTTGTCCTCCAAATAAAACTCGTGCACTGGTGGGGAGTGCCAAAGATGACCTCGGTTTGAGGAAGGCCGGCGTGTACCAGATTCCGTGTCAATGTGGCAAGTCGTATATTGGTCAGACGATGCGTACCGTCGAGGATCGATGCCGTGAACACCAGAGGCACACTCGACTGATGTATCCGAGCAAGTCGGCGGTCTCTGAACATTGTTTGTCGGAAAATCACGCCATGGAGTATGACCGCACGAGGATTCTAGTACAGACGTCGAGATACTGGGACAGCGTTGTTAGAGAGGCCATCGAAATTCGCACCAATGACGACCTCATAAACCGTGACTGTGGCTATAATCTTAGCAAGGCTTGGGAACCAGCGATTGGGTTAATCAAGAGTAAATCGAGCAAACGTATAGTTGTGAAGACCATGGCGGACAGAGCCACCACACCGACGTCATCTCAGACGCCGTCGCAATCTGCTCCACCGCGCGACCGTGGCGCGAGGCGCGAACGGCGGAGGGAGCGCGCAGCGGCGGAGGGTATTTAAATCGGCCGCCGCCGCGACCGAACCCAGTTCCCTCTGAGCAGCCATAGCGTACGGATCTCCGTGCCGGCACGTTCACAGGAGCTCAGTCCGTCAGTTCACCTGATGATGGCGACATGTATGATCGCCGAAATATTGTGCCCGTTGGACGCTATAGACCGGCAGCACACCCGTGGATATTTTGATTATCAAATACGCCGGGAGAAACTCAAGAATCACAATGAAAACTATTGCAAGTTAAGTGTATAGTATAACTTAAATAGTTTAAAATCCGTGTGATGCCACACAAAATATTAAAAATATTATATAGTGCCCTTTTTTTGGTCATGAATTTTCTATAGAATTTTATAAACAATTTTCCCTCAAACTTTGTTTATTGCTCTTTACGGGCTTAATTATTTATGAATTTTAACATATGACTACGGCACTCGATACGCTATGACGAAACGTTTTTAATGAGTCCTCGCTCATCCCTGTAAGTTGTTATTTACTATTTTTATTAATCTTTCAGTATTCGTGATATTAACCGATTTTGCGTCTCGTAACTTGAAATAAATATCGATCTTTCAGAAGGTGCATATTGCTGACCACAATACACTGCCACATCGCTCTTCACCGTAAGTTACATAGTTTTCGCGTAATGCGCGCGAAAGCAAACAATACCCCAAGCTGCGGACCACTTGGAAATATCCCATCGACCGTCACAGATCTCGCGCAGGCGCGCCACACGCTTCCGCGAATCGCGCACCATGTCACGCGCTCGCTCTCCACAAATCAATCCTTGCATACTAGACTTATTCATCTAGTAACAGGAGTTTGTACCGTCACTAGTCCTTTACCTACAGATTAAGGTCACTAGTTGTGAACGGAATCGACACCTCAGGTAGAAAGCTCTTTCAGTAAAAAGTAAACCTTAGCAATCAGGATATTCGGAAAAAAATGGTTCAAATGGCTCTGAGCACAATGGGACTCAACTTCTGAGGTCATTAGTCCCCTAGAACTTAGAACTAGTTAAACCTAACTAACCTAAGGACATCACATACGTCCATGCCCGACGCAAGAGTCGAACCTGCGACCGTAGTGGTCTCGCGGTTCCAGACTGCAGCGCCCAGAACCGCACGGCCACTTCGGCCGGCGATATTCGGAAAAGAGTAGTGAAAGTGGGACAATGACCATGAAACCTTAATTTGATGTCGTCCGAAGAGTGAGGTCCCGGGTTACAACTGGTACCTCACAACTGCACCACGAGCTAAAGACAGTCACCGCCAGAGGCACCAACGAATGAGAGACCTCAGCTCAGACACGGTCTAAAGAATTCCCCAACTGCGCCGCTGCCGGTAGCTTGCTTGCGTCAGCGCGCAGCGCCGCTCACCCCACACTGCAAGCATCGTCCGAGGCGACAGCACCGTCTTATCTCAAATCCGCCTGAGATCTAACAGAACCATTAGTCAGAACTGTGTATCAATGATTGTAGTCACTTGTGCACTGATATGTGATTACTATTTTACATTGTCTCCAGTGATAACATTTATAGTGTTCATCGACGGTGATAAATACGTAGTGGCGTTGCTTTGGACGTTGAGTATTTTAGATTGATCAAATTTTAAAAACGTGAACTGGTATTTTGTGTGTATTGTAGTATCCGCTCGACCTCTTCCAGAAGTAAATCTAGGTGTGCTACGACACACTACAATGCCGACGATGACGGCTGCTTTTGTACTCCAGTGTGTTGTCCCTTCGCTATATGCCTCACATGGCAACCATAAGGGTCTAACACCTGTCACGAGTAACCAGTGTACCTCTAAAACGGCGGCAATAATATTTTTATAGTTCTGTGTTTCTTATGGAGTGTTTAAAAATGGCTAGTCTAAGCCTCCAACGAAAAGGTCTCTAAACGAAATCGTTCATCTTCACGCACAACGTATTCAACGACTGCAGCTCAGTGTACAACACATGATGAGCCTACTGTCGCTCCAAGCAGCACCACAGCCGGTTGCTGCACCCAAATTTAGCTAGTTTAACAGAAAATAAGGGGACCGGTCTGAATATCGCGCGGAAATGGAAGCTCACTTCAGAGCATACAGTTTTAGAGTTATGACGTGCCCCGTATTTCTTCTATCAATGGTCGAAGCCGACGTGTAGAGACTGTATAAAGCTTTTCCCCAACTCACATATGGAAGATGCTGATTATGAGGAACTTGTTTGCTAACTCAATGAGCATTACGAAGCACAAATTCACCTCGCTGCAGTGAGACTTAAAGTTTTTCGTCTAAACAAGCATTCTGAATAGTCATTAAAAGAAAGGATTACTGAACTTACGGTGCTAACAAAATATTGTGTTCTTGTGGAATACGTTATAGTCATGTTATATTACGTGATGCAATCACACAAAATGTGCCAGACCCATACATATGCGCTACTATCCTAAAGTTGCTATATCTGGATTTGAAAACAGTTTTTCATGTCGTAAAATTTGAAAGTATTATGGACACCACAGCTGATGCTGCTTTTGAGGCTCTCTCTGTTTCTCTTCTTCACGGTGCACAGGACACTCATTCTCAGACTAAGGTTAACTTCAAAGTGAATAGAAGTACGGCTCAGATTAACAGTAAATGTAGGAAAAACCTTTCAGATGAGGAAGTCTTTTCCTCAGCGTTTTTCAAACCGTGATAGAAAAGCTTTTCCTTGTCATGATGCAAAATGTTTCAGGTGTGGTAAACAAGGACACATCCTATCCGTTTGTTTACAAAGCAACTACGGCAGACACCGGAGTACCGTGCGACTATGGCTTTCAGCAAGTAAATGTTGTGTCAGCAACGCCATTACAGCCGGCGGAACGAAGGCTCACTTTTCCCCTTCATGGAAACCTTCTTCTGTAGGCCAATCAGTATAGTCAACTTTGAAGTGATTAGGAGCCCACACCTACAGAGGCTGCATATAAGGGCCACAAAATTGCAGTGCTTCACGCTTGCAGCTTGCCAGCAGCTTTTTGTGACGTTAAATGGCTTTCATTTCATATGCGGTGTTCTAGAAACAGTGCAAGCAGTTTTGGTTTAGACTTGTTTGTTTTGTTCAACCTGTGCAAATAAGCCAATGTGTTAAAAGTCAGTGCCTCATACTAACGTTTCTCACGTGTGCAATGAACACAGTGAATTTTTTCAACCAGGATAAGGGAGGGCTCAAGACTTTTGAGGGATACGTTACTGTTGAAAACAATGTGCAACAACGATTTTATCATGTTATACCTGTACCCAGTATTATTTGTGGGCAGGCTGCTCAGGACCTACAACGATAGAAAGACAATGCGGTTTTTATTTACTTATTTATTTACCCTTTACACGTCAAGTTCCGTAGGTCAAAATTGAGGGGTAAATCTCCAAGGTTATGCAACGTGTCAGTACATGAAATTACAACATAAAAGCAATAACAGATGAAAACAAAATGATTATGAACCCGAAAAAAGTCAATCCAAAGTTTAAGTAAACGCAATCAACAATACAACAAGAATCAGCTTAATTTTTCAAGCAATTCCTCGACAGAATAGAAGTGGCTCATGAGAAAACTGTTCAGTTTGGATTTGAAAGCGCGTGGATTATTGGTAAGATATTTGAATTCGAGTGGTAGCTTTCTGAAAATGTATGCAGCGGTATACCGCACATCTTTCTGCACAAAAGTTAAGGAAGTCCGATCCAAATGTAGGTTTGATTTCTGCCGAGTATTAACTGAGTGAAATTTGCTTATTCTTGGGAATAAGCTAACATTGTTAACAAGAAATGACAGCAAGGAATATATATATTGAGAGGCCAATGCTAAAATACCCAGACTCGTGGAAAGGGGTTGACAAGAGGTTCGCGAACTTACACCACTTATTGCCCGAACCGCTCGTTTCTGAGCCAAAAATATCCTTTTAGAACGGGAAGAGTTATCCCAAAATATAATACTATACGACATAAGCGAATGAAAATAAGTAAAGTAGACTAATTTTTGTGTCGAACGATCGCTCACGTCAGATACCTTTCGAATAGTAAAAATGGCAGGATTAAGTCTTTGAACAAGATCCTGTACGTGGGATTTCCACGACAGTTTACTACTATCTGAATACCTAGAAATTTGAACTGTTCAATTTCACTAATCATATGCCCATTCTAGGAAATTTAAACGTCGGGTTTTGTTGAATTCTGTTAAAAACTGTAAAAACTAAGCCTTACTGTGATTTAGCGTTACTTTGTTTTCTACGAATGATAAACTTAGGTCATGAGCTGCACTATTTGAAATAGAGCCAATGTTGCACACATCATCCTTAATACCAAGCCGGTGTCATCAGCAAACAGAAATATTTTAGAGTTACCCATAATACTAGAGGGCATATAATTTATATAAATAAGGAGCAGGAGTAGCCCCAACACTGATCCCTGAGACGCTCCCCACTTGATCGTACCCCACTCAGACCCCACATCACAGCTCTTCTCAACATTGTGAGTAATGACCTTTTCCTGTCTGTTGCTAAAGTAAGACGTGAACCAATTGTGAGCTACTCCCCGTATTCCGTAATGGTCCAATTTCTGGAGCAATGTTGTTTAACCCAGCCCGTACCTCACGGAGAAAAGAGAATATAGCATTTTCAGTTGTTAAACGACTTCTAAAGCCAAACTGTACATTTGATAGCAAATCGTGCGATATAAAATGATCAATTATCCTTATATACACAGACTTTTCAATAACTTTATTAAACACAGGCATAGAAATAGGACTAAAATTGTGTACCTTCTCCCTTTCTCATTTTTTTTAAAGCAGCTTCACTACTGAGTGCTTTAATCGTTCAGGAAACTGACCATTCCTAAAGGAAAAATTACAAATGTGGCTAAATACAGGGATAATATGTGCAGCACAGTTCTTTAATTCGTATCCATGAAAGTCCTTAGTCTTCAGTGATTTAATTATTGACTCAGTCTCCCCCTTGTCTGTATCACAGAGGAGTATTTCAGACGCCAATCTCGAAAGGGCATTTGCCAAAGAAGTTATATGATTCCCTGTAGAAACTAAATTTTTATTTAATTCAGCAGCAATACTCAGAAAGTGATTCTTGAATACTGCACATATATCTGGTTTATCAGTAACAGAAATATTTTTACTGCGAACTGACTTTATGTTGTCGACTTTGTGCCGCTGACCAGACACTTCCTTCATAACTGACCACACATTTTAATTTTATCCTGTGAATTAGCTATTCTATTTGCATACCACATGCTCTTTGGTTACTAATAACATTTTTAAGCACCTTACAATACTGTTTGCAATGGCCTACTATGGCTTCATTGTGACTACTTCTAACATTTTGATATAATTCCCAATTTGTTCTACATGATATCCTTATCCCACTAGCCAGCCACCTGGGCTGTCTATTACTGCTAGTACCCCGTTTAGAACGTTCTAATTGGAAGCAAGTCTCGAAGAGCATGAGAAATGTGTTAAGGAAAGCATATTTATCATCAACGTCATCGGCACTGTAAACATCCTACAGCTTTTGTTCCTCGAAAAGGTTTAAAAAACTCTCTGTTGCTGTTGGATTGACTTTCCTACATAGTTTGTAATTATGTGTGACATATGCTTGAGTACATAAGCCTTTTAGTGTTAAAATGTTTGCATCATGGCCTGAAAGGCCATTCACCCTTTTACTAACAAAAAGCCCATCTAGTAATAAAGAATGAATAAAAATATTGTCTATGGCTGTGATACTGTTCCGCTAAACCCTAGTTAGAGAAAAACACCGTCTGCATCAGATCATATGAATTTAGGAGAGCTACCAACATTCTTTTACTTGAACCATCATCTACAAAATTTATGTTGAAGTCACATCATATAGCTTATTTCTGGTACTTCTTAGGAAGTGAATCAAGAACCCTCTCTAACTTGAGCTGAAATGTTCTGAAGTCACAGTTAGAGGCACCTATACACAACAACAATTAGAAGTTTAGTTTCACTAAATTCTACTGCCCTTGCACGACATTCAAATACCTTTTCAGTGCAGTGCCGCGATACGTCTATAGACTCAAATAGAATACTGTTTTTTACGTACATAGCCACTCCCCCACCAAGCAAGGAACTCCTTGAAAAACGGCCGGCTAATCTGTATCCTGGTAAAGGAAGCCTCTAAATTGTCAAATTATTTAAGTGGCGCTTGGATATACCAATAATTTCAGAGTCAACGTCTGTAAGCAGTTCACTAACTTTATCTCTAATACCTATTATATTTTGGTGAAATATGCTAATTCCTTCTCTAGTTGGAAACATTACGTCCTCTGAAGGGAGTCCTTAGTTAGAGGGACTTCCTTTAAGCAGATATATCTATCAGCAGACCTCAATCTAAAAAAAGGTGCAGCTCTAACAACAATTACTAGAAGAATTTTTCCATGAGTGATCCCACCGCCACCACCAACTACACTGTCACCTATAAGCTTTGCCAACCTCCCCATACCTATTGAGGTGCAGACCATACCTAGTGAAACCCGATCTCTTGATAGACCCAACCAGAGTCGGTGGGGTCGGTGACTAAAGATTTGCTGGCCGTCCACAACATCAAGCAGCTACAGGCCACTACATAAAGTTTATTGCAAACGCTGTACAGATTGCTGCTCTGCTGAAATGGCTGTGTCTGAAAGATGTTCCCTCTGAGAGGTCCCAAGATTCTCAGGTCGCATTTCACCAGTTAAAGGTCACTTTGTTAAGTCGTCATTACCTGATTCATTTTGATCTAGTTAAGCCTGTAGTCTTAGCTGTGACTGCATCTTCTTACGGAATTGGAGATGTGCTTTCCAACAGAAATGAATCGTCTGATCGCCCTGTGCTTTTGCCTCGAAAACTCTCAAAGCACTGTGCAATGATAGTCAATTTGGCATTGACCATTATCTATGGTGGTACTAAGTTTCAACATCATTTGTGCATCTGAAAGTAATGTTTTATTAGAGATCGTCAACCTTAACGGTCTTGTTTAACCCTTCCGAGACATTCTCATTGGAGAGAGAGCACAAACTGCTACGTTGCGTTCTGTTTTTTTCTATTATCAATACATGTTGTTGTACAGACCCACTGCTCACCATTCGAATGCTGACTTTTTGCCTTGGTTACTGGTTGTACCGAGATAGGAATCATTTTATCAAATTGATACACGATATTTTCAAATTCTTCATATTTTTCCACTCGATTTTCGGCATATTTCTCCACCAGCTGCTTCCGACCCAACTGCTTGGGTATTTTTGCAATATGTGTGGCATGGGTGGCCATGTAGGTTGAAAGAAATTCCACACTCTTTGGGACGTCGCCACTTTTCGGATCATCACGACCTACCCACAGAATCAGACTTTCTGCTGTAGAATACAGAGAGCGATGATACATGGGTTGTGTTTCCTTACGTTAATCCGTGGGAAGTTTTATCTTTGTAACACCAAGATCCCTAAGGCGTAGTTTGCACAAAATAACTTGGCAGGGCATGGACACCAGAATTCAGCAAATGATCTCTCATTGTATTGCTTGTGTGGAGCATCAATCTGCTCCACAGCAACGCTTTTTTCAGTGACCATGTCTGTCTGGACCGTGGCAATGCATACACATTGATTTTGTGTGTCCATTTTGGAACAAGCAGTGGTTGTTGGTGGTACATGCATACACTAAATTTCCTTTTGTAGTTCCCATGGCATCCACTACTACTGCTAGTAGTGTATTGGCTTTGTCCGCCATTTTTTTCTCGAAGTTCTTCCTTCTAGAAGGTTTTGACTAGACAAAGGACCACAATTCACGTCAGCCAGCTTTCAACAGTTTTGTGCCAAGAGGGGCATATAACACATAACTACTGCTCCTTTTCACCCTCAGCTCGTTCGAACCTTTAGAAGTCAAATGGGCATTCTTCGATACTACCACATATGGGAGCGAGCTTTAAAGA